>NC_044973.1:4284674-4618089 GCF_004355905.1 Pyricularia grisea | reverse complement strand
ACTCTGATGACATGGACAATACAACCCCTTTGTTCTTGTTGCACTCGTTCAATAACGACTTCCGACACTGCAGAGCCTGGAAGTGTGACGAGTGTGACGAAAAGTTTGCTCCAAACCAGCAGCCAGCTGTGGAAACCAAGCAAGCCTCGCAGCATAGAGTGGATGCGGCAGGAAAGGGACTTCTTCCTTTGGGAAAGCCATAAAGCAGCTGAAGTTGAAGCTGATTCTGACGCTCATGATAATGAGGCTACCAGCTAAGCTCTTTTCAGGTTCCATGGCAACCCGACGCTCAGGATCTTTGCACCGCGAGAGAAGTGGGAAACAGACAAAGAATAAGGGTATCTGCGACCGGATACAGCTTTCCAGTGTTCCTTTTTTTTCTTCTTCTACGACTGGACGACATGAGTTGTTGGGTTACTTGATTCTATATTTTCATTCTTTCTTTTTCTTCTTTTTCAAGCAGTGACAGTGCACCATTGCTAACTCGATGAAGAAAGCTTGGGAAATCAGCCCAAAATAAGAACAAAGGGCTTTTTTTCTTTTCAAATTGCGTTGACTTCATAGCTACCAATCAGTTCCAAATACAAAGATATTTTTTCTCAAATACAGCACGTAGAATAATCTTCACGCTATGGGTGAAACGGAGTTTATTCGGATGCCTAGTGATGGTTACAGATCATCGCCTTCGCGTACAATCCTCAGTACTTTGAATTCCTGTATGGAATCGTTTGGAAGGTAACTTGGGACAGCAGCAAACTCCTTTGAAAACATGCGTACAGGTATCAATGGCTTAAAATAAATGCACGTCGACTACATTTGGCGCTCTCAGTAAACATCCATCGGATAACAAACAGTGGCTCAGCAGTATTGTATTTGCCAGTATTCTAGTGACTTCGAATTTCTTTATGCTCCCCTAATCCCATCGCTAGAACAGGCACACACCCTTTCAACCCAATCCTCGGCGAACCGCTCTTTTTGTCACACCAAACATCATCAATGAAGTGGACTGGTCTTAAGTACTAGGGATCTTGGGAACGTAAAAGACTGCCTAACAGGCTCCCAAGGTTAGCACTCGCTCGGCAAGGCTAGCAAATTCTGTGTAGAGAAATCGGTTTCCCCACCGGACCCTACCCCTCCGCTCTTCTAGAATCTGTTACAGCTCTACATCTCACTTATTTAAGTACGTGATCTTCCACTTGGCTGGCCATACTCACTCCAGACTTATACTTGTTCTTCCATGCTGTAGGCTTGCGGAAGCAAACCCTTTTCTATTACTACCATTGCAAATCTACCATAATCGCCATGTCTTCTCACCAAGCGCCTCTCAAGTCCATGCTTGAGGAGAAGAAGGTCTGCTCATTGCTCGACTTCCTTTCTCGCTCCCTTCAATTTCTCATTCGCCTGCCGTTGTGTGGATGAAAGTTGCTTGGCTGACGCTGTAATGATAACGAATTTACCAGTTCGTCGATCTTCGAATCACTTGCAAGGACCAGACCTTCATGGTCCATCGAGTGATCATCTGCGGACACTCCAAGTTTTTCGACACTGCATGTTCGAGCAACTTTCAGGTACGGTCTTGCACGCGCCTCATTAGTACCGACAACATGGTTTGCGTAGGCTGTTATGTTAATGGCTAATTTCACTCCCATGCTTACCAAACTCATTTTCCCCAATAGGAATCACTCAGCGGTACCATCGACCTTCAGGCTTCCAGAGGATGACCCTGAACTGGTCAGAAGACTCATCGACTACGCCTACACCGGAAAATACACAGATTCTGCTGAGAAAAAGAACAACGGTTGTTTTTTCGTTTCTGGGGACTTTTGGTCTTCGCTAACAGCCCTTTACAGCCTCAGGGGGTGAAGAAGGTATGTTTGCACGTTCCAGAATTCAGATACAGTAAGCCTTTTCCTTTTCATATTCCCCATCAGGAGCCCAAGCACTTATCCTGAGATATCACTCCAAAGTCGCGATCGAGTGAGTATATCAAGTTGCTAAGCCATGTTTGATATCTTTGCAGGACCTACATATTTTTACAGCTACCACGAACCAGTTTCCCAACCAAAAAATACGAATAAATTCGGAGACATGTTACTCGCCGCCGATATGTACAAACTCGCCGACAAGTTTATGGCACCGGAGCTCAAGGCATACAGCCTAAAGCGGTTCAAGGAAGAAGCGGAACGACTGAAGGCCTGGCCTCATAGCAAAGACATGGCAGGATTCTCCGCTGTCATCGACAAGGTCTATAACCTGGCGCCGCCCGACGCCGAGGCTGACCTCCGCCCCTGTGTAATAGGGTTAATATGCGGCAACGTGCACGTCAAAGCCTTTTGGGAGGGCCTGCAAGAAACCTTTGGTCAGAATCCGGATGTCGCCATCGAAGTGATGGACAAGCTTCGGCAAGAGTTGTGGCATGAACAGCAAGCTCACGCAGACTTGCGCGATTCCCACGATTCCCGGGAAGATTTTCCAGCATCGCGCTGTCGTCGGCGACCGAGATAGAATTAAAGGTGAGATTGTTTACATAGACCTTGAGGCGTGTTCTACTCAACATTACTAATCCACTCTGTGACTTGAATGTCAACACAGGCCTCCCCAACTTTTCATAGGTATCTCGGGGTGGTTTACAGGCAAGGAGGAAGGGAGCAGTAGGATGGCACAATGGTATCTGAAAATCCAGAAAACAGTCTGAGATTCTCCATCGTGGGATATACCATGTATGTAGATTGCTTGCCAACCCACATACGAAATTGAGCCAGCGGTGCTCACATCCATTGTGGTGACACGGCTCTCTGTTGTCCTTTAGGCTTATGAGATGGCGAGCGCTCTCCATCAACTCGCCTACTGTTGTATGAGACAAACGATAGTTCTCTTACAGAAATAACAGAACTCAGATTATCTAGCAGGAACAAAGTGAGCGCCGCATAAGTGGGTCGTTGATCCCGGCAGCTTGAGATGTCCAGAATTAGCATCTAGGTCTTTGAAGATCTATCTAGCCGTTGCCTACCACTATAAAGTACATCAGTCCAAATCTTAACATCGACTTGGAAGTGTAAAGTAGCTCGTGAAACATCGTTCATTCCTAGTCCACCCAGCTTTGGTCCCTCCGCGCTGGAGCTCCAAGGTAGTCGATGGGGTTCCTGCATAGCGGACATGTATTCTGGTTGCTGGTTTGGAACCACTGGTACAGGCAGCCCCGATGGAAAAGGTTCTTGCACGTCCCGCACCTCTTGTCCGGCACCCGGCGGTCAGTCGAGATGATGCTGTAGCAGATGGCGCACTCGGTCTGCCCCTTCATGGCCCCGATAACATTGCGTCTGAAAGTCGCGATTCCGTCCACGATGCTTCCGTTGCTGAATGTAATAACTCCCTGCGTCGTCATCAGCCAGCTCTGCCACTTCTTCTCGTTGACCGCCACGCGATTGACGCTCGCCACCGAGACCGGCTCAAGAGGGTAGGCTGGGGGAAGACGGATCGAGATCGATGCCTGAAGATCGTCAACCTCATAGCCGACAATAACTTCCCGCGAGAGCTTGCTGGCCTTGATGATGAGTTCCTTCTCGTCTTCAGCTGGGGGCTCTTGTTCGTCTGCCCATTTGGTAACGTCGTCTAGAGTTTGAGAAATGATGGCAGGTGAAAAATAGCGCGTGGTCCAGCTCTCAACGGCGATGCGTGTTTGTTTTGACCTGCAATTGATGTACCACCCCTTGACCAGCCCTGGAAGGTATTTGAGGGCAAGATAGTACACATGAACCAGCAGCCACTGCATCGCTCGCTCGTCTGGTTCCGCCTGGGCCGCTTGGAGATCGTATGATGAAATGCTATCTGCGAGATGGGCTTGGTTCAGATTGAGTGGGTGTGCGGCCGAGTGCCCGAGGACATCGAAAGTAAAGTTAAGCATCGGTTCCAGAGAGTTGTTTGCTTTGAGGTTCTCGGTGTATGCATTGCGTAGAGGGAATGAAGCAGCAGAAAAGGCATCAAAGATGAGGTGCCATGCTAGGAAGTAGCTTCGGACTGGGGTCGGAAAACCTGCAATGAGCTCATCGTGAAAAGCCTCAAGCGTTGGAGGATCAAGAAGAAGAGACAAGAGTTCGTCCGGTAGGCGAACATCTGCCGGTAGGTTAGTAAACAGATCGCTCATTCAGGAAAGACAACAAGTCAAGAGATTTGACTTACCACTCTTTTCCAAGACAATATCCACCGAGAGCTTCTCTTGTGCCCGCGGTATCGCTCTATGAAGAAGGTTGAATGCAGCACTCTGCACATCCCGAGAGACCGAATCAACCAGCCCATAGACATCTCCAAGCTCAGCAATGTCTCCTGGAGGTAAGGAATCGACTTGTCTGCACAGTAAAGAGTTGACTATCTCGGCAGGTTGTGAGGTAGAACTCTCCTGTAGTTGAAGAAGGCTTATCAGATGCTTTCTCTTGTGTTCCGAAAACGCTTGCATTGCATCCTCGAGATCATCATTTGGCTCATCCAAGGATTCCAGGGCGCCGATAAGTTTTAGTGACGCATGTACGTAGGGCAATCTCCGGTCCTCGGCCTCCTTGGCTGCTCTATCCCCGAGGTGCTTGCAAAAGTCCAATGTCTTCTCCCAGTAGGATCCGTACACGTCTTTGATGTTTGGCAAAAGGCGCGTCAAAACACGGCATGTCTCTGTGGCAGTTTTGCTTCCGACAATTTCTGGCGTTTCGAACCAGG
Organism: Pyricularia grisea; assembly: GCF_004355905.1. NCBI lineage: Eukaryota > Fungi > Ascomycota > Sordariomycetes > Magnaporthales > Pyriculariaceae > Pyricularia > Pyricularia grisea. The sequence continues at coordinate 4,613,382 of NC_044973.1, read as the reverse complement.
ACGTGATTTGCTTAATGGCGAAGACCAGGCGATTGTTGGCGACAGGTAACGCATCAGCCCCGTAGACTGATAAACAGGCGTTGAGAAGGATTAGCGTCAATAGTGTCTGTAAAGAGTCAGCGTTAGAGCCGGCGACGTCACTGATAAGTCGGTTGAGCAAAGTGTTGATGGCTTTAGAGGATGCAAGGAGTTCCCCGTATCCAGTGAGTATGGCGACGCAAGGCAATACTGTGGCGGGCGTCGCTTTAAGAACATCAAGACTAGATATCCATTCTTCTTGCTGGGCTGGCTTGAAACCATGTTCCTCCACCAGAGCCTGGAGAATCTCACTAAGAGCCCTCGCGCTGTAAATTGCAAGTGGGGACAATGTCCTTGCTTGCGTGAGCAGAAGTTTGATCAGGTTTCCGGGAAGTCCAGAAAGGTGTGGGCTTTCCACATTCTCGCCTCGTGGATACATTAGCATCTCTTTCAGGACGTTTCTTGCAGATGTGACAAATTCCTCCGCGTTCATGAGATCTTCTGACTTGGCAAGCGAGCCCCAGAGCTTGCCATCTTCCATGAGGACTATTTGGTCAGACACTGCAAGAGTAGAGAGGTAGAGTAAGCATAAAAGCTCGACCTGGAACTCAATAGGTAGCATATCTATCTTGAATCCCGACGCGAGAAGGCTCTTGGTGTAGATTGCCATTCTGGCAGGCACAGCCAAACCTTGGCGGTCTCGCTGAGAGGTTTTGGATTGCTCCGGTGCTGTAGCTGCTGCCAAAAAGTATACTCCTCCGAGATTGCTGGTGAGAGAAAGTGATGGGTTGAGGCTGCCCTGAAGGAACTGGGCAAGTTCTTCAAACCAAATCGTGGTACTTGGGAAAAGCTGATCCATCGAGACGTCTGCCATCTTGGAAATTTTGGCCGCCTGTTGCACCAAAGTTTCAATCCCAAGCGAAGCAGCCCCGGCCGTTTCGAGGTTTTCTTGGATAATCCTCACCAGCTGAGGTCCGCCGTCGGTGCTGTTGTGCGTCTCCAACAGAAGCCTGATGCCCGCAGCATGGCTAGAGATTCGATCGTTGGGGATTTCGGCGAGGGTTAGGAGCTTCGTGACAAGAGCTAAATGCAAATCTTCGTCTTGCGACAGTAGAGCAGGCTTCCTGTGAGCTATGATGTCCAGAGCCTTGAGAGCCGACTCGATAGTAGCAGGCTCAGAGTTGTTGAACAGGTCTAGAATGTTTTTGGCAATCTGGCCAGCCACATCCGAAGCCAAAACGTCAAACGTGAAGCACGTTTCAAAAAGCTCCCACCTGTCCATTGTCCCTTGAGCACATCCCAGACAGCTGCTCCCCAGGTATTTCTGGAGTGACTCCTCTTGACAAGCAAGCGAAGCTGCTTGCACATGAGCGACCATTCGAGTCAAGTACTTGGATGCAAGCTTCTCGTCCGGGTGAGCGAGGAGAGAGTGTACAACGGCTTTCCAGTACTGCTCAAAATGGGGCGAGACTGACTGGATGCTATTCAGTGATAGGAGACACGATAACATAGACGCCGCTGATGGTGAAGATAGCATCGTCTCCATTTGCGTCGGGCTGCTAGTCGGAAACAGTTCCTTGACCAGAGAGACGCCCTGTTCTCCATCTAGGACAAAAGGCGTTTTTGTAAAGGCGGACTCTAATATTGACGCGGCAGCAAATGGGCGATAGGCATCCTTGGTAAGTGTCTCCAAAGCCACGTCGAGCAGCTCTAAAGTGGGCGGCGAGGCGATGTCAACGGCCGTGTCACTGTTAGTTGCTGTTGGGCTAGAAATGGGGGATCCTTTCAGAGCAGCTATCAGAGAAAAGAAGCGTGCCCCTTCATCCGCTAATAGTTGCTGGGCCTTTGAATAATCCTGAGGTGCCTCGGAAAGAGTATCTACCAGACGAATGCCAAGACTTTGGGCAGTTTTCGTCCATAGTTCCCGAGTGCTGTCAACAATTCCCTTGTCTTCAGCAAGAGACAACATTTTTATTGCTTTCGCGGCAATTTCAAGCTGCGCAGCAAGTCCCGCAAAGGGCTTATCGCCAGCAGGTTGGATGTAATGCTCAACGAGCGGATGTACAAACTCAATGACAATAGCAGAGCGTGATTCAGCCGGCTCGGTAGCTGTTACAAGTCGCCGACAGACGGAGAGGTAGAGGGACCAGGCATCAACAGCAGCGTTCCGGGGTTCATCACGGTTGGAGACACCAGTCCTCACCGACCTCAGAACGTCAGCAACAACCTTGGGCTCAAGGTTTTCCTTTGGCATGACTTCAAAGAGCTGATCAAGTGCAGACCAAAAGCTCCCAGGCGAAGGGCTGCCTTGCGATCCCTTTTCGAGAAAAGGACGTAACCTGGATAATGGTGGCTTCTTGGTGCCCCATATCTCAGGATGCCGCTTGGTCAACCTTGTGAGAATCCTGACTAGCTCCAAAGCAGAACCAATTTGGGTTGACTTGAGAGATTCAGATATAAGAGTCTTGGCTATCTTGGGTATATGTTGCTCAATGGTGGCATCCTGTTTTTCCATGGATAGCCATAGCAGTTGGCAGCACTGGCGCCGGACGAAGGAATCTCCACATTTTACAGAGTCCCAAACAGTGTCCAGTGAGAAGAATTCGTCGTAGCTCTCTTGATGAGGCTGCATTTCAGCAGCATTCAGCCTTTGTAGAAGGCCCAGGACCAGGGACAGTCCCGCGCCCAACACCCTGTAGTATTTCGCATCCGAATCATCCTTGCTCGTCGATCTCTCGTCGCTCAATGAGTCCGGCGTTTCTTGTACAGCCTCGACCGCATATTCCAGAATCTGTGGCTGACACTTCTTCCAAAACAAAAGTTGTTTCTCCTCGTTGCTGAGCAACGACTGCAAGCCATCGCTGGCAGCACGCGCCACGACACGATCCTTGTCATATGTTCCCGCCAGCCATGACCCAACAATCTTTGGTATACGGCGCTCCATGCGCTTCCGGCCAGACTTGAGAAGGTCAATCAGGAGACTATGCGCGAGCTCCCGGACGCGGCGCGAGTTGTCGATGGCCGTGCGCGGGTACAGCTGCACCCAAGCGTCCAGTATGGCTTCTTCGACCCCGCCATCGCTTTTTATCGATTGGACGTATGTGACCAGGTCTTCGAGGGCCCGTGCTTTCGTAGTGCTGTCTTTCTTCAGGACATTCTTGAGAGATACGACGACGTTTGGATCGGAGACGGATGAGAAGTCCGGCGGCTCAAAGAGATAGGACAGGCGGCCGCCGCCCGAGGAAGCAAATGCGCCGAACGAAGTCGAAGCGTGATTGGCAAATCCCTTGGCGCCAGCTCCTGCACGGGACTTGCCAGAAAATCGACTCATGGTAAATCAGGGGCGGTCGGTCTGTCGAGGCTTGGACAGCTCGGAGAGCTTGTGTACGGTGTCGTCTGCTGATGTTTCTTAGGGCGAAAAGGAAAATTCAATAGCAGATCTCGGCATTTCAAAGTACCAGCCACAGTGAACATTGCTGCATCCCTGACTTGACGCAATTCATGGTGGGGTTAGTTGCCATCTTCCAAAGTGGAGACGCCTCAGCACAGTACTACATAGTACGCAAGGAATTTTATAGCAAGAAATTGATTGTTCTTTATTTTTATTTTTATTTTTTTGATACCCGGTGTATTTACCTACTTCGCAGGTGTACACAGATCAAAGCAAAGTATCGTGAGTCACCCAGCATTCACTTTCTGGACTACTTCAAAAGGCTCTTTTGCTACAATCTTACTTGAAAATACCCAATAACATGAAATTGAAAAGTGCCTTTACTTGCTTACCTAGGTGAACTCGGTTAGGGTAGGTAGACAAGGGATGCAACTTGACACTTACTCAGGTCCTTCCGATAAAAAGTGCCCAGGCCGAAGCTTCAAAACTCGGTCCGATCATTCCGGCGGATCAGCGTGTTTTACAGAATCGGGAGTTTGGCGCAGTCAGTTGACGGTACGGTACTGTCCGAGCTGTCACGTGGTTTTTCGGATGTATACTGCTACATTCAGTTATATTTTATTTTATTTTTGACCAGCAAATAAAAGGGGGCTGCCTTGGCTGGTTAGCTTTGATCACATGCCATCCCTTGACTGCCGGCGTACTCTTATCCCATGTGCAAAGATTAATACTGTCACATCAAGGGTCGTCCATTAAGACAAATAAACCCGCAACTAATGGGGTATCAGCCAAGCGCGGGGACGGCGCCTGTCACGATGGTGACAATTCCTGACGACGGTGTCTCAAGGGCTGTGGCAACCCCGACTAGGTTTAGTAGTAACCACTTTAGCAGTACTGAGGTACACTAGCGCTGGCATTCTAAAGCACATTTTAGAATGATTGAATGCCCCTGATTGCCTGATTTGAGGATGAACAGGACTGGGCGAAGAAACTGCTATCACAACTTAAAGTAATGGACTAACTACAATACTAAGAATTCTTCAATCGCCTGCGAGTAATATGACCCCAAACCGACGATCCTGTCAACGCCTGTTTGAACCAAAATCTGTTGGGAACTTGGTTACTCGGCATGCTTGACTATCGATTTTCCAAGCTGCAACAAAAAAAAAAATGGTGGCATCAAAAGTGGTAAGAAAGTAATTAAATACCTACGGTACAGTCAGAGCAGTGTCGATCCCAGTGAGAGTCTCTTTGTTGACCCGAATATTGAGGTGCAAACTTGTACTGTACCATAAACGCACATATGTGGCATGACCCTGGTTTCCAGACAACCATCCAGTTAGGTCACCTAGGTACCCTTATTGATCCCTTCCTGCGTATTGCGTCAGGGGCTCCTTGATGGTGGTGCATCGTCCGAGGATGCCTGGTCCGGGATAAGTCGGCGCGCCATTCAGATGACTTTATCACCATTACCCCGCGGGTCTTGCTGCAGGTTGACGTCATGCCCCCCATTTCTTGCATCACAGAAGCCAATCCCGTAGGTCCCCTTCATGCGTTGGTTCCACAGTGCGCGCCTGGTTGGCCTCAGCGTGTCGATCATCAATCAACTTCGTCGCTGGGCGAATTGGCATGCAGCCTCTAGTAAGTTTCGCCAACACCGCAAGGGTTCTTCTCTATCTAGTCGGTGTTCCATGCTAGGGGCGATCCCCCATCCCATAATGCAATGTACCGCTAATATCCTGATTACCTGACTAGAGTCAAGACCAGCCGATAGTCTAACACGCCATCCTCTCCGTCCATTTGCTCCCCACGATCTTCTCTTCAGCGGTCGATCTGGCTTCCTACCCACGTTCCATTTTCCACCAAACCTTCACTTCTTCCCACTTTTCTGTTCGGCTATTACTTCCTAACTGACTACCTTTACTACCTCTACTCTCGAGGAGATCTACGCCCTGGAAAGACGCGAGAACTCGTGTCTAAGTAGTAAGACTACCGTGGCTACCGTGACTATCCTGCCTTTCATGCCATCAAGTACCACCTGCCTGTCGACAATATACCTTCACTCCACAATTACCGTAAGTGCCTACCTTAGTTCTGCAAGCCGTCCTCTATTATACTTTGTGTCCAGCATCAATGCACACGGCGATAGCACAGTCTGGAAGCCATAAGCCATAAACTCTCCCTTTCATATGGCAAGCCCCAATAAATTGATGTCTAGTGCACACGACTTGATCCCACATCACCCACAATGTCGAAATAGATCTGGGCATTTTCTCTTTTCGACACTCAAACTAACACAATCGTCATCAAAGACACGGTAACAACGCTGGTGGCTCTTGACGAGCTTCTCTTCTGTCCAACATGTTGTCCAAGATCGCACGATCATCTCGCTCGGTTGCGCCTCTTCACCTGAGGACCATTACCCAGCGTGGCTTCCGTCCTGCCGTGCTTCCATCTATCGAGTCGGAAGTTCGCAAAGACTCGCGCCGGAAGAGTGGTGGTTTGAATGCCAACTCTCTTGAAGCCGAGACTCTCCCAGTAGCCGAAGAGCCAATCAAGATCCCGAGGCGCATGGCGAGCTCTTACCGTTCCGCTCAGACCTCGCAATCCTCTGTCGGCAAGGCTGTTGGCACTACTACCGGAATCCTGCCTGGCTCCAATGCCGAGAATGCAAGGAGGGGTCATCTCGAGGATATCCTATTTGGATCAGAAACAAACCAAGCACAGAGCTCGGCAGACTCATCTGTCCAGAATGGCACCCAGGCTACGGTATCGTCGCAGCTGCTACCGTCCTCGGAGACCGACTATGTGATCGACCCAATCACCAACCGGAAGGTTTATAAGGTTGAAACTCCGACCTCTTTGGGTGATGCCCTCGCTACCCCTGCCATCAAGTCGCAATTCTCCGGTGTAGAGTCGACGCTAAAGTCGGGTCCATCGCCATTAGTCTACTCGCCAGTCTTTGACCCAGAATTCCCCATCACACAACAGGAGCTTCAGGGATACGCTAAGCCTCGTATGGATCCCAATCCTACCGGCAGTGACGGCCGCACAAGTGGTACTGTTTACTGGCATCATGCAAATGGTGTCACCACCAAGGGCTACTTGAATATGTCTAAATCGGAAAAGTATGACGACCTCGCCAAGTACAAGCCGGTCATGGAGAAAGAACCAGCTACTCCAGAGGACCCTGCCAAGGAATATCAGGATCTCGAAGAGTACCAGCCGGTGATGACAGGAAGGACGCCAGTTCCCGAGAATCCATCAGCCGAGTACGACGATTTGGATGAGTACAAGCCAGTCCTGGTGGAGAGAACTCCAGTTGCTAAAGACCCTTCGAACGAGTACACCGACCTTGACCAATACACACCTGTGCCAGACGTCAAGCAGACGCCAAACCCTCATGAAAAGGAAGTCTACAAAGACCTCCCTGGATACTCTGCGGCTCATCCTGATGTAGAAACTTCCCCAAACCCTTACGAAAAGGAAGTATACCAGGATTTGCATCTATACGCAGCGGCCTTTCCTGACGTTGACGTTGCGCCAAATCCATATGAGAAGGAAGTCTACACCGATTTGCATCTATACCAGGATGGCTTTGCGTACTGCGAGCCCGATGGTAAGCCTCTGGCTACAAACCCATTCGAAAAGGAGATATACTCGGATCTCGACACATACTATGCATTCCGGTACAACGAACCCGACGGAAAACCTACAGGTGCCAACCAATATGAGAAGGAGGAGTACATCGACCTGGAAGCTTACTCTCAAGGCTATCGTGCCTGCGAGCCTGACGGCCGCTACGCGCTTCGGGACACCAATGTCAAAATGAGCGAGCCTGATATCGACCAGGAAGCGAAGGCCTTGAACCTCGGGTATACTGAGCCTGGCTCGGAAGGTCCCATCAACAAAGTGGCTCGTGCCGTGAGCAACATGTTCATCGATAATACACCTCGGGTGTACGAAAGATCTTGGGGCGTGACGCGTCACGGCAACCTTTCGAATTGTAAAGATTCCAAGATTATCTCTTCCCCCAAATTAAATCGAGGCCCTCAACTGACTGGTTCAAATGAAGAAGCGGATGAGTACGGGTACTCACTGAAGCCTTTCGGTCTAGAAACTTCTTACGCAGATGAATGCAATGGACGGTCGACTTGGCCTACCTTTACCAGGATCTACGGCACTCCTGAGGCTGCTCCTCTTCCATCCTTGGATTCCGCCAAGAGTAGAGATTCCGTCAACGCTATGTCTTCGGCTTCTTCATCACAATCATCTTCCACACCATCATCTTCGGCCTCTCCATCTCATTCAAACCCAAATTCTTCCGTGTATACAGTTTATAAGGTTCTCGCATACGACCCCACCACGCAAACAGTCGAGATGGCCCAGACCACATCAACAGTGCCTGATAACACTACAGGTCTGCCGCCAGCCGAGGCACTGGTGCGACTTGCCCACCCAATTAAGTTCTTTCCCTACTTCGCACCTCTTCAAGCGCAAGGATTCGAGATTGTGTCTGGTAGTGGCGATGTGCTGGTATTTCGCAAAAGCCGCCAAACCACTCTCGTTGAAGAAGCGCCATTTACACAAATCCCCCGCATCAACCCCATCGACATGACGGGAGCGTCCAGTGTTTCTTCGGCGGCGACAGCATTTTTGTCACCGACGGGATTTTCACGCTACGAGCCGGATCCCGATCCTACCAACGATCAGAGGCCGCCTCCACCGCTGAGATTTCAGCCAAGAACTAGACAGGGAGCTTCCACCGCTCGTGCTGGAGAGAAGTTCTCTTCGAATTGGTCGGACGCCAACAAGTCGACTAAATCAACCTCGCGTGTTGCGAAGAAAGTCATAGTGGGAGCGAGTTCAGCTCTGGGTATCACATACGCAGTCGCAGTTGTAGCTGAGTTCTTTAAGTCCGATGATGGTGGAGGTCCTAGGCGGTTGTGAGGATCCATATTGTTTTTTCCTTTTTCTTTTTATTCTTTTTTCTTTTCTTCCTTTTGCTTCTTCAAAACTCATTTTTCGGTGTTTCCTCATGGAGGCGGTAAACACATACGCTTGACCGGGTTTCATATTGTTTTGCATTTGAAGGATTATGTTATATTCCCCCAGGCAATGGCGTTATTTTCTTTTGCGAATGGGACATGACGATACGCTTTGCATCTTCGGCAGGTACATGGAGTTGTCGGATACTTTGCATAGGTTAGGCAGTTTTTTGGATCAAAATTTTCTCAAGGTCTAGTTGGTATCGCTCAAAAGTGATGTTATTTGTTGTGCAGAGTGCTGCATATCTTCAAAGAACGGCCGCATTCGAAAAATGTTAAATGAATTTCATTCTTTCTGGATACGCCAGTTTTGGTTCATGTCATAGCCTCGCAAAGCATGATTACAGAGGCTGCCAAGCTCCGTCCTTGTGTAACTGCAGTTCATGATATCAAAGGGAAAAAGAAGAGAGATAAAACAATGTCATTATGGACCCTGAACTGTCTTTTCAGGAAAGAAATGCCCAAAAGCCGAACCGATGAGACAATGTCATAAAATAACCCGATCGCTTGCATTTGCCTGTGGATTTCCTAATTTCGCATTTCCTTTGGATGTCTGCACGACTTTTCGAGTACCAAACGGGGGCCGATTTTGGTTGATTTATTGAGGCTTCTCGGTGAACCCCTGGCCACCGGAGTTGTTTTCGCCGCCGAGCGCGCTCATCTGCATCGAGCGTTTGTGCTCCTCCTTGGCGTAGCTCTGCCGGCGGTCGAGAGACGGCTTCCACTCGGTCTGGGGTGGGGCCTGTTGCAGCTCCGAGTGCTGCTTCTCCGTGGTTGGGGATGCGAGGGCGTTGCTGAGGTCGGCGGTGGCGGCGACGGCCTCGGCGGTCGAGGGCTTGTGCTGCCGCTGCTGCTGAGTGGACATTGTGGTTGGGGCTTGTGGGTGAGGTTGGTTGGGGTTTGATCTAATTGGGAGGGTAGCTTCTTGGTACATTCAATTTATGTTTTTTTCTTGAGATTCTTTGAAGAATATTTTTTTCGAGTAATAGGTTAATCCTTGCAGGGGTAGGGGTGATTTCGCAATATTTATTCTAGTGTTTTACTGATGATGTATGCCAGTAAAATGATGCGTTCAAGATTGTTGTTGAGAGCTTGGTTGGAGTTGAAATACCGAAACGGTGAGCTATCACGAGCTTTTGGTCATCGTGCAGCACTTGCCACCCATTTGACATCAGAGGTAAATCAATCCAACTCGCCTTCCCCCCAGATCAGACACCAAGGCGGGGTAAAGTTTAGATAGCTCCTCCTTTGCGGGATGGTAGCTGGAGCGACACTCCAACCACGGCGTGTCTGACTTCAGATTTAAATTGGTCCGCCATTGGATGCGAACAAGACAATTCACGGCAGAAGAAGAAACTGGTCCGATTGGCAACAGCCACCGCTATTCGAGTGCGTGCGCACCTGGCGACATGCAAGAATTTTGAGTTGGTGTGGTTGGATGTCCCCTCTCGTGATTGGCAGCAACAGAATAGAATGTAGGACAAAAAAGGCTCATCGTCATCACGCTAGCAGTGGAGATGGGGGAAGGCTCGTTACACGTCTTGCTGTCAGAGGCTGGTGAACTTCCATTGTCTTTTCTCCTGTTCAAGGATTTTTTTTTTTTTTTCTTCTCTTCAAAAAAAAAAAAAAAAAAAAAAAAAAAAAAGGAGAGGGGGTGGGGGCTTGGTCTCGATCAATTCATCTCTATCAGTCCATTCAGTCCATGAGGCGCATTTTTTTAACGCTCGTCCACCCGCACAGCGGCTGTCTGCATTGAGTAAATGCATTGTCAGGATTAGGTGGTAGCGGGCTGCGGCTTGTGTGGTTAACATTCCGGTTTCTCACCGAGCAAACCGAGTGGAGAAAATGAAGGCGGTACCGAGGTGGGTAAGATAGGTAGGTAAGTAAGTACCTAGACAGGTAAGTAGGCTGGTCGTGGAATTTATATCTTCGACGTTGTTGATTGAATAATGACGAAGAATAATGAAGGATGAACAGCTAGAGGTGGCAGATGCCTGAGCCCTTTTCGTGAAGCTGATGTAATGTCTTCAGATTTGCGCAAAGCCGCTGGAGCAGGCATGTTTAAGTGTTGTCCGACGCGTAAAGTGGACAGAGCCAAGCCATGGATGTCATGATCCGATACCAAAGCTTGAAAATGCCGAGAGCTGTGGGACTATAGCATCTATGCTGTAATGTTGATGTATAAAAGGTTTTGTCTCTTGAAAAGACCAACAATTGATACACCAAAATCGTAATTCATAATCACCAGTACGTTGGTTGGTATTCGTTCACTCGTAGATGCCTGGAGGTCCAGACGCGTTTGCAGGGGTCAAAGTTTCAACTGCCAAATGATTTCTATGGTCCTGGTGCGGGCTGGGTGGGTGGGGTAGGCTGAGCTTTTGACGCGATTTTCCTGCCTGCTCGGCCCGCTTGCTCGCTATAAAGGTGGCTGGCTGCTGCAGAGACACGCGCCTTTTCATTACGGCTCCGCACATAGTCGTAAAATGTGCAATTGTGAAGCTGGGATGGCGGCGAAACAGAAGTAATCACCAAAGAGGATCGACCGGCCGACGGGTGCAGGGAAATGGATGTCTTGAAGAGGAGAAGCAAGCATATCTGGGCTGAGGAGGAGAGAAAAAAAAGAAAAGAAATGTACTTCATACATCTAAGGCAGGTATTGTATTGTAGGTCTTCTCCAGACTCATATCTTTGAATTAAATGGAAGTAATTCACATTGATACGTCATTTTATTAGCGTCTTCTTTTGCACAATTCCTAACAGCTAAGACCCCTCTGCTCCGGTGCCTGTCAGTGTAGAGCAGGGTGGGTGCTGGCTGGCACGCGTAGTGGGCGAGTCAAATGAATGTGCACTGGCTGCACAACTCCACTCACGCCAAAAACGCGGTCTCGTTGCAGCAACCAGCAAAGAGATCGCGTCTCGACTGGGGTTTAGATAGGCCGACTCAGCACACGCTACACGACAGGCACTTCCACGGCCTGTCGTGATCCGCTCCCTTTAAATGTCAAATTCTCCCCACACCCATTTTCCTGGCCTTCTTTTGCGGCCATTTACTGTTTTGAACCAACTTGGATTTTTACTTGCAGGAAACTGGTAGGCCACAAACTGCAACCTCTTTTTGATATCTTGTTCACCGGCCTGGCAGACTGTCTGTTTGTTTCGACCTTCCAGCCCTGCGTTTTGTTACTTGCTACCTCCATTAGTAGCGCAGTTGCCTTTGATAGCCGTCGAAGTCTACTGTCTGTACTTCCGACGCGCTTTTATTACCACTCCAACCGTGTGTGCGTGGGCTGCTCGAATCTCACCCACCACCCACCCACCCGCTACAGATCACCATTCACCCGCTTTCCTGCAAATTCCGACACACAATTGTTCGAGAAAAAACACCAGGGTTCGCCTCAATTCGGGACATGCTGGACAGTCTTGCATAAAAAAACGAGCAAAGGGAAGTCAAATGGATTCTTCGCCGAGAAGTAGCAGGCTCGAGGAGCCTACGCTCCCAACAATCTCAGGAGTGAAGCGCCCGGCATCTTTACTCCCCGCCTTTGAGCCCCTGTCGTCCTCCCCGGGCCTTCCTAGGCCAGTGAAGAGGCAGGCAACCGGTAATGGAGCATACAAGTACCCAACACCTGTACCGACTTCAAGCACCGGTATCCTCTCGTCATCGCCACCACGCGTCGCCGGACGTCCCACCGCGCAACGGAGCGTCTCCGCAGCCACGGAACGTGCGCCCTTATCCGCAGTTCCGACAGTCGAGCTTAACGAGAACGGCGAAGCACTCCTGATGGGCCGTTCTAGCAACTCATCCCATTATCAACTATCGGCCAACCGCCTCATTAGCCGCGTCCACGTCAAGGCACGATATATACCCGCCACATCACCGCCTGGGGAGAACAAGATTGAGATTGTTTGCAGTGGCTGGAACGGATTGAAAGTGCACTGCCAAGGTCGGACATGGGAGCTTGCAAAGGGTGATACATTCACCTCGGAGACGGAGTCTGCCGATATCATGATTGATGTGCAGGACGCTCGTGTCCTGATCCAGTGGCCCAAGAGGGAAAGGTCTGACAATTTGGGAAATCTATCAGACTCGTCATGGGAGGATTCGCCGACACGTCCTAGGGCAGATAGGACCGGTGCTGGAAGCTTACAATCCAGCCCCTTGCGGCGGCAAAGGCGAATGGTATCTCCAGAGTCGCCGACCCAGAAATTTGCTACCAGCCTTGACTCGCTTTCCGCTCTGTCCCACGACCGGATCCAAATATATGAGGACCCTAACAGTGAAGATGAGCTAGAGCTCCCCAAGCTGCCGTCAGAAGACGCCAACGCAAGCTTCATGACCGAAGCTACTAACAAAAGCTATTCGAGTGACCTCAGCGATCCTGAGGATGATGACCTTGAAAATGACCCCAATGAAGAGAACGACCCTATCGTGCATTCTTTTGGTCCTTTCGGTGCAAACCTGTCTGACCGCATGGCCTCGATATTCGCGGGTAGCCCTACCAAGGTCTCCCGGTCGTCACCCCATGCTGCACGCCGACCTCTCGCCAACAGCAAAGGAACAACCGCGGTCACTGCTGCTGCAGGTGCACTCTCCTCCGCAATTGTTTTCACCGGGTCATCTCGGAAAACTCACCGCGCATCGTCACCTAGCCCGGCTCAACCCAGAGCCAGCAGCAAGCGCACAGAGACCACCACCCCTGCACCAAGCAGCAGCAGAGGGGCACCCGCCCCTGCTGCCGAGCCGTCGTTTGACCTGTCCGCCTTTGACGTGCCGACCATCACCAACCACGTTGTTAATCAGCTTGCTTACTCACGGCTGCAGTCAACGCCCCTCTCGGCCATTCTTAGCCATCTGCCTGCCGATGTCAAGGGGGACGGCAAGCTGGGCAAGAACGCACTGCGTCACATCATAGAGGATAAAATCGCATGCGTTGGAACCATCCCCAGACAAGGCAAGGATGCTGCCGGCAAGCCGCTCGAGAGCGAGTACTATTACATGCCGGAGAAGGATGAGGACGAGTTCCGAAGACTCGCAGTCACTGACGGCATGCGGAAGCCGAGCTTAAGGGCTTGTAGAAAGCAGCATAAGGTTCGTTTGAATTCCCTTTTCGGTCACTGCTCAACCAAACGGATGGCTCATAAGCTAACTTTTTTTTGACCAATATAGCAATATTATTGGAAACGGCCCAAGACTCCTTGAAAGTCTTGAATTAAAAACTGTTTTCCTTTTCGCGTTTCTCTTTGGAGTGTCGGCTTTTTCCATTTCTGTTGGCGACGATACCCCTGTTACTTTTTATAGCTACCGAGCCCGTCTCAAAAGTCGTGCTCTTTTAGGCGTTCCTCTGACATGTTTGGGTCAATCATCGGGCTTATTTTCCTGTTTCGTTTTTAACTTGTCTGTATAGTGGCCTGGTTTCGTTTCAGCATAGCGCAAGGCGTCGTTTTCTGGTGGTGATTTTGTGTCTATACATTGCAGTGCCTTGACATAATTTTGTGTTTCAATCAAGTCAATACCAAAAGTAGACGTGGAATGTTTTCAAAGCTCGCAGGTGTCGTTGCGTCCTCCTCTTGGCTGAGAACAACATGGGTTTCGCTGGGTCTGGTTAGGGCCGATTGAAATGCTCGGTTGACACAACATCTTGGGTGTCATGGATCTGGCGCTTTTACCATAATGTAGGATTGCTCACATATATCATTCGTTGTATATTGGTGGAGTTACTCCCGCTCATGGACACCGACATTTCAAATTCATTCGCCCTAGTTTTTCGGAGTACATATTTGCAATTAAAAGATGTGATATATGAAGCAAAGATTGCTCCGGTATTTGGCGCATGATTTATAGGGGCCAGTTGGTACCTTTCGCAATTGGTACAACTTGATCCCGGATCATGTCACGTCCCTTCATCACACGCCCGGAGACCCTTCGTCGGCGCCTGGACCCGCATTTGCCGGCTCCGCTCGGCCCCATATAACGCGGAGCCCAGCCACCAATCCTGGTTGCGGCTTCTTCACCGCTTAATGGCAGAAAAAAAAAAGTTCCCTGGAGCGCTCCAACCCCCACACTTGACTTGATAGATTGCTTGCAGGAGTTTTTGCGCCTCGCAAGCTCGCGACAATACAGCGTTTCTTACCCTTCAACTCCAGATCTTTCCCCCTTTTCTTTCAACACACAGAGCTCAAGATGGGCAAGTCACTAGCAGTCGCCAAGAAGGGGGAGACCTCAGTGGTGCCGATTTCTTCGGAGCAGGTTAGCCAATTGAATACTCATGGACGATGTTCTCTACCCGATAGCTCCTGCTAACAAAAGCCTCGGCGCAAAACTCTAGACCCTCAAAGCCTCAAAAGCCCTTCTGTCACATATGCAAAAGGCTGCCAAGGAAGCAGCCGCATCCGCCGACAAGAAGAACCTTCTCGAAGAGTCCACCGAGGCCGAGACACCCATCTGGTTGACGGCGACGACAAAGCGTAACGTACGCGATACCAACAAGCTCAAACCTGGCCGTGTCACACTCCCGCACCCGCTCAACCGGACGGACCCCGAGACTACCATCTGCCTGATCGTCGCGGACCCGCAGCGCTTCTACAAGGACGTTGTCGCCAGCGAGGAGTTCCCCGAGGCCCTGGGCAAGCGCATCACGAGGGTCGTTGACCTGAAGCACCTCCAGGCCAAGTTCAAGACGTTCGAGGCGCAGAGGAAGCTATTCTCGGAGCACGATGTGTTCCTGGCCGACGACAGGATCGTCAACAGGTTGCCTAAGGCCCTGGGCAAGACCTTTTTCAAGACTACGGCCAAGCGTCCTGTTCCAGTGAAGCTGCACCGGCCGGACAAGAAGGCCGACGGCGCCAAGTCCACTCCGGGGCAGAAGAAGGCTCAGAAGGAGCAGGGCAGCAGCGTGAAGCACGCCAAATCGGCGGGTGAGATGGCCAAGGAAATCGAGGCTGCCGTCGGCGCGGCACTCGTGCACCTCACCCAGACCACCAACACGGCTGTCAAGATCGGATACGCGGCCTTCACACCGCAGCAGATCGCCGAGAACGCCGAGACGGTGGTCACCGCGCTTGTGGAGAAGTTCATCCCGCGCGGTATTGACAACCTGCGCGCCGTGTACCTCAAGGGACCCGAGACGGCGGCTCTGCCCATCTGGCAGACAGAGGAGCTGTGGCTGGACGGAGACAAGGATGTCCTTGCCGAGGGGTCGGAGGAGCTCAAGGCGCTCGAGGAGAAGAAGGAGAAGGCCAACGTAGGCAAGAAGAGGAAGGCACCCGCTGCTGATGAGCAGGTGAAGGAGGAGGAGGAGGAGAAGGCTGATGCCGCGACCGAAGTGGAGAAGCCGGCCAAGAAGAAGAGCAAAAAGGCAAAGGTGGATGCAGAGAGCAACGATGCCAAGCTGGACGCTCAGATCAAGGAGAGGAAGGAGAAGCTGAAGAAGCAGAAGAAGGCGGCCAAGGCGGCCATGGAGGAATGAGTGTGCAAAATGATGGTCTTTGAGGGTCTTGTGATGTGCATTTGCCGGCGTTTGGGAGTCTTTAGGTACAAAAGGTCACACTTGATACGTTTGTCATATTCCACGAAAAAAAAACTGATTCATATGCACGCAGTTAGTCTATTCCTAGCATGCGCCACCAATTGGGGATTTAAAGATCCGGGCAGTCTTGATTGCTCGGATCCTTTCTCGATTCATCGAGACTAAACGGCAGTAGCATGTTGGCGTACCATCTAGTTCTAGTGTCTTAATTCTTTTCTTTTCGTCTTTTATCCCCGGTGCCACTGGTATGCTCAAAACAACGAGTTGCTTTTTTCTCGGTCCCTCTCGAAGACATCATTCTTGCTCCTTCCGCGATAACTAGCAGCCGGTCCCGATCTGAGGTCGTTTGATGTCTGAGGCACCGGAGCCCGGGTGCGCTTTCGATGATTGTGCTATCGCCTTCATTGGTTGCTGCATCACTGTTCTTTGTTTCTATTCTCTCCGCCATTGTTATTGAAGTTTCTAGGCACAGTATTTCTCGCCTCAATAGACTGAAGATTATCGATTTTCACCTTTGCGGCCCGCGAGAACCTGCTTTTGTGCAACCCTGAAAAAAGCCGCTTTTCTGATCTTTCTTCTCACATGGCCCAACAAGGGACTCAAACACATCCGGCCTGGTCTATCCCTACCTCTCCAGCAAACATGTTTACATGTCCCACAGTGAAAGATCGGGTGAGCAAATGTATCACGTAACCCGGAACAGGTCCAAGTTCGCATCCATGAGCGGCCCGGGCGGCAACAATCAAAAGATATCTATACTGGAATCCAGCCGACGATGATAAAGGGCGTCGCTCGAAGGTAGACTTCGCTGAGCAGAGCTTCAGTGATCTTATAGATAGCATCGAAAACCGCCTACTCTTAGGTGGAGGATAAGGCGCGCCAAAACTGAGCGACTAGGTTGATGACTAAGTATCAAGACGGTCAGAAGCGGCGAAACCTGCAGTTTGTATTACAGTGAGATCCCGAAGAGATAGAAGAAAAGAAGAAGAAGAAAAAAGAAATCTAGTTGAGGCTCAGTCTGGATGGTGGATCAGTGAACCCATCAGGCACAGATTCTGGACCATCGTAGCCGCCTGTTTGCGAAAACGGTATTACTATTGGCGGGGATGGCAGTGATGGAAGCAGTGGTAGGAACGAATGTAAAAGTAAGTTGATGGAAATAATCCAGGAAGCTGGCAAAGTTCCCCAAGAATAAATATTGCTTTTTGAACAGAATAGTTAAGAAAATGCTTGGTGCTCCAAAATGACTCTACGGATAGCAAAGCGTAAAAAGTATAAAATGAGAGACGAGAGGTTTGAGGCTTGAATGGGCGAAGCTGAAAAGTTGATGATTAACTGCTGATCATCAATGTGTTGTAATTAAAAGTCGATGTTCAAGCAAAATGAGTATGTAATACATTGTAGAGGAACTGAATAGTTAATACATTTATGTATCCGGAGTACTAGGAAACTCAGGAGGCGGGTGATATCTTATTCTTATTTTCTTTGCTACATATGACTGCAATTAAGCTTTTTAGCTGGCGTTTGCCTTTTTCTTATTCTTATATTTTTATTTTTATTTTCTTCACTTCGCAGATCTGTAAGCTTTAAGAAGTTCCCATGTGCCCGAAGCATACCTATAGACTTCATTATGGCACAATAAGCCCGCTTATAGGGTAGGATTTGTTTTTGATGTTTAAGCAAATCTTGGTGGGAAGGAGGTAGCGACACGGCAGCGTCGCTCCTTTGGCGCCTTTGAACACATCTCCAGTGTACGGTTTCTCTTTTTCAAATTTACTGTCAAACGCGCCTGACAGCAGTCACGACGTACTTGCCACTTAAGATAGGGAACGAAATGTATTAAATTCTGTTAGTTGCCATGGTGAGGATGCCGGTGAACAAGTTCGGTGAATAAGTTGACCATTTTCTATGCTTCATCCCACACTAGTGCTGCATACTGCAGCACTCACATGAATATCAACATAAAAATCAACAATACTAAGACACTATATAAACCATCTTTCTGCCCCCAGCTTGGATTCTGGGGGCTCCACGGACTTGTCGCCTTGCATCTTACGTATCATACCTACCACTGTCAACTTGACCAGCTTCCCGGCTAGACATATATTTGCTTGTCGGTACACACCAACCAATTACACCAACAAAATGACAGCTTCACATCTTGCCCGTGGCCAAATGCGGGAAATCATCGGCCAATTACCTGGAGACGTAACCGTGGTTTGCGCAGACAGTACCTTTTGCATCCACAAAGAGCGACTCGTGGCCTGCGGAGAGTTCTTTAGAGCAGCTTTTGATGAAAGACACATGTTCCAGGTACGATCAAATCAATATTTCCAGCTGATTTCTAGGCAGGTAACGCAGACATTGACCTCATTCCTTTTGGTAAAATCTAGGAGGCCATTACATCAACAATCACTCTACCAGAAAACGGGGAAACATTTGAGTTTCTGGCCTTCTTTGCCTACACTGGGTCTTTACTATCATACACAAACACAGCAAGGAATGGAAATTTGGACAGAGAGCTTGTCTTGAGCTTGCAAGTTCCATGTGAGTTCCATTTCTTTGTTGAATTTTCTTTTTAGCCTCCGAAGAGGGTTTTCTTTGACATATCAACATGCTTGATGGCTAACACACCACCTAGCTTCTGTAGTCGACGATGCCAGCCTTACGAACGAAGAACCAACAAGCTCAAGACCGCTAGACCCAACACTCCAGAGCATTGTGCTACTATCCGAGGTCTACTATATGGCCGACAAGTATCTCGTCACAGGCCTCCAGACTCTTTGTGCCAACCAGGCTGCCGTGCTTGCTGAAGTTCTCGCTTCCAAGTCACTGAACTGGCTCCCCGCCGGCTCCCCCAACCTTGAAGCCCTAGGCAGTTGGATAAAAGGGGTCTATGCCAACACAACTCGGTTCGATCTGGCACTAAAAGAATCGGTCTGCATTTACGTCCACCAGGCCTCGGAACGTGCCAGGCAGGAGTTCTTCTACCCTCACCTGCAGTTCTTCTTTGCAAGGCTCCTGATGGGGAACGATGAGTTGAGAGACAGCATGTACGAGCGCGCCCAGCCACCACCGCCGACCTGTCCAGGCTGCCTCTCGCAGGCAGGTTGCCATAGGTTGCACCACCTTGCACCCTGGTATATTGGGTGGAGGTGTGAGTGCTACCTATGCGGGCACGTACATGATCATGCCCTTCAAAAGGAGGAGTTCGAGTGGCAACCCGGCCAGTGGGCTAGGCATGAGAGATGGCGGATGCTGTGGGAGGAAATTGTTGAGAATTCGAACGGCGTGGAGGAGTTGGAAAGAATGGAGCGGGCTTTGAATCTGTACCGTGTTTGAATATGCAAGCGCTTTTGGGTCTTTGAGTAGGTACCTAGTGGTATGAAAGGACTGGGCCTAGTCTTGCCTGTTATCCTCTGTGGCAAACTTGAGATATTGACACGTCTGGTCTTTGCAAACATCTTGTAAATGCCTGTGCTTTCTGGATGCTGGAGCTGGATATTTTAGTTTCCAATGCAAATCGAAACATTACCAAAGACCCACCTCTGTGTAACCTTCATGGTCCACGTCTCCCTCGCTCAATGCCTTTTTAAAAGAATGATGTCCCTTTATCAAAGCTCTCCTCGACTTGGCATTCTACTTTATCTTTCTTTCTCTTGTCCGCAACTATTGCTCATAACAAAACAAAAACAAAAAAAAAGAACAGCAGAATGGCTGGGCAGTTCTTCCAGTCCACTCGATGCATGCTTGCTTCGGGAAAGCATGCCGATATTCAAGTCAAAGTTGGGCCAAGGAAAAACCATGTTGTTTTCTACCTGCACAAGACCCTTATCGTCGCCCAATCTGAGTTCTTTGAGGCGTGTCTCAAAAGTGAGGCATTTGAGGTATGTTTTATTTTTATTTTTGTCATGTTATTTCATGTGGTTTGAATGTTTCTGGGAATGCTTATTGGTTTCTTTCTGATCTAGGAAGCCAGGACTGGCGTCGTGCATCTGCCAGAGGAAGAAATTGAAACATTTCAACGATTCATCGCCGTCGTTTACACAGACAACTACAATGATGGTCTTGTGTACAAGGAAGAGAGTGATATTGACATGATAATGATGCAAGGTAAACCTTGACCAATATTATCCTGTGCCTAGCCATCTCAAGACCTTGCTTGACCCTAAACTGTGGATTCATCTTACTAACAATCAGCAACGAAAGTTCCTCCTCCTCCCGAATCCGAGCTTGCCGATAGATGCAAGGATGGCAAGGACGAACCCGAACTCTTCTCAGTGATTCTAGAGTCGGCAAAACTTTACTGCATGGCCGAGAAGCTTCTGGCAGAGGACGTCAAAAAGGCAGCCATAAAGCGCCTGAGACATGTCATTCACTGGTTCGGAACCAAGATTGACCTCGACAGAGACCATTCAAAGATGCCAGAGACACTAGAGGCGCTGGAGAAAATCGTGATGATGATCTACAGCAAGACTGCACAAGATGACGTCGACTTCAAAGAACGCTTGTGCTGGCTGGTTTCTCGGCAGGTGACCGATCAGCACTTCTGGGTCTCACTTTTGCCCATCTTTCGGCGGTGTTGGGATTTCCACATGGGCGTCATGGCTTACATCCGCAAGCCTGCTGTGGTCTGTGTCAAATGTGAAAAGTCCTCGACGACTCGCGTGGTCTTGACGGCAGCCCAGTACGTCATTTATGCGTGTTTTCGCTGCCACAAGACTCGTAGGATCACCAAGAGGTTTCTCCGCTGGGGATCTGAGAAGTTTGGTCCAGATGAATGGATTGCCCAGGAGCGGGAGCGGATCGAGACGGAGGGTGATGATGATGACGAGTGAGAAGAATGTTTTGGAGAAAAGTATGAACCGAGAAAAAGGTCAAAAGGACGGAAAGACCTATTACTTTTACATATTCTTTTTTATTCTGTATCAAGTCTCGCCACTTGCTTATTGTCTTAATCTAAATATTGTCACTGGTCTTGAGCTCGTGCGCATCGTGACTAAAAGCATCAACTCTTGCTGATTTAAACTTTCTTGCAGGCGTGCGTTGGGCAAACAAAATATCCAACTCCTCGTACGTTCTATCCTTGGTCTCGGGAAGTCTCCAAAACGCCCAAATGAAAAACAACAAGGTGGTGGTGCCCCAGAGGAAGCCGGTTCTGGCCCCGACGTTCCACGCCGTAGGGTTCATAAAGTACGGTTGTAGGGTGTTGGCCACGACGTGAAGCAGATAGTATGCGTTCCTCGCCAAAATTAGCGTCTTTTGCCTCACGCGCGTGCTGCCTACCTCGGCCGGGATCGCCCACCCCAGCTGGCCGGCCGACAGCTGATATACAAACTTCCAAGCCATGGTGAGGTAGGCTTGGGCCTCGGCGACGCCCTTGTGGGAGTTCCACGAGGTCAGCACCGCGATCAGGTACAGCATGAAGCACATGACTCCCGAGCCCCAAAGGTAGATTGTGCGACGGCCAAAGTGAGGTATCAGAAAGAGCCATGAGAAAAATGCGCCCCCGAGTGCTAGGATGTAGCCGCCGGAATTCAGATTGTAGATGCGTGACGCGGGGAGGCCTATCTGCTCGTAGAAGTAAGTGGCGTTGTAAGCCAGCGCTGTCCCACAGAGGACCTGACCCCCGAAGCTGAGACATGCAATCTCCGTTCGGCGGAGTTCGAAGCCGCGAAGACAGTCCATGTATCCCGTCCCGACCGACATCTTTTGCTCCAGATTGTTGGTGCAGACAATGTAAGCCAGCGTCTCTTTGGTCGACAGCGGGGCATCGGGATCTTGAAGACGTTGCAGTGAGCGCTCGGCTTCTTCAAGTCTGCCCTTCCGGACAAGGTGCCAAGGCGACTCTGGGGCAAAGTAAAGCAGTGGGATGAGCCACATGGGCCAAAACCACTGCAATGCGAAGGGGATACGATACCCCCATTCGTCGTCGCGGACCAGACAGGCTCGCAGGACTCCAGAGGCGAGGAACTGGCCGATGATGAAGCACATGTTGGTCCAGCTGGTGAAGTAGACACGGAGTTTCATGGGGAGGAGCTCACTCGCATATGCTGGGGACGTGCTGGCAAAGACGCCCCAAGGAAGGCCGCACTTGTTTTATTTTTTTTGTGTTAGCGTGTCACTTGAATTCCAGATAAAACACATGTATAACCCACCAAGATCTGCCCAACAAAAAGAGTCTCAATGTTCTGGGCGAAAAACACAGCAAAGACACAGAGGACCATGACCCCAAGGGCGCCCAAAATCGTCTTTCGGGGACCGAAGCGATGAACCAGATAGCCATCGGCGAAAGCTCCAAAGAAAGAGCCTATCCCGGCCCCGTTGCCCAGTGCGGCCTGCCAACCCGGCGTGAGCTGGTAGCCGGAACGGGTGGTTTCGCTGACACCAACCCAATTGCCATACTTTCTCTGGAATGTTGGATATGCCCAGAAATTGCTCAGTAGAATTGCATCGTAGCCCTCCATGATGACGGTTACGCTATCGGCATAGGTAAAGGTCAGTAAGCATCTCTGCGACTCCAATTACTTGTAGCGTGTTGAGACGAGCAAGCAAGCAGCTAAGAGTAGATAAAACTTACCTGACCGCTAGGCACCAGAAGATGGCCCACCGGTAGTATTTTATGGACTGCCGGATCGTTGTGTCATGCTGGTGAACCGCATCGTGTGCCGCTTTGTCTACAAGAGCCTTCGATTCGAGAGATTCATCTTCTCCAGTCCCGTCGGGCACTTGTGTGTACTCTATCTCGGTATTACCACGGTTTGTCATGACGGAGGAGGACAAAAATAAGGAGAAGCAATGCAGTAATGCGGCGATTTCACATCAACAGAGGTTCAGACCGATGTGAGTTTTATTCCGGCGCTATCCTAGGGTAGGTGGGTATGTGGCAAATAGGACGACTGGAATTAAATTCCTTGCCAGCGGTTTATTGCGAGAAGACGTTAAAAAAACTAGACTAATGCTGCCCGCATCTCTGCTGTCATTAGTCGGGCCAAATTTCCTGAAGTTCCGGCGGGGGAAAACCTTATGCCCCATCAATGTCACCATTATGCTACACGTATGCAACAAATTGTTGATTGGTTCTCCCAATAGGCTTCCAAAAAGCAAGGAGAAGGGATGAGGTAGACTTTTGTGCTATTTATTTTATTCCAAAAACCTTGTTCCTTTGCGACGCCACCCCTACCTACGGATACCTACCTGCCCTACCAAACATGAGAGCCCCGCCCAGAATGGCCCTGACTTGACTGAGATAACGGGGATTTGAACTTGGGAACATAATAGTTATTGACCAATCTGCGGTTTACCAAATCAAGACTTTCGAGGCTGAGAAAACTAGATACTCACGACAAACATAGCCACATGATCATTGGCAGAGCCAAAATATAGCGAATCCAGGTATGATTAGGTGTACTACAGAGTAATTCACAAAGAGTATTTCATCCACCTCAAAAAAAACAACCAGTCTCCCGGCTTCGGTTGGCTCGAAACCGAAAACTGGCGGCGAATTTTTTTTTTTTTTTTTTTCTTCCTCATACCTAACTTCTTGAGCGTGCCCATGTAATTCTTACTGCTCCATCACAACTTGCTTCTCTCTTCCCTATCGCCACTAGCCCCTTTCCCAGATCCCTTAAACCCAAACAAAGCGGCCGCCACCCGCCTCATCTGCACCTCCTCACTCCCTTCGGTGATCCTGTACCGCCGAAAGTGCCGCCAAATATGCTCAAACGGATGATGCCTGCTATATCCCTGCCCACCAAACACCTGAATTGCTCGGTCAGCAGCCTCGCACGCCAGCCTATTCGCGTAGTAGTTGCACATGGCAATTCTGTGGCCCAATCTCCTTTCAATCTCCACCCACGGTCTGCCTCCTCGGTCTCCTTCACACTCGCGCTCGATCGCATCCATCTCGGTTGCCGTCCGCAGGATCAGCAGCCTCAGCATCTCTTGCTGCGTCGCCAGCTCCACCAGCGGGAACTGAATGCCCTGGTTGACGGCTAGCGGCTTTCCAAACACGCGCCGCGACCGCGCATAGTCCACCGCCCGGTCGATGCAGAACTTGGCCGCTCCGCACGATGACGCCGCCTGCCTGATGCGGTTCTCGTGCGTGAAGGTCTGCGCCACCGCCAACCCGTCATCCACGTCGCCTAGCACCCACGACGCCGGCACCGCCACCTTGGTCAGCGTGATGGTGGCGTGGTCCGTCGGCATGTTGAGCGTCCACTCGTACGATGCCACCTCGAGCCCCGGTGCGTCCCTTGGCACGATGAAGGCCGTGATCCCTTTTGCCGAGCCCGCCGTCCCAGAGGTCCTGGCAAAGATCAGGTGGTGGGTTGCGGCATGTGCGCCCGTCTGCCACCGCTTGTTCCCCGATATCTCAAACCCGGCTTCGCCGGACGGCAGGGTGATTCGCCGCGCCTTCGTGTCCATGTGCGTCGCGTCGGACCCGTGGTGAATCTCGGTCAGGCCAAAGGTGGCCACAAAATCCCCCCTGATGGCCGCGTCAATAAAGTCCCTCTTCTGCGCCGGGCTTCCGTAGTGGTGCAGCATCAGCACGATGGGGTTGTTGAGCACCACCGAGTGCTCATTCTGAAGGTCGTTGGGAAGCCCCAGCCCGCCGCCGTAGACTGGGTGCGAGGCCAGGAAGAGCCGTATCGCGCACATCCATAGATTCTGGTGCGGGTTGCCGGCGCCCCCGTACTCTGTGGGAAACGCGAAGCGGAGGAAGCCTGCCTCGTCTGCCAGCTGGCGGGCCTGGCGTAATAGGGCCTCCCATTCCGGCCTCGGCAAGCCGCCATTGTCCCACTGAGTACGGGATGCCTCGCGGCGGTGGTCAAAGAAGCGGTTATTGTCGTCTCTGTGCTGAAGTGGGAGGATTTGGCTGTTTATAAAGTCATCGAGGCGGACGAGGAAGGACTGGAGATCCTTTGGGAGGTCAAAGTTCATTTTTGGGTGAGAATACTTTTCCAAATATATTTTCTTCTTCTCATGAGGTTTCGCCAATGTCTGCCTTTCTTGATCTTTTCACCGGCCTTGCCTTGATAGAACAAATATGCTCATCAGTAACGGCAGGGTTCCCCGCATCATCTCAGTATCTATGCCGAGGAGGCCGAGACGCAGGTTTCCATCTCAACATCGCAGGGTTAGGGTACATTGTGACTTAGACCAACATTTCACCAACGAGACGAGAACGCTGGCTTTGTTCACATGCTTTGTTTGTTGATGAAGTTACGTGATCAAGTGCATTTTCTGAAGATCGGATCTGTTTTAGAGTCGTCTTCTTTGCGCTCTAGACTTTTTTTTGTCACTATCCTATGGGAGGAATCTATGGCGCAATTTTCTTTTTTTTTTTTTTTTTTTTTTTTTTTTTTTTTTTTTTTTTTTTTTTTTTCATATTCAGGCAGCCCTACACCATTCCCTAATTGTGATGACAAGATCAGCATCACGAGATCTTGAAGGATACAATGAAAGAAAAACCCACGTATCACAAGCCCATGGGACACAGTATTTCAACGAACTCGACTGGACCCAAAGAAGCATTATATATCTAGGTCAAGAATGCATTCCCCAGGACCGACCTAGCTCACCGGTTAAAATACTCGACAGAATTTAGTACGATTTACATGACGAACAAGGATCGGGACACAAATAATTTTAATTCATTCTCAGTATATCGGGTCCATCCTACCTCTCACTGGTTGTGAGATTAAGCTTAACCCTTGATTTTAATTGGGGTTGGTTGCCCATCTCGGCTAATCCAAGAGGGCCATCTCAGCCTTTGTGACATGGGGACATCCATCTGGCGCGCGCATACATAAGGGGGTAGTGTACCAATTCTTTCAAGGTACATAAACTGCGACAGTGCCAAGGCCCAGGTACCCCTGAGTCCCCAGACTTGAGTTCAAATGCATCAAGAGACAGTTTGTCACGCCGGATTGACTCAGATTCACTGATGAGAATGTGATCTTGATAATTTTTTTTACGCGAGATAGGGTATAAAAAGGGTATTCAAGGCGGCAGAAACGTGAGTCGCCTCATATCATCTATCCCATGCCGGCCATCGTCCCCGTCCCCGAACCCAGCCAGCCGATCCAGGACTTCAACAGCAAACTCGGGAAACCTGAGCATGACATCTCTCAGGTTCCCCCTACAATCCCTATAACACCCTGCCACGAGCTCGTATACTAACTTTCTCAACTTGTCCCCCGGCCACTCGGCTGTCGTCTCGAATAGTTCCTCCAGCAAGTCTCTTGTCCGATGGTCCGACGCCCAGTAGGCGATTGTCATCCAGTGGCCCCTGACGATCCGCGAGAATCGGTCCAAAGCCAGCCCACCCAGTTGCGGGATTGTATATCTCCCCGCGGCGACGTAGAGTCGGAGGTACGTATACAAGGTTGCCACGGCATCCTGGCCCTCGTCATCCGCGGCAGCGCTGTTGCCGTCAATCCCCGCCCCGGACTGCTGCAGGTGCGCCCATTCGTTCCATGGCGAGGTCAGGAGCGCCCCGGTCGTCGTCGTTGTGGCCGTGGCTGGCGTTGCGCTGGCGGGCGGTGGTGGTGAAGGGGTGTAGGTGGGCGAGACGAATGAAGGCGTGACAGGGGATGGGGTCCACGTGGATGGCCGACGGGTCGTCAGGACCGAGTGGTGACGACGAAGGGGCTGGTTGTTGTGGTACTGAGGCGAGTATGAATGATCGTGCTCGTCCGGTGGGAGACCGGCAATGGCCAGTTGGAAACCTAGACCGCCACCGCCGCCGGCGATAGAACGGTTGGAAGATGAAGAGGTAGATGAATTGGAAGGCCCTCGGGTGATTATTTGACCATTGTCGAAAAACTCGACGTCTTTGACATCTTCAGTGTACAGGAACTCAAGGACCTTGTACAGAATTTCAGGGCGCTCATCGGGGAAGTCGATGATGCGCTCATACTCGTCCTGTGAATGTGGGCGGGTGTGTAAGCTTGTGTTGGATTTTACGACAATGTTTTTTTATGCGAGTCGATGGGGGGGTAGTATGGTAGAATTCTGACATGATGACAGCCTAAGAAAAACCGGGTTCTCTAATGCCGTGATGCCGTAATTGGCCGGGGAAGAATGAAGCTCAACAAGAGAGGGAGACTGAAAAAAAAAAAGCAAGCGGACCTGGAATGCGCCGCTGCAGGCCTGATCAAACCATGCCGACTGAGTGCAGACGATGGCGCGGTGGGCTCTCAGCTCAATGCCGTTGCATCGAAGCAGCAGGTCCGAGTATTTGCCGTTGAGGAGCAGCCTGCCAATATTGGACGAGTTGGAACGCCGCATCGCTGCCATAGATGCACCAACCTGGTGCGTTGTTTTGGCGGCTTGTTTGTGCGTTGATCGTAACGTAGCTAGTTGCAATTCCGTTTATGAAGATCTTTTGGGAGCAGGATGGGTCCAAAACGGACGAATTTTGGAGGGCGATGTGGTCTCGGACTGTATCTCAATTGAAGCGTATATGACCTCGATGCACACTCACTATGCACGATCAAATCTGCCGTGCGCGTTGGCTGGTTGACAGACAGATGGTCAATAGTGAGGCGAATCACGCTCCCTTGGTTGTTTGGCATGCGACCAAGCAGATATTCCCTGGTAAAAGTGTACCTGACATAACCCAACGGCCAGCGAGCTGTCTTCAGCCCCGCCAAAGCCGCCCTAGTGGTATGACCATGGCTTCGCGATTGCGGTTGGTTGCTGCACTTAGTTGGGACGGTTAATGGATTTCCAAATCTGCTGGTGCGCGCCCGCGATTAAGTAGCAGAACGCAACTAACTAGACTGGTTGACTTTGTGCCACCAACAAACATCAAAAGTCTGGAGAAGATTATTGCTTAAGATGGGGACCCTTTTTGAACCGAGTATTGAGCATGGCCACAACGGTATATGCACTTGCACAGCCTGCCCGCTCTTTGGTCGCGATGTGACCGTTGGCAGAGAAGTGGTTGAGTGAAACAAAGAGCGGATGTTTGCCCCACCAAAATGTTGTTGTGATCGAGGAGTGGTGCTGCTTCCTTTGGTGCGACGCACCCTAACAGAGTAAAGACGTCGATCAATCTGCGCCGGCGCCTGGTCCCGAGGTGGATGGGTCTGAGCTTTTTAGTGGGGGTTTTCTGCTCTATTTTTGGCTTTCTTTTGGGGAGACCACTCAGCTCGGCTGCAGAAAGCTGTGCGTTGTGGCAGTGCTTCCCGCTGAGGCTCAGCGACGCGGCATACCTACCAGTACCGTTTGTGAACCCCTCATTTTTTTGTTGTTTTGTTGGTAGAAACCCCCGAGTGAGCTGACTGATCACCTCAGCTGCATCACCGAAAACTTCTGTCACATTTTGATGGATGAGTGAGAATCATAACTGGACAAGGATCCAATTGAAATTGATTGATTCCAAGAACTATATCTAGGTTCTTGAGAAAGCAAGAGTCCACCAAGACTATCGTTCAAAAACGCCTACCCAGCACCGCCGCAAAATAAAAAAAATTCAGAGAACAAGGAAAGGGCGACAAAACCTGGCCGCCTGGAGAAAATCCAGCCCTGGTTTCGTCTAAAACTCCCGCTGCATACAACAGACCCATACCCCAAGCAATGAGTGCCCGAATAACTGGGCGACACTAACCATAAATGTAGCTCAAATTTGAAATGGCGCAGCAAATAGGAGGTTGGACGAAGGAAACATTGAATTATACAACCAATGAGAAAAAAAAGGGGTGGGAATCGAGGGCTTGTTGGCCTCTAAAGCGGGATCAAAACCGATCCATCCTCCTGCACACATTGCTGGATCCTGTAGCGATCGACAGCACATCTGTTTTCATGGTATCATCATCAGCACAGTTCTCATTCGTTCCTTTATGTTTGACGATTGATGGGGCTCCGGTTGATCTACTCACGAGTATTCCCAGGTCCCGGTGTCAGTTCGTCGGATCATGTCCACATAGGTCTTGATGTCCTCTCTCAACTTGGCAACCTCGCCAGGCGTCCTCCTGCAACTGCCACTGTCCACTATCCGCAGCAAACTTTCCTCTGCACGGTCCAGCCTCTTGACAGACGCGGCAAGCTCGGCACTCAACTTGGACACAATCTTGTCGAGCAGGTTGGGATCTTCTTTTTGCTGCTGGCTGAGACGATGGTGATGGAAGTTGTACAACACCGGAACCAAGCTGCCCATGCAGTGCGTCGCCATCTCTTTTTTCAGAGATAGTAGATCGTTCACTATGATGATGATCCAGTTGCCCTCTTGGAGTACCACCTCCATCTCTGGTGAGTTGAATATGTCGGCAGGGATGTCCGTTTCAACGCAGAGACTATGATCCCGGGTTTGTCAATAAATTTTGTTTGTTCATGTTAGAGGTGAGTCGGTTCGGTGAGCTCACATGTAACAGCTCATCATGCAGTGGGTATACAAGTAAAACACTTACGAGCCAACAATCGCAAAGTTTCGAAATGCTGTCGTGTATAAGCGCTGCTTAACATAAGATTCATACGTTGGCATGATGCCCTCAAGCCGTTCTCGCTGCTCCTGCTCCGTCGACATGATGTAGTCGCGCAGTTCCCGGAATATTCGCTGCCTCTTTCCTATTTTGCCCCCACCCGGCCTATGTCAGCAACCGCATCGACTTGTTTATCTCTTTCTCCGTCTTGCATTGACACGTACCCTTGTCCCACCTCGCACATAGCCTCTCGCCCAGTTCACGAAAGATGTCGCAACCACCAGCAGGACAAGGCGGCGGGAGGGCGCGGAACCCGAACCAGTCGATCACACTATTAACGAGTCTCCCTACGACTCTGCGCGGTTGCCACAAACTCTGGGGGTCGAGGTCGTCGCCATCCTCGACGTCGAGGTGGTATCGAATGTACTCTATGGTCTGGCGGCGGTGGGCGCAGGCACGACCGAAATCCGCCGAAAGAGACTGCTCTGCCATGTCGATGGTATCATCCCAGATGAAAGCCCAGATGGTCAAGAGGCCGCCGATGTAGAGATTTTCCCATTTTGCTGTCGGCCACCATCTATTATCATTTTGTTTCGTTTCAGAAAGGGGTTAGCTCATTTCTTTTTACCTCAGTTGGGATTTTTGGGTTTAGATTGGTGTCATATCTGACGTACATTGAGGTGAACATGGCAAAATCACTTTCCTTCAGCTTCTGGCGGTATTTCAGGTCGTGAACGTGACTGGGGGGAAGTTACATTACTGTTCTTAGCTAGCGAGCTTAAAGGTCTGTAGTGACAAATCAATCAAAGAAGAAAAGAATGTACTTTGCTACTCACCAGTCGAGGATTCCATTGAACACATGCTGCAGTCTCTCGTAGTGCTCATTGATTAATCCCTGTGGCCAGGAAGCCATATGCTCCTTGAGCAGATTGGGCACCACTAGTGTTTGGCCCCTTAACCGATTCGCCAGCCTAGCGGCGGTATCGGGTGTGAAGCTCTTCTCGTTCATCCTTTTACAACGTCTCTTCTTGTCCGATATGGACGATAGTACTCCGCAGAACTTGTAGATCAAAAGGAATACAGCCGGGAGGCAAGTGCTTAGTGAAATGAATGTTGAGTGCATCTGATAGATTAGTTATCTGGATATGAAAAATATGGGATGAAAATTATTGATTGATGTGTTAGAGACATTTGTGATACAAAAAGATCGAAGACACTTTTAGCTGGGTGCGAGGCTCAAGATGATATAGGCGGCAGAAAAACATCAAGTGTGCAACCAATATGAAAGGAGTAACCTAGGTAAGTAGGTAGGTAGGTAGGTAGGTAGGTAGGCAGGTACAGTCTGGCAAATTGGAAGAGGGAATTGAATCAAGGGTGACTGACTATCCTTACCCAGACCTGTTCCTGTGTTCCATTCCTATTCACTTACTTCGTCAGAGTCCCGAGTGGGAGAGGTCTGAGTCGGGTGTGGGTCGTAGCCGGGCACTCGGAATCTGTCTCCGGGATCCGGTTCACTATGTCTCTGTCCCTAGTACACGACATTGTGCGCTCATCAAAGGTGACATATCAACTCGGGGGGGAGGAGGAAAACAGGTCACCCACATGTGACATGTCCTCCGATGGAACGCTAGGTTCTGCTAGGTGTTCGAACATGCTTCCAGCAGGGGTATCGGTAAGGCATTCCAAAACCCGCCCATGGGGGCCCGAAACCTTATTTAAAAAGCCCGTGGGCCAACAGCCCACGAGCCCGCGGTTTTTTTCACTGTGGAGTTTGTATTTATTGGATTAAAATTAGTGTTAAAATACATGCCCCACAACGTGCAAATATGACGGGGGCCCGTGGGTTACGGTATTTTTTGGCCCATGGGCCCCCATGGGCGCCCGCGACGGGTTTTGGAATGCCTTAGGTATCGGCGTATCGCTTTAGAGGCAAGTGTTGCGAATCTTATGCATCACTATCTGTTCCCACTACAAGTCGATCTAGCAATTTCGTCCAGTCAGCGATCCACAATTCTCATTACTTGTGGCCGTGTCAACTATTCCAAAAGCAAAAAAATAAAGAAATCAGAGCCTCATTGCTGATGACCAGGAGTTGACAAACGCGAGGGGATGACTACCAGTTTCCATGGCGAAGAACCAAAGGCTACTAGCATTTGGGTAGGACGGAACAATGCATTATCGCATTGAAAGACATAATGAAAACCCGGTTTGACCTTAGCAACCGTTTTACCGATCGACCCTGTAACCGGGTCATGAGAAGAAAAAAGAAAAAAAAAGGGTTTTGATTCTTTCCTGGTCCTCATCGTCATCGAACCCGGAAGACCGCAGACTCCCCCATCTCAAAACCCCGAACACCGGGATTTGCTACGGAATCTTGTAATACAAAGATTTGTCCAGCCCAAGCTGGAATTGTGCTCCCAGGCAAAGCAAGAATATTTATTTGATCACGATACAACCGGACCAGGCCTTCCGCCGCCCGCCGCCACCATGTCTCAGGCCAATTTGAGGGTTAGGCGAGAGACAAGGACGAATAAAAAAGTATGCGTTGTCGAATTTTCCCTCTCTATTTGACCAATCAGCTCCTTCTAAAGATTTACAGCGCTTGCTGATGGTTGTTGCTAGACAATCTGTCGACGAATAGCGTGAGGTAGGAGACACCGGTCATTTCTGAGGGGCCAAGCAAGCCGTACATTTGAATATCTACGGCCGGTGGCAGCATCTTGAATCAACGGCTGAATCCGCGGGCGGGTGGCGGCATTTCCCGAGAGGGATTTTAGCTGGCCCTCATCATCGGGGTTTGTGGCGGTGTTTTTGCTCCGTGTTTATCTTGGTAGCTTCGGTCCAATAGACTTTGTCGCTGAAGAGTCTCCCACACTCAATAGGAGCAAAGGGTGGCCAACCACGGCACTTATTCCAGGCGTGCTGCAGAAAGCTGCATAGCCTGAATGCAGGCGAGATGTTTGGGAATTGAATTTATGGGATGTGTGGGTGGACGAAGGCGCAAACATGAGGAGAAAAGAAAAAAGAAAATTCGAATGAGTATCTATCTGGATTCCTGTTGACTTGAGCTGACTTCTACAAACCTCGCCGCCTTGCGGAAATAGGTGGCTTTACTTTGGTGAAGCACCAGATGCTTACACAAGACATATCAAAGTGAAAGCATTCAGGGGTGCATACACTCACCCACGTACAAGGGCTGGAGGCCGCACAAAGTCATCTACTGAATCTGGCATCTGGGGCGACACAATCACAGCATGAACCTGTCGGAAGGTCATGGGAACTGGCTATGGTGAGGTGAATTCGATAATTTTCAATATCGTGGGGGCTGTCTTGATGCATGTATCTGTGAAGATTATCCGCTCTTGACGGCTCAATTTCCGGAATAAAGTCAGGGGCTACAAAAATATGATCATTGAAACTATGATGAGTACATAATGGGGTGTGGACGGGCATATGAAAGCTACTTTTCGACGTCAGCTCTGGGGAGTAGGTGTAGGAGATAACACACACACACACACACACACACACACACTCGATATGAATGTGAGCTGACCACCCAGTCGCTTGAGTGTGTCAGCAACAAAAAAAAGGGGCAAGTACACTGCCTCATGATTCTTTTGAATAGTGATTATGTTCTTGTTCTAGACTAGTTCCAGTTCTAATTATTCTAGTTGATTACAAACACCAAACAGACAGCCAAACTGCTGACATCAAAGCCACCCAGATTGTGCCTTGGATCCTGCGTTCATTTGCACCCGAATCCTGCTGGTCTTCAGGCTCCCCTTGAGAAGAAACATCGTCATTTGCCGAATTATCATCATCCGTTGAAACATTTCCACCGTTCTTGGCAGTGTCTATGATCCACTGCCTGGCCGAGTCGCTGTTGTTTCCTTCAAAGTAGTTCCAGTGCTGCTGGGGGTCCATCTCTTCATCTTTTATGTTTCCCTGGGACCCAACGGCACAGATCACGTCCCCATAGTGGCACCAGTCGCGATAGACCCTCGAAAACTGCTTGATTCCTTCAAGCAGCGCACCGGAACGAGGCAGTACGCCGTCGTACGATGATCCCTCTCCCTGGTTGAACGTTTGGTTTGCCGTGTGTCGGACCGCTCCCCAAGTCGCCGCCGCAATGATCTTGCTGCCCGGCCGTGAGGTCCGGTTGAGCGGGGGGTTCTCAGGCTGATCGCATCCATAGAGAAAGCCTAGATGCAGGCCGTTAGTTGGGTCTGTGTTCCTTGTAAAGGGGGGGAACAAAAGAAGAAAGAAGAAAGAAAGAAACATACCGCCACCGCCACCCAAGATATCCCCGGCAACACTTGCACCCTGGCTGTACCCGAGCAAGATCAAGCCCGAATCCTGACAGCGGTCGGAATATTCCTGCATCTGGCGCTGTCCATTTTTGGCTCCGGTCGATGCACTCTGGCAAAACATACCCGGCCCATCATAGCTCGAGTTGGCCGGGTATCGGACATCCTCGTAGCCGCAGTCTTCCTCGCCGAGGCCTTGGCAAATCGACTGGATCAGCGGGCCCATCCGTCCCGGGTACGGCTCACTGCTACCCCGTACCGAGAAGATGTGATACTTTTGGCAGTCACTTGTCGGTCCAAAGGTCTTTGGCTCGGGGGCGGCAGTGGCAGAGGGCTGAGCGGACTCCATTGCAGAAGGCGTTGAAGTCGTGGCGCCGATGGCTACGCTGGCCACGAGGGCGGCGGCTATAATGCTCCGGCAGTAAACCATTGTGGCGGGTTGATATTTTGGGTATCCTCAGCTCTCCAAAAAAAATCAACGGCTGCTAACAGTAGAGCTAGGCTGCTAGAACTAGAACTAGAACTAGTTGTTTCCCTGTCCTCTTCTGCCAGGTCCTCGACCGTTGGCTGTCACATTTATGAGGCGGCGGGTAGCTTGCATGTCGAGGAAAAAGGGGCCGAAACTTGGCAACAAGCAATAAAAATTCTAACAGATTGCTCCACGATGAATTTCCCACACGAATTAAAAGTTCTTGGTTCTCAATCGATATCATGGCAAACATGGCTCTGGGGAGTTGCCAAGCCAGCGACAACCCGCAGCCAAGATCCAAGAAGATACTAGGCCTGGTCCACATTGATGAAATGACGTCAAGATTCGCGGGTATCCGGCACGCTATCGAGGATCAATCTCCTAGTAAAGTACTGTGCTGCCACTGAATAAAGACTGGAGAGTATGGATGCACTACACGTATTAAAATGTAGAAAAAGAATAGAAGAAAAAAAATGCTAACCCGACTCTGGGGGAAAAATTGAATGTTTAGTTCAGCACTTTGGGTCGATGGGCTGTTTGCGACCAAAAAAAACACGCATAGTAATCGATTCACCGACTTCAATAACAGCCCTACCATCATCTGTGGGACAGTATTGTCAGAGGCAGGGCTGTCAGAGGCGGTCAGACGCGTGGCCAGTAGCCTGGGCGAAGCGAGAGAGAGCTTGGCATAGCAAAGTGTAGTAATTTAGGTAAAATCCATTTTCCTTTCTATGGTAGTTATCACTTGTGCATGCATGCACAGCATCTCTAGTGTCGAGGGGAGCGCGCCGGCTTTATAAGGGAGAAAAACTGAACCCTAACCCTTCAAAACGCATGCGGTCTGTCGCTAAAAATAAAAATAACCCCCCCGCTCAGCTTACTGTCGCCACACCCTCAGCACATACCCGTAATCCATTTACTCTATTCCAGCTCCTAATTGCAGGTACCGTCGATATGGGTCGCACCATAACACCCTTGGTCGCCAGTTGAATTCTCAGCTAAGCGCCACAGGTACAGGGCAACCTAAATTAGTCTTCAAGACTTCTGGATGGTCACTTTAGGCGCGTGATTTGTTTCTTTCGCAATTTCAAACTCAACGCCCAAGGGCGCGCGGGATGTCTTGGCTCTGGTTACAGCTGCAGGGCGTCCGGCCTGAGAATGGAAACAACGCAGATCCCGTAAAAAAAAATGTTTCCCTACCGCGGAAACATGCCGATTATCATTTGTTGCGCTGTGATGATACTGTAGTTTGCCCCGAAGCACACCTTTAGGCTTTAGCCAACATGCTGACTGACATTTTTTTAGCTGCTTCCCTTACTTTTGTGTCACTCAAGGCAAGCCCCTTAATACCAACCGAGACAATTTCTAGTACTTGTGCAGCCAAGTCATCAATCCGAGGCACAGCATTCAGGGGCAGGCACAGTACCTCTGGTGGCACAGCCGCTGATCCCATAATCGTAGTAATATTCGGTATATAACATAACATCAAATCCTCTCTTTCCAACTTCAACACGACCATAGCTTTGATCATCAAGCTCTTCTCTTCTCAGTCTCTCCTTTATTAACCTTTGCAAGGCACTTGCACCAAAAATTTTGTCATCATCGTCATCATCATCACCACCACCATCATCATCATGAAGCTCATCCAACAATTTGCCGCGCTGGCGCTGGCCTCGAGTGCCAACGCCTTCTGGATCCTCAACTGCGGCAACCCCGTCGTGGTCGATCGCGTTGATCCACTCGCAACCCCAGGGCAGATCCCGGGGCGTCACCTTCACACCGTCATGGGCGGCAACGCCTTCTCGGCCAACCTGACGACCTATGAGCAGACGCAAAAGTCCACTTGCACATCATGCAGTGTCACCAAGGACCTCTCCAACTACTGGTTCCCACAGCTCTTCTTTCGCTTCGACAACGGCAGCTTCGCCGCCGTCAAGAACTCGGGCGGGTCGTTGATCTACTATCTTCACCGCCACGACAAGAAGGAGCCCGAGTACGCCAATGGCCTCCAGGCCTTCCCAGAGGGGTTCCGAATGATCGCAGGCGAGCCGCTGGCTCGGGAGGCACGCAGCGACACGGATCAGGGCAAACGCCAGACCCGCGCCGTGTCATTCGCGTGCCTGCGTGGCGAGCCCACGCCTGCCACCCCCTACCTCCCCAAGATGAGGTGTAAGAACGGGCTGCGGGCCCAGATCCACTTCCCGGCTTGCTGGAACGGCAAGGACAACGACTCCCCGGACCACAAGAGCCACGTAGCCTACCCTTCAGGCGTGGACAATGGCATTTGCCCTCCTGGGTTCCCCAAGCGCCTCATCACGCTGTTCTCCGAGGTCATCTACCAGGTCGACAAGTTCGACGCGTACTGGGACCCGAACGACGCCAGCAAGCCGCAACCCTTTGTCTTTTCTCACGGAGACCAGACGGGATACGGGTACCACGGCGACTTCCAGAACGGTTGGGACACAAAGGTTCTCAAGGCGGGCATCAAGGACTGCAACGAGGGCGTCAGATCTGTCGAACAGTGCTCGGCGTTCAACGGATTGGTGCAAAAGGGCGACGCCATGAAGAAGTGCGTCAACAAGCCCCAGGTCGACGAGCAGATCTCTGGCGTCCTTGGCAGCCTGCCCGGCTGCAACCCGGTGCCGGAGCAAAGTAAGATTGTGCACCCTGCCGTAATGGCGACTTGTGCCGCCACGAGTGCATCTGGGGAAAAGGATACAAAAGAGGATACAGACGTGCCCAAGACATCGCGGGCCGCTCGTCGGAGAGTGAAGCGCAGCAACAACTAGAGTTTACAGAGAGATATGAATAGTAGTCTCATAGAGTAGAATTGATATTTTCATGTTAAGCCTTCTTTTCTTTCTGCCATGTATGTATTTGGCTGTGTCTTATCATCAGTTTTTGTCGATCATTTATCTCTACTGGTACTTGACTTGCTGTGCCACATATAGGATGTTTCAGTGAAACGAGATCAGGGATCGCCAAGGAAGTAAGCAATGAAATTAGATCAAATGCCACGTGAGCGCTTATTTATGTGCCAGCCTGCTGGGCGTAGTGTATGCCCAGGCTTTTGCTCGATCCCGTAGTTACTCTCTTTTACACTGCCACCGAGAGAGTGGGCAGTGTTTGGTCTTGGTCGCAACATGCTATTGCTTGATTCAAGTGAGGGTAGTGTAAATGAGTACTGTCGTGGAATGTACCTAACAATTAAGCGAAAGGATGCACTCATGCGATCGAGACCCAACAAATACTGAACCAGTGAACAGTCAGACGATGGGGCCTAGGGCTGGTGTGTCTTGGCTACAAGGGATCGAGAATCCAAACTAGCTTGGTACGGAATGTCAGGTCATCTTTTAGCCGATTGCGAATGTATTCGTTTTCACTTTCTTTTTTTTCTCTCTCTCTCTCTCTCTCTCTCTCTCTCTCTCTCTCTCTCTCTCTCTCTCTCTCTCTCTCTCTCTCTGAAAGCTAGAGATGGGTGACCATGTCTTGACATACAAGATCCCATGGCTTGCCGCTTGCATATTGCTAAATTGCTAACATATCCCCTGGGTGGTCATGTCTGGTTCATTTAAGCTTAGCGCCGTGCCGCTGGTGGCTGATTTCTATCGCTGCTTGACTCGCGGCTCTTAGTGCGTCTGACTCACTCCAGATGTTGTGATATATCGAACTGTAACGACAGTCTATTCCAATAGGTGTTGGCGCGGAGATGCACATTGCACACCCCAATTGAGATCTCCATGGCTATTTCCTACTATCATAGGCCGGATTAAAATGAACTCGGATTAACTACTTCTGAGTTTGCGAGTAGGCTGGACTAAACTCAGATGGACAGATCGAAGGTCCTGTACAGCGCCTCCACTACCGTTACATATAAAAAGACTACCAGAAAGGGGGTCGTAGTTGGCAGACGCTGAGCTGCCTCGGCCATAATACTCGAGTTAACTTAACAGCAAGAAAGACGGATGTACTAGTTCAGAGTTGGACTTCGCTTATCATTCCCATTCAAGGAGATGGGAATTCACGGCCAGCTTGATTGTGCATGCATGTCATGGTGTTGGGCGTAGGGGGTTTGTTTTGCTTTTTTATTCACTCTTGTGTTCTCTTCCGCTAGACTTTAGCCCTTTTGGTTGAGTTCCTAGCCTTATATAAATCTCTCTGCTCGTGGTTTCGAGGAAATATGAATGATTCGATTTCACCTCTCAGTTCGACAGACGCAAACTGCAACTTTCTAAAACTACAAACTCTATTCTGAAATTTATCTACTTTCTGAATAATGACACCGCTCAAGCTTGAATTGACTGGGACAAGACCATGACTGCAACCTCAATGACCTCTCTTTCACCACTTTACAGTCTGACTGTTGAATTTTGTCTGCTGAATTTCCGCCATGATAGCATTCATACGTTTCGTTGAGGCCAATTGTAAGTTCTTTGCTCAGCGATCTTTTACCGTTACTATTACTGCATTTCTCTTCAGTGAAACAACAGATTGTAAGGTGAGCAGACGAATAACGAGCTCAAGAGCTATTTCAACTGACTCTTATAGGGGCTATAAGTGAACTACGAGCAATCCAGCCATGAACCGGCACAAATAGTTGAAAGGTGACTAGTCTTGGAAACGCGAGATCCGGCCTACCATGTGTAAGAATGATGGGTTGTTACACCAGTGGTATGTCATCTGTGGAAAGTTCGCCGGTTTGATTTACAGATCAACAAAGAAGATTCTATGTCTTCGAGCAGCCCAAGCTCATTGTTGTTCTAATAAGCATATCAGCTTGTCCTTAACTTTGTTTTATCAGGCACATTGATATCAATAGACCGGCCGCCTCGTCAGCGTTAGTTCTGATTTCAGTGGTTGAGTTGCGTGATATAACGCCGTTTTTGTTATACTAAATCAAATTTAAGCCACATGGCTCGCGGAAACAGAGGCTGGCAGTCGGGGCTATCCTGGGTTGTTCTGTCACTCTCCAACTGTTATGCTTTATAGACCAAGAGGATGGAGGAGATTCCAAAATTTGGATATCACTGTGTTTTTCTAGGTCATTTCTGCTGATAACTTTAATTTGTTGTGGAGCTCAAATGGGACATTACCTTACTCGTGGTTTTCTTCTGAATTATTAGCTGAAAGACGAGGCTGTTATTTATTTTACGTCGATTATATATATATATATAATTTGAATCATATCTTAATCATACGCAGTATAACTTGTATTAGAGATTTGATAAAGGTTAACTGTTACTACACGTATGGGTTTTCGTGAGACGCGGCGCCTCATCGATTTATGGGCGGGGGTTCATTTACATCGGTGTTCCGCAATATTATGACGACGTTAACCCCATTGAAGGTCGGATGCGTTGCCTAATTTGGAAGGTCTCTAATCCTCCACCAACACACGCCCTCGGGGAAAGGTATTTCATTCGTTCAAGCGAAATACTAGCTTTGCAAACTTTTTCCCAATACGGGGACCCAATTTCTCAGCTGCACCCCGCTAACAACTGGCCGTAGTTTAAGTTGGACTTTTTCCCCTGTCCGAATCTTCTACCACATAAGCTGCCAAGTCGTCGGTTTGGCTGCTCCCACACGACACACGGTGTTCGGTAAGAATGAAGTCTTCTTTCGTGGTCTTGGCGATTGCCGCCCGTCTCACATCGGCGGTGCTGTATCCCGAAACATCCGTCAACAACCACACATGCGCCATTCAGGATTCTAAATCTGTACTGTCTTGCTCTGCCAAGGCTGTACCAGGCGTGTCGGACTCTTGCTGCGTCGAGACGTGAGTTTTCATTTTCATTTTTTTTTTCTTATTTCGCGCCATTGATGTAGGCGCTGCGCTGGCTGACTGACACTGGTCCTTTCATCCGTTGCTGCTGGCTCATAATAATGTATCATCCCAATCGACCAACCAACTAACGCGTCAAAACTTCCAGCTTCGGTGGTCTACTACTTTTCACCCAGTTTTGGAACACTTACACCGGTCGCGAGGACCAGGGTCAGCTGCTCCCCGAGTCTACCTGGACGCTGCATGGACTATGGCCAGATTTCTGTAACGGGTCTTACAGTAAGACGCCTGCCACGTATTTCCCCATTCTCAATTGACACCGTCTAATCCCGTCGCTCCACAGCCCAGTACTGCGACTTGACCCGCCAATATGACCGTTTCCCTTCCCCCAATGTCACCAACTGGCCTGCTCCCAACACGCAGGTGCCCGCCTACAATGGCCCCAGCATCGCCGACTTCGTCAAGGAGTTCGGCCGGGATGATCTCCTTGAGTACATGAACACGTACTGGGTCGCGCAGGGACAGCCCAGCTACGAGTTCTGGGAGCATGAGTTTGCCAAGTAAGCCAAGGTCTCGTTTAATCCTGAGGAAGATGATATTGTGCTAACATAACTGATTTTTTTGATTTTTTTTTGGTAGGCATGTAAGTTGGACCGTCGGGTTGGTCGACTGTTGACTGGATCGTGACTAAATAAATGCGCCATGTTCTAGGCCACTTGTTTCTCCACCTTTGATGGCAAGTAATCTGTTATGCCATTGTGTTTTTCTCCTTTCCATTGTTGCTAACAAATACTCCAGTCCCTTGCTATGGACCAAAGTACCAGAAGAACCAGGAAGTGGTCGACTTCTTTGAGACTGGTACGTGAGCCGACTATAGCCGTTTTCCCCTTCTGCATTACCAAAGCACTAACCATCCCTTCCTCAAGCCATTATGTATTATCGCCGAACACCGACCTGGCAATGGTTGAGCTCGGCTGGAATCGTACCTTCCAACACGACGGCCTATTCGCTCAAGTCCATCCAGGCTGCCTTGACCAGCAGCTATGGTGCTCTGCCATACATCGGCTGTAAGTCTCTGCGGCTCTTTCCTCTCAAACCAAGCTTTGAAATTTCTGACCAGCAGCTCCAGGCTCGGGACCACGCTACAATGAGACCGCTGCTGGTTCAGGGAGCCTCGACAACGGCCGCACTGCCCTCTCGGAGGCATGGTATTATGCTCATGCCTACGGCCGACCCCAAGATGGCAACACGGTCCCTTTGAATGCCAGCGGATCCGTTACCAGCTGCGCCAGTACACCCGGCGCGGTTTGGTACTACGAGCCCTCTGCCAACGCAGTAAGGAAGGTGGTTGCTTGAGGGCGTTGAGATTTTACTAGACCTAAAACGGAACGGGGCCTGTTGGAGTCGCAAGCAGCTCTTGCTACGGCTCAGCCAAAAAAAGCAGGCATCTGTTTTTCTTGCCTCAAGGCCTGGACAATCAGATTTTACCTAACCCTGTTGACGGCAACTAAGGTTTGAAAAGCGACCGGTAATTGTGAAGGCGACGTCCGGGAATGGAATTGGCATGTCTGAAACTGCCACCCCATATTGTCTTGTTGTTTACGACGAGCAACCAGCAAACACGCGTAACTAAATGGTGGATAGTCCCTTGAAGGCTTGAACGGTCATGACACTTCTTTGTTTCGTGCTTACGTAGGACACCAACTGCTTTTTATAAACATCAAAACTTGATGCATTTTTTTTCGCTGCCAACAGCGTGTTCCTGCCAATTAACGGCAATACATCGTGATGTGGAACTGCCTCGGACACGCTTCTTTCCGCTGCTAATGCCTCAATAATACACAACCGTTTCAACAAAAGAAAAGAAAAAGAGGGGGGAAAATCAAATCTCATCTCCATGCTTCATCAATCATTAAAACACCTTTCGTCCTCCACAGACTAGCAATTGCCCCAAGGTTCCGAAGTCGGCCTACTCCGAGGGAAGTCGGTCAGGCTCCCCCGGTAGTGTAGCCTGCCTTAACGCATCTAGCACATCCCTCTCAAATGCGGGAATCTCGTCCATCAGCGGCTCCAAACTTTTCCAGAAGTCATCGATCCAGCGCTTTTTGATCACGAGCCGCAACAACGGAGTCTTGAGGGTGTCCGGCTGCTCGTTCTCATATGTGTGTCTGATAACCTCGCCGAAGCTATGCCACCGCCACATTATATCTTTCTCGGCTGCCTTCGTTGCCTCTCGGTGCTTCTTCAGACAAAGCGCCTTCAGCTGGGGGACCAGAAGCCGATCCGCCAAGGTGTAGACTCGGAGCGCGAAGAGAATTGTCTTGCACGTGGCGCCTGGGTTGGAGTGGTGCGATAGCGGGATGCGTTTTGAAGTCTGGAAAAGCTGTGGTAGTGTGTCTGTTTTTGATCCGATAATATCAGTTGGCTTGGTGCAGATGAACGGTGTATCCAATTTGTACGTTTAAAGCAGACCTTGCATCATAATCGAATGTAGTTGAGAAAGAATTAACAAATATGATTATCTATTGAGATTACACCTTACCGGATGACGGGGAATACGATGTATACGATCTTTTGGGCCAGGAGGATAAGGCAGGGCGAGGTATAGCTGCATTAATATTCGTGCTGGCTAGAGTTGCTGCTTGAAGAAACGGATTCTGAGTAGCCACTATGCCAAAGTCGATAGAGCCGGCCACAGTCCTGGCTCCAAATACTGGGTAAGGAAGCTTCGCTGCATCGACGAGCCGACCGGTAGTGGCTGTGGGTACAATATCATTTTGGAATATTGATGTCCTCGGACCTCGCCAGCCACGATTGTAGTCTGCAAGCCTGAGCTCTTCGGGAGAAAAATGTTTATACTCTGCTTGCGCCGAGATGTGCTGACACGCTTCGAGAGAGTCCTCTTCTGCACCAGATGGGGCCTTCAATGTCGCCTTGAATGGCCAGGGCGTTCCCACCAGGAGTGAATAATGGTCATTTCCGGGAAGCTGCGACTCTGTTGGCAGCTCAAGTTTTCCCGTGTACATGTAGTCCACCAGGAGCACGAACACTGAAGATTCAACGTCAAGAAGCTCGATTACACCCGTCTGTGCTTCCTGTTTGCTTGCATTATGTATTCAGCTGAGGACTTTGCAGATTAAGGGTGATGGAACATCAGAGGGAGAGAAGTTGATAGCTTGACTTGCCTTGAAATGACCTGAGCAAGAACTGTCGAAATATGCGCTTTGGCCGCAAACAACAGCTTTGTGAAGATTGAACTCGTCCATGCCCTTGCCGACTTTGACCACAAGGTCGGTGTACTTTTGGTCCCTGCGCATTGCGCTCATGATAGCAGAAAGATGGTCTGTAGCCATGTTTGTGCCTCGAATAACGAGTTCTTGGTATGGATATGGAGGCGTGTTGGGTTAATGAATAGGTATCCACTGCTTCGTCGTCGAGCGAGGTATGGATGATTTGTTTCCAAAAGCTTGAATTCAAAGGAATGAGGTCATGGGGATTATTCAGATGGTCCGGTGGGAAATTCTTCCTACTGCAAAAGCTCTCACTGTAGAGTGACGAGGAGGTGAGAGGCAGCTGAGTTTGGTGTGGACACAAAAGCGGCACGACAGCTCCACAGAAACAGCAGGCTGGCTACAGATGGAGCTGCCACTTGCCGTTTT
This sequence comes from Pyricularia grisea, assembly GCF_004355905.1. Lineage (NCBI taxonomy): Eukaryota > Fungi > Ascomycota > Sordariomycetes > Magnaporthales > Pyriculariaceae > Pyricularia > Pyricularia grisea. The sequence goes on along the minus strand of NC_044973.1, from coordinate 4,569,752 downwards.
GGTATGTATGACGGCTGGGAATGGAAGGAAGTTGCGAAACTCTCCATTCCCCATTCTACCCCCATGCTGATTGGTGCAAGATGAAGCTACGGCCACCTACTATCCAAAACTTTGGTGACAGCTGCTGGCGACAGATTCTTTATTTATATCCTCTACTACATCACCGTATACTGAATGATTTCTCCTGAATGGTGTTGATCATGAAGACGTTAATTCTGCTATATACCTGTAGATATCCCTGGATATGACTGGAGCCTTTGATTGAGGATCAAGCGGCTACACTCCGGGATATAAACGACACAACTCCCAGGCAGGTGCCGAGAAATGTACTGCCCAAGGTTGCCCCAGGGCCTTCTTCACCGCGAACCCCTGAACAGCTCACCCTCCAATCCTCGATTGATCAGAGTTTCTTCTCGCCAACCGCGTCATGCTGGGACTTGATGTCCTCAAACTCGGCAACCTTGGGCTCAACCTCGGACGACTCGGTGTTCTTCAATGTCTGGTCGGCAGTGACAATGCCAACATGGGCTTCCTCCCCATCAAATAACCAAGCAATGTTCTCGAGCGTGCGGCCACGCGTCTCGGGGTAGGTGAGCCACACGTCGACAATCATCATGACAAGGATGGCAAGGAATACGAAGTAGTATTTCCAGCCGATAGCTTCAAGTGCGAGGGGGCTGTTGAATGATTACATATTTTTTTTTTCAGTCAGCTATTATCATTTCGAGATCATCATGAAAGGTTATGGGCCTAGAAGATCTGGAGCGGCCGGGAATCGACATACTTGACGAAGGTGTTGAAAAAGATGGCGGCCAGGGTCACCGAGGAGCAAACAGCAAGACCCCTGGCTCGAAGCTGATATGGCCAGATCTCGACGGTATATGAGATGACAAGTGGTGTCAATGCGACATCGTAGCCGAGGAAGTAGCTGTTTATTGGAGTCAGTTCGGTATATCCTTCTCAGTGGTGGGTGAAATGGAAAGCAGACATGATGGAAAGGTTCCTGAGGGGTAAACTGACATGAAAAGGAACGGAACAACTGCCAGACCGGTCGGTCCATGACCAGTCTCGGCGAAGGATCCTGACAATCCAGTGATGATGATGTACGATACAAGCATAATGGATCCCTTTTCAAATGGGAAATGTCAGCAAGTGGGGTTTAACTTAACAAAACAAGTATGGTGCCGGAGAAAGCTATTGACATACCGAAAGCATGAACAGGAACTTTCTCCCGACCTTATCCACCGACAAGGCGGCCAAGGTAGCAAAGATGAGGTTCCAAATCTGAAGGCAGGCCGAAATGAGGGTCTGCTCCGTGACACCAGTGATGCCGACGTTCTCCAACACAAGGGAAAGATAGTAGCTGATGACGCCGTTGCCAACCCACTGAGCGTAGAAGCCCAGCGTGATGGTAATCCACAGCCGGTGCCTATTGCCCTTGGTCGCCCACAGATCAGACCAGGACGTGCTCTCCTTGGCGGCCTGCTCGGCCTTGATGGTCTCCTCGATCTCGGACATCTCAAAGTTGATGAGTGGGTGGTGAATGTCCCCTCCGACGTGCGATCGGGCCAGGTTGGCACGCGCCTCCTCGGCTCGCCCGACACTGACGAGCCAACGGGGGCTCTCGTCGATAAAGTAGAGCGCGGGTGCGATGAGAACCGGGAGAAGGGCCATCAAGCCCGACGGAATGCGCCAGCTCGCATCGCCCTCCATGTTGCGGGTGCCAAAGGTGGCCCAGGCGGCGATGACGGCGCCCACATACCAACCGCAGTTGTAGCAACTCGAAGCAATGCCGCGGTGTGTCGGGAACGCGTTCTCGGCGATCAGCAGAGGTGCTCCAATCGAGAGACCCTGGGATATGCCCATGATGAAGCGCGCAATAATGAAGCTCTTGTCATCCTGTGCTGCGGTCTGCACAGCGGTTCCGATGCATGCGGCGATGATGCTCAGCCAAAGTCCGATTTTGCGACCCCAGCGGTTGCAGACCATGGCTGCCAGGGGGAAGGAAACGACGGCACCGAGTGAGTATATGGCGTTGATGAAACCGAGCCAGGCGCCCTGGGCTGTTGTTTTACGTCTTTGGCATCAGCATTGAAATGGCCTTTCAGGGAGCTTCATGTCAGGGGATGGGCAGTTTCCTCACGTACGATTGTGCATGAATGCACGCCATTGTGGCAGCGCCAAATATCCATTCATGATGGAACCATCAAACCCATTGGAGCTCGTAAAGAACATGAGGAAGAAGATGCAGCCGTTGAGCTTGAGCAGATGCGGCTTCTTCCACCATGGGACGCCATCATCAGGCAGAACCCTGGCCAGCTCGTGGCCGACCGACTTTTCGTTGGCCGAAGACATGTCTTCTAGGACCGTCTGTCTGTTTTTCCCTCCGAAGTGCTTGCCTTTCAAGTTCGACTTCAATGTCCCAAGGTCAGGTAGGAACCACGGTACAGGCAGGATCTTACTTGTCAACCAACCCGACAGACCGGAAAGCCACCAGGGAAATGTAGCAGCACACCATGTATCCAGAGCACGGGTGCAAACAGCAGCTTTTTAAATACCCCAAGCCCCCTGTCCGACCACACCATCATCGCGGTCGTCCTGAAATCCCTCCACGGCAAAACGGCGGCACCTTCACAAGGGCCAAACCTGATCAACAACCATCGCATCCCGTTCTTCTCCGTATGAACTGGGGCAAATGGATCCTTTGTTCAGCTCCTAGAAGAACATGCTGCAGCTAATAGGTTACCAAGCCACAGATAGACCGAAGTACAGCCGTTATGAGCTCTTCATTCCCCAACAGCCAGCAAGCACCCCATGGGGGGACAGGCCTCTCTGGTGGATTCTTGTCGCTTGGCGTGTAGGCAATGAGACCTACAACGATTCATGCCTTGGTTGTGAGGGGAAATGTTGGAGATGACCGTCTGGGGTAGAATATTCCTGGAGCGAAGTCGACCACAAACAGAGGAGCCTGGACAGCGGCCGAGGCCAATCACAAGACAACCTCATCCGTGTCAGGAAATTGACTCGTGCGGGGTCCCCACCTGCTGTCCAGGGCTGACGTTCAATTTCTCCGCTGCCCAGATCTTGGCGTCTGGCTGCTGGATTTTCCTTTCGGCATTGTCAAAACGTCTTTGCGGAGGTGGTTGCATCGGGATGCCGTGACATGATGACTTCCAACTATTCTCCAAGGTCGGGAGGTCCCCGAGTTAAATCCCCGAGTAAAGGAGTTCGACCGACCAGTTCAACCAGATCATGTCACGTGATACCCCGAATCGCAACCATCCTCATGGTCTTTTTCGTTGATTCCATATCCAGTCGTCTGGCATCAGATTGCTATCTTCTCGTAATATCCAGTCTTCCCAGTCGAACCAAAGTATGACGAGATGAACTATGTGATAGAGAACTACTAACAAGTCTTGACCTGAAAGGGGAGTCCTCAAAATCCCTCACACAAGGTTCACTCAAAGGAGCGCTATGTGTTTCCATCCCTACTGTCTACATCGTCACCGTCAGTCTTCACAGGAAGGATCTCGCGTCCCTGGGCACCCGAAGTTTGCACGCCGCCGCAGAGCTGTTCATTATAGACCCGAACTAGGAACAGCGTAAGTAGCCATAGCGAAGGCGGCATCAGCTTCTTTCACCTTTCACGGGGAAATCTATTATAGCGATGCTAATTACGGGGCTAACATGAGCTGGGCATCCAGGTACCTGGGCGCACATCAGGGATTTAGGGGTTTTGCGGACATCTTAGAACAGTATGCGCGGATCGAGACCAGGATGCGGGGGAGTACGAGGTCGAAAAAGGGACCCGATAATATTAATGTGTTTTTGAGGGTTGTCCTTCGGGAGCGATCTTAGGGCGAGTGCAACTCAAGACATTTCAAGAAGCACATGCTACTCAAATACAGTAACCGAGCCAAATCCATCGCTCACACCCTTCACCCGCGCACCCACCTCCAAAGGATCCCCTTCCCATACCACGAACCCGCCCTGGTTCTCCAGTCTCTTCACACCCAACATCCTTTCTATCCCCGCACCGATAAACCCCAAAGCCTCCTTTCGCCCAATCTTACCACCGCTGTTCCGTCCCGCAATCCCAGCAAGCAACCCCAGGTCCCGTACCAACCAGTCCTCTTCCAAGCCGATTCCCACGGGCACTCCGGCAGCGTGTAGGATGTCGACAGCCGTGCCGTTCGTGAGCGGGGCGCCGGTGAGACAGCGACGCTGCTCCCACACGGTACAGTAGCTCTGCAACGGGGCAAGGATGACACCTGCAATCTTGGCTTCGGCGAGCTCGGAAGCTACGAGATGCGACTCGGCGCCGCCAAGTATTATCAGCCTGATTTTCGACTTTCCCTTCTCGACGGAGGACTTTTCGAGAGATTTCACTGTGGTCTTTTCCACCTCCTTTTTTACCCGGAGAATTGCAGCGATGGTATCGGCGCTGTGTACGGTCAATATAAGGGGAATTTCGCCCGTCACAACCTTTTTGAGGTAAGCCTTTTCGGTGAACGTGTCACTGCTGGGGGTACCCTTGTCCCCTTTGTCACCAACTGCATCAACGCCGTCTAGTAGCGCTGACCGGAGCGAGCCCACCGCACTCGAGATGGAAGGTGTCTTGTCGGATTTTCCGTCCTCGGAGAGCGTGTAATGCACTGCAACATCGTCTGACCAGACAGCCCCTTTCTCTAAAGAGTGTTTGGCGCCAGTTCTGAAACCAACACTGACTCCATGATGCGTGAACTGGCCAGAGAGCTTGGGAGCGGAAACTGCGCGTGTGACTCCGTACTTGTTTGCAGCGTGGACCTTCTGGTTATCCAGCGCCAGGCCGTCTACAGCACGCGTGAAGGTGCCGGCCGGGTTTCTGCCGTTGTCTGTGGAAGACTCGGCATCGATGGCGTTGAGACCAATCGAAGATCCAACTGCAATGAAAGGATCTGTGACATGGCCGTTCCGCAGTTTGATAGTCTTGACGCCAGGAGACGAAAGATGCGCAGCGCACGAGCCGACACAGGCCACCTTGCCATTTATGACTGCCATGTTGATCTCACCGGTATGGGTCCCGCCGTCGATGCTGGAGAGAAGGAGATTGGTTATTCCCGTGAAGACGACATTTTGGATCTCAAGGTCTTTCTCAGTGACATGGGCCAGGTTCAAATCTGGCTTGATCAGCTCATTGAAAGGCTTGTCCAGTTCTACGGGATCCTCAAACTGCGCCGTCCCATCGATCCAGACCTGTGCCGGTGCGGCACCCACACTGAGCGGATCGCTGTCCCATACTACGACATCAGCATCGAAGCCGGCCTTGATCTTGCCCAGCCTGTTGCCCAGTCCTAGATATTTCGCCGGCGTCGACGTGACGGACGCAAGCGCAGCATGATAAGGCAGGCCATATCCATAAGCCTTGGCGGCCTCGAAAACGACATGTTGAGCGTTGATCACGGGGTTGTCGCTGACGTATACGGAATCAAGACCAGCATCGAAGAGGATCTTGCCTGCAAACTCGGAAGCGGTATTGGCCTCGTCCTTGTACCACATGTTATCGGCAAAAAGCGCAGATGCCGGGTAGACTCCGCCGTAAACTCTTTTTAGAATCTAGCTGGCATTTTAGCATGTCTTTTCAGGGCTATGAAGTCGGAAGGCCCTTGGTAATACGAGCAACACGACAGATTTAAAATTGTAGCTTACCTCTGGAACAAGAAAAGTCTGGTGAGCATGGTGAAATGCCCTGATCGGGAATTTGAACTCGTTGGTGTGGTCAACCATGGCCTCCAGGTCTGGGATCGTGTAGCAGTGAGTGTTGACGTGCACTTGTCCCCGCAGGGCCGCACTAAGAGACTCCCAACGCAGCTCCTGTGGCAGGTATGTCTGCATGTTTTCTACTCCAAGGGCATCCGCAGCATCACACCAGTCATCCTGCGCCCGCACCAGCTCGGCAGCCTGCTCAAATGCATGCCTAAACTCCCAAGACTCACCCAGTCTGCTCGTCGGTCCCCTCTCTCCGGCCTTACCGTAAACTCTCTTGGCATTTTCACCGCATGCCATCTTCATGTAGCGCCAGTTGCGGTCAGGGTCGGCGAGCATATCCACAGCACTGATCTCTTGACGGCCGTCCTGCCGGCCGACGGCGTGTTTGATGACGTACGCCTCGCCGCCTATGTTGTTGGCCGAGCCTGGGAGGACAAGCGAGGTGGTAACGCCGCCGGACTTGATGACGCGGATCTGGGGGTCAAGAGGTTTGATGCCGTCGATGGAGCGAACATAGGGCGTAATATCGGATGACATCTCGTTGGTGTCGTCGTTTCCACGGAGACCCGGGAGAGGGTCAATGCCCGCATGGCTGTGCATGTCGATAATGCCTGCCGTCAGCGGTCGGCCACGGGCATCGTATGTGATAGTGTCTTGGGTAAACTTGATGCTTCCGGACGGTCCAACCTCAACGATCAACCCATTCCTAAGGAGAACGTCGACATCCCTGATCCACTCAAAGCCCACGCCGCGCCGGGCATCGTCAGGCGGTGTGCCCTCAGTCGGCTCGCCGGTCCAGACAGTAGCATTCTTGATGAGAGTCGGCCTACCGCCTTCGATATAGCGTGCATTCTTCTCCCTACCTGGACCAGGAGGGTCAATAGGCTTCTGGCGGAGCTTGGCGCATGTGTTTGCGTTGCTGCGAAGCCGGGTGATGTTCAATTTCGGCGCCTTGATAGACGAGGAAGAAGATGCATGTTCGTCAACGGGTTGGATCTGCCTCCATTGGGCATACACAATGAATGTCAGAAACCCAATGACCAAGGCACGCAGCGCTCTCGACCGGCGAAAGCCATTTCCACCTCTCCTGTGACGGAAGTCTCGGCGCCAAGCAATTGGTTGCTGCAGGTGGTCGTCGTGTAAGACAGCATAGCCTGCTGCTGCTTCAGGACGCTTCTCCATCCTTTTTTCTTCTTTTCTGTCCATCTTTTCCACCTCTCTAGTTGGACATGAATCCCGTTCCAATAGGACAAGAATAAGAAGAAGTGGAAGAAGAAGAAAAGAAAGTGCAATGGGTTGTCTGCAAAAGGTGAAATGAGCAACCACAATGTCCCAGATGCCGTGCGTGCCAAAGTTTAAAGAAGGTAGAAAGAGAGGATGGGAACCCAAACCATTGACCAGTCAACAACAAGCACGTGATGATGACACCATTGATAAGGCTTGGTACGGTACTACCTCAGCTAAGACAGACAACAACCTTGATAGCAACCACCTTATCTGATTGTCACTGACCCTAACCCATATCCAGACAATGGTCGGTCGGCAGAACTGCGGCTACACCGATTTTTTTTGGGTTCGATTTCGAACCATTCCGTCTCCACTTTTCCCCTCACAAACTCGGGGAATTTTGGAGGCGACGTGAACTGCAAAGGCAGCTTCCAAGGTACCTAGAGTGGATAGCCTGGTAAGGTAGTAGTAGGTACAGTACTTATACTATAACACGACAATCGTGAAAGCCAAGTTGTTGACTGTTCATGACCTCCTGTCAAAGCAAAGTTAAGGTCCCAAACATAGCTCGACAAAAGCAATCTACCCGGACTACATACTCGTTTGTCGTTGGCGGGGTCCGGCAACTCCAAATGAAAAACAAAAAAGGTAACGATCAATATTGTTCAAAAGTCAGAAACTAAGCGATGACAGACCATGGTCCCGTGGGACGGCGGGCGTGCGTGTTTTTGTTTTTCCATGGCTTGTCTGGTTGGGGCACTCTACCTGCAGGAGGTTGAGCCCCGATTTCCCAACTGCCGTCCGTCTCTAGCTAACTAATATGGATGCTATAGTTCGTGTGCGCTGGGCCGGCTGAGCCGGTAGTTCCCCACCACGCCACCCATGGACTTCCCCCGCATGTCCCGGCAAGCCCGGTAGTCGTAAACTTTTTTTTTTTTTTTAGACAATGAGCCTGCAATTGAAAACACTGCTGAATACCCAAGGTATGTAGTAGGTAAGGTAGGTTATCCTATTTCTATCTAGTTTACGACCTGTGTGACAAAACCTCGGGTTTGGTAAAGCTATCCCTTTTTTTCATCTCTTCTAGTCGAGATAGACTATCAACCATCCCAGGTTAAGCTTGGCGCTGTTGAAACCTGCCTAGGTACCTATCTACCTTAGGTACCCTGTCTGATAGTGTACAGTACGTCCAACCCCAAGATTTCATCTACAATAGTACTCTCCTCCCAACAACGCCCCAAGACTAATATAAGAGCACAAATCGTCAATTCAGCTTCGCTCCACCTTGCGCCAAAGAAAGAGAGAAAAAAACACCGCAATCATGGCGGCAGCCTCTGTTCATAATGACCTAAAGCGGATCAACCTTGTCAACATCGCCCACGTCACCTACAAATACAAGGATGTTGCCAAGGCCCGTCAATTCATGGAGGACTTTGGCTTCTACGAGACCAAGCGTTTGGGCGAAAAGACCTACTACCGTGGCTATGGCTCCGAGCCCTTCGTCTTGTGCGTCGATCAGGCCGACCAAGATGAGTTTGGCGGCGCCGCCTTTGCCGTCGAGTCCGAGGAGGACTTGATGCATGCCTCCAAGACGCTTCCCAAGGAGTGCAAGCCCTCTGAAATCTATGACCTAACGGACGCTCCCGGCGGCGGCAAGGCTGTGACCTTTTATGATCCTGTCGACGGCTTTCCGTTCCACCTGGTCCACGGCCAGGAAAAGGTAGATGTCAGGGACCCTGAGTTCCCGGACCTCAAGGTCAACTACCCTCTAGAGAAGACGCGTCCCGTCAACCGTTTCCAACGATTCCAGAAGAGGCCGGCACCGGTGCACAAGCTGGGTCATTTCGGCATGTGCGTGACCAACTTTGCCAAGTGTTATGAGTTTTACTCGACCCGGTTCAACTTTTTCCCGAGCGAGGTGGGTTGCTTTTTTGCCTATTGCTTTTTTGTCCTACTATCAAAAAGCACGACTGTTGATCGATCGGACTTGGCGGGAATATGCTAACAAACTCTCTGGTATTTTCCTTTGTGAATTAACAGCTGGCCTATAATCAGAAAGAAGAGGACGTTTCCGTCTTCTTTCGCCTGAACAGGGGGTCTCAAAAGGTCGACCACCACTGCTTCTTCTTCTTCGAGGGGCCCAAGATGCACGTCCATCACTCTTCTTTCGAGACGCACGACTTTGACACCCAGGTCCTGGGTCACGATTGGCTGCGCGAGAAGGGCTACGAGAACTGCTGGGGTGTCGGTAGGCACATCATGGGCAGCCAGATCTTTGACTATTGGTGAGTTTCTCCGACTAAAACTCAGCCGGGCCTAATTGGAAAGCTATCACTGCTTTATGTGTACTGACTGGAACCACTTGAACACAGGTTCGACCCTGCTCGCTTCATTATGGAGCACTACGTGGATGGCGATCTGCTCGACATGTCGGAGCCGACACATCGCACGGCGGCATCTGCGGATAGTTTGGCTGTCTGGGGCCCTAATGTCCCGGAGACTTTCCTGACCTGAATGGGGCGAAAAACGTAACACAAGGCTGTATGCGTCAAGTATTATAGCGAGACGAGATTTGTAAAGCTAGCCCGAAGGTTCATCCACCTGGTCTCATCAACTGTCAATATCTGCGTAGTAGCAAAGTCGAAAGAAAGCGTATTGGTTTACTGGTTGACTAAAGAGTCTACCTGCAGTGGAATTATACTGTTCTGGTGCAGTTTAAATGCTAATCAAGTAGCGGAGCTCGCTACTCCCATCCATATAAAAATCTTTTCCTCGCCCTGCTGTTTTATGTCCGGACCATCGGGTAATGCGGTAGACGGGAGAAACTAATACAATGCTCGTATAAATAAGCCAGGCATCAATTTGCCAATAGAATAAGAGACCAATTAATGAAAATAGAGCGAGAAAATAAGCATCTACTTGCTCATAGCAAGCGCAACTGCAATTTGAGTGAGAATGGAAAACGTGCAAACTTATGCAAACTCGGCTCCGAGGTGGATGATTAGCGAGAGCATGGCTTGAAGCAAGACCAAGACGACCACACTCTGGCGCCTCAGTTGGAAAAAGAAAGAAAAAAAAAGAATCACCGACGGAGCTTCATGGAAACTCTACTTCCAAGCACCTCCAACGCCGTCTCAAATGTGACAATGTCATGGCCCAACTTGTTGCGCCGAGACCTAACAGCAGCGCTCTCGCCGGCGATGCCCTCGAGCTGTTCTGCATCCATGCTGTAAACAAGCTTCGAGTTGAATACCTTGAGTGGTCCGTCTTCCGCAAAGAGTAGATAATGATGAACCGCTTGCAGACAAACATTATCTGCGAATCGTTTCATGGCAACCTTGTAGTAACTCTTGAGTACATCGTGTATATGCTGCTGCATTGATTCGGCGTTGGACTGACTGGACATTGGCAGTGATCTGAGGGCTGCCTTGGACACGGGAAACTCCTGGTTTGGCTCGTGGCTGTCCCATGTCTCGTCATCCATACTAAAGAGTGCCTTGATGTTTGCCAGTACACGCTCCTGTTGGGCCCTGGCGAGTGCGTCATTGAAGTAAGGGTTGAGTGTAAATGGCGACTGTGTGCGCTCAATATTGACGAGAAATTGGGCGTGTTCCTTGGCGCGCATGTAACGCTGCTCAATTTCGCCCGCAAGGAACTGTTCAAGCTCTTCTCGCACACCTTTGTCCAGACACACCTCTCCCATCACCTGATGTATGAAGCGGTGGACAAGTACAATGGCTATACTCACGTATGCGCTCGTAATTGTTGCCCAGTTCTTGGTTTGTTCCTGAAATATGGCCGCGAGGAGAGCCGTACTGAACTGGAAGGTTTGGTATTCTTGTCAGTTTTGCGCTCGAGGGTTCGACAGCAACACGACACACTCCCTGGGGTTCTTTCCGAAATTTTGACTTACAGTGCCCAGATCCATGCCACGGCTATTGTTGTATGTATCTTGGATGAAGGTGCGAATGTCATCAGCATTGTTGATCTGGTGCTTTGTGCTCTTGAAAATATCTTGCAGTTGCACAAGATACGGATTCTCGGGCTCCTTGAGAAGACGAGCGACACACGGGAAAATATCACTCAGGCTCTTGCGTGAGGGCGGCTGTGCATATTCTTCCGACTCTTCTTCAGATTGCTCGCTTGAGCAATCGCTACTGGGGGCTTCCGAATCACGCCTAAACTTCTTGGAGACGTGGTCCTCAGAGAAGGCCCTTGTATGGCCCGCGTCAGCAATACCCTTGGAAAGCTTCTCGTCAAGTTCGACAATACGTGTGACCAGCCTCATGTCGTCAGAGTTGAATACAGAGCGTCCGCCATAGCTGGCTCCCAGGGCATCGTGGACAATGCCCTGGAAATGATCGCTGATATTTCCCAGATACGCCCGTTGCGCATTGGTGTCAGACCTCGGCGCCCCCAAACCATCCAGCGTAGCTTTGAGCTCCCCTAATTTTGCCTTAATCTCCTCTCTAAGCTTTGGGAACTCTTGCTTGATCAGGTCAGTGAGAAGGCCATGAACCTTGGTCTTGAGTGCCGAAGCCCCAGTTCTGCCTGTATTTTTCAGTGTAGACCATGGATGTTCGGAGAAGAAAATCTCTTCAGCCTCCTGGCCATCAGCAAGGCTGGACTCTCCGTCGTCTGGGCCTCGATTTTTGACGATATGGTAGCCAAGAACAAGGTCACAACGCTTCCCGGTGACGTGGTCTATGGCAATATTTTGCATCACCCGCTCGATGGCAAGGTCTGGTTTTGTCAGCACTCCCATAGTTCGCTCCATGGTCGGGTCAGCTTGCTTGGCCAGCTTGAGGATCTCCTGGGTTGCGGGATCGACGTTTGCGGGGATTATGGCGAGGATTCTGCAGTTCGTTTTCAGTCATCACCTTGTTAGTCTTTCCTAGGTGGTGTTGAAAGTAATGCCAATACAGCAGCAACCGCAATTCAAGTACTTGATAACATACATTGTTCGGTGATTCTGCATGTAGTCTTTGACCATTCTTCTCACCAAAGCAATGTCATTTTCGGTGGTGACGCCCTCTGTCTCCTTGCGGAATATTCCGGGCACATCGATGACGGTAAAGTGCTCTTGCTGTCAGGCGGTCAGTAGTCGACATCACGAAGCCCCAGGGTGACATGATACTGAATCCTTGACATACATCTGGCCCACATATCTCTATTTTGAGAATATGCTTACTGAAAGCACTACCAGATCGCACCTTGCCCGACCTGGTTCGACCCATATTGACACCCATGGCCTCGTTCGCAGCCTCAAAGATGTCGGCCAGCTCATTGTTATCCATCTGCGAGGTCTTGCTGCTTCTGGAAAATTCCATCAACCTGGCAGCCTCGTCCGGGTCCGACTCGTTATGCGGCATAATGGTGACATTGAAGCTCTCCGAGGCTTCCCGACGACATGTTATCTGCGTGGCATAGCGTGTGCACAGCTCTGCTGAGCGGGGAAATGCGAAGCCAGTGATGCTCTCTAAGACCGAGCTCTTCCCGGAACTCTGATCGCCTACAACAACCAGCTATATCGACATGTCAGGTTGTGGTCAGCATTCTTTTACTTAAGTGCGGTGTTGATCTTGAAAATATGGAATCCTAGGGGCAGGAGAACAGCAGCCTGATCAAGCACAGACAAAATAAAGCAGGTATGGAGCTGAAGGCTGGTGTAGTATCAAGTATTGAGGCACACGTTGAGGTTTCGAACGTGGTGTGAACTGACCTGGGGAAGTGAAATCCGAGTGCCAATTAGTTCGCGCAGCGTATCGACCTTGATTAGAGTAGTGGAATTGCCATTCGTGGCGAGAAGGCCTGTACCCATTTTCTCAGAGATGGAATAGAAAAGAAGAAGAGAAAAAAACGATATTCTTTTAGTATGATGTAGTAGCAAACAGTCGGGGCGCGAAAGGAGGAAGGAAAGTGAGTTGTTTGAAAGTGGTTGAAAAGAATTTGCGAAAACCCCAAGGACAGAATTGGAAAGTCCGGAGTATGAACGGCGGTACTGATGTATTGAGGATAAGTTGAAAAATTAAGTGAGTTGGACGTGAGATTTTCGAGTGCAGGCCGAGGTAGGAGTCACGGGTGTTTGCTGTTATAGGTACGATTCGAGGGTACTAGAACACCACCCCAGATAAAGCCGTAAAGAATTTGTGGTTGGATGTGAAGCTTCGATGCTATCAAACATGTTGGCAGGCTTAATATCTGTGAACCCCGTAAAGTTGAGGCTTCTCTTAAACAATATCCACGTTGAAGAAAGAAAGAAAAAAACACATGCTCTTTCTTATATTTGTCTACAACTTTTCCTCATAGACATAAAACCTACTCCGGCAAGATGACCACCCACCTATCTTCCTTCAAATTATGAAGGCAGATGCGTTATTTGGACTTGTACCCATGAAAACTAGTCAAAGACGACATATAATCTACGCGTCCTCTTCATCCTCATCGTCATCCTCCTCCTCGTCCTCATCTTCTTCCTCGTCTTCCTCGTCTTCATCCGCAGCAATGGCCGCCTTCTTTGGCGCTGTGGTGGCATCAACGGCAGATCCTCCGTCGGCCTCGAGCTTCAGCCATTCCTCCCATTCGGGGAACAGCTCATCCCCGTCCTCATCAGGACTGCCCAACATCCTTGCTACCCTACCCTTCTTGCTGCTCTCCAAGCTCTCCTTCCATTCTTTGACTACAGCCGGGGCGAGGCTCGGCTTGTAAGTCTGACTAAACAGCACCGCCTCGGCGAGTCTGCCCGTGCTTCGCAGGATTTCAACGCAGCCCGTAACGTCTCCCAGAAGCCACCTGGATGTGAAAGCCACGTTGTGCGCACCGGCATCAGTCGCCTGCTCTGCCAGCTTCTGTAAACCTTCCCTGTCCGAGGTAGAACTGTGTAGCAGGAGGAGGGAGCCGAGATCACGTGCATGGCTGAAACACTCGGCCGCAAGGGCGACGTCCCAAGCTGCCAGCGCTGCGTCTCCCACAGTCTTCCATTTGTGGTCAACGTCAGCCTCGCGAGCTAGCTCCAATGCTATATCAAGGTGATTGAGCGCCAGTGCCAGGTCGAACTTGTGTTCTGGGTCTGTGGCCACCTCGAGTGCCAGGGATTTATGACCTTGACCCTCCAGGAATCTCGCGATTTTGTTGAGCTGGTCCTGGGGAATCGACGGGAGCAGCTCGGCGGCTGTTTCCATATCCTCACGTAGCACAAGGGTCTGATACTCCAGTACTGGCAGCGACAAGGCGAACGAAGTGACGTTGACGTCCTTGTCGCACAAGTAAATTCGAGAGTCCCGCTGGATGTAGCCAATGACGTACATTGGCTGGTCGAAGTGTGAAACCGTATAAGTTTGGTCGCCAACGAGATAGTTAAGCCTGTTAGTGCTGTTGGTGTAGATGAAGCAGTCGCCCACCCATTCTCCAGTACGGACGCTACGAAAAAGGAAAGGCTATTAGCATCAAAAGCAGCATATCTGCATCAGTAGCTGTGCAATGGGAATATTTACCTCTCGTTTATGTCGGTAACAACCTCAAAAGCAGACTCCACACCATCCTCATCAACATTACCTTCCTGCGTAGCCTCAATGTAGTTCTCCCGAGAGAACCTGAGTACGTAGAAAGAGTCTTCACAAGCTAGCGTGACCAGCTCACCGCTCTCTGACCAGTAGACCTAAACGGGCAATGTAATGTCAGCATCGGTATATCTTAATCAAGCCCCAACGCTTCAGGATCGTTACGAACCTGTCTCGGCTCAACCTCGATTCTCCTGACTAGCCCACCAGTCGCCCAGTCAAAGAAGGAAATACCGCCCTGACCCTTGACTCCGAGGAGAACACCACCAGATAGTCCATCAGCCTGAAAGCCAACATCAAGCCCGCCGGGCTTCTCAACAAAGTTCTTGTAGACTTTGACACTGGTCGCAGATTCTCTGATGGCGAAGTCGTTGCTATTGTCCTTGGTGGCCCAGGCAAAGTCTAGGGCGGATCCGAAGGCCTTGTTCCTCCATGCCAAAGCCGTGTAAATGATGTATTCACCATCGCCACAAACAGCAACAAATCTGCCGTTCGGCGAGTGTATCAGGGTCTGTGGGTAAACTTCACAAGTGCCAAGATCCTTGGTGGGGAGTGAAATCGGTGTGCCATCCTTGATCGTAGCATCTGGTCGTAGATGGTTAGCTTCAGGTTCATGATGAGGTTCCAGATGACTTCCGCATCGAAAATAAACTCACCTCCGCCTTTGATTATGGAAGACACAACCTCATTGTGCCTTGCCCAGATCAGTTTGCCAGAGTTGTCCATGGAGACAGCTGGCTCTTCGCGACCCAGCTTGACAACGACAGCTCCATCATCAAAACCCACAGCGACACCCTGCTTCCCCTTTTGGTATGAGACACACCACGCGCGTTCCAGGCCATAGTTTAAAGACTGCTCAAACCGATAAGTGTTGGCATGCCATATCCTGACGGTGCCATCTTCGGAGCCGGAAATGATGACTGGAAGCTCGGGGTGGTAGCAGGCAAATGAGACGTTGTTTGTGTGGCCCTCGAGTGTGGCAATCAAAGATTTCGTTGTGTAGTCCCAGATCTTTACCGTCCTATCGTCCGAGGTTGTGAGGAGGTACGGCTTGTCGGAGTGTGGGTAATAATCAACGTGGTTCACGCCCTTGGTCTCATGCGCTTCGAGTGTGAAGTTTGCCGTGGACGAGCCCAAACTCCAAATCTTGACTGTCCTGTCTAAACATGCCGATGCGAACGTATTCGTGTCCTTTGGGTTGATGGCCAGACCCATGACATAATGGCTGTGGCCCTCAAAAACCTGCACGCACTTCCAGCCCTTTTCCCAGTCCCAGAGCTTTATAGTCATATCATCGGATGCTGTGAGGACAAATGGTTGCGTAGGATGGACAGCAATCGCACGAATGTAGTCGGGGTGTGCCTCGAATGATGTGATCTTCTCCGAGGTGTTGTAGTTGTAAACACGGAGCTGGAAGTCGTCGGAGCCGCAAACGATCCAGTTCTTCCTTGCAATAAACCGACCGGCTCGTACGGGGACATCTGTAAGCTCGAAGGTCTTGACGATTTGCTGCGTTTCATATGACCAAATGTACACATGGCCTGAAGGGTACTCGCCGGGTCAGCATGGCGATCCTCCCCTCATAGAAAGTAGTGGTGCTCTGGGTCGCTTATTTCTAGTATGCATTCGAAGCTTACCGCTGTACAAAGTGGTCAAGATCCATGGCTCTTGTGGGTGGAAGTCAATACCCTTCACGCGCTCGCTGCGCGCGAAGAGCTGGCGCTGTATAGTGATTGACATGGTTAGCAGAGTTGCACCCTTGTACAAGTATTTACAAGTGCACTGTTTGCAACAATGACTCTGATTCAGCAGTGCTTGAAGCCTTTGGGGTCTATTCCATTGCATGCAAGCCCAGGCTCAGCAGATCTGCCGTGAAGCAGTGAGAGCGAGCGGCTGAGGCCACATATGTCTGCCCGCCGGCCAATCGCTCGTCTGGTTGCACAGGAGCAAGACATGGCGCAACATGAAGAGCCTGAGCAGTTACACACCTTGACATCTAACCGCATATTGAACGGTGTCTTAACACCCAAGTACTGGGCTCAAGGGGGGCTTGTAGGCGCTGCTATCGAGGTTGCGTTTCTATAGTGGGGTGAATTTAGGTCGCGGTTGCGAGGAGCATCGGGCGGAATAATAATAGTGTGGTTTAGCAGAAATCTCGGCCCTGCCGCTAGCTTCGAAGAAGTCTCGGAATGTTTGACTGCTTGCTTTTCGTCGTGGGGTCTTCGGCACTGGTCATTGAGATCTGATATGTCAATGCTGGCTTGATCATGGATGGAGAGCTACCGCCAGTTGGCCTATACCTTACAGGGTACCTAATTTCGAAGCTTGCTTGTCACAATGTGGTCTTTCCGCGACAGCTTATTGTTGCCTGAGGCCACAATTATGTGAAGGTAGCTGGGGCGGGGTCCACTATAAACTTCCACCCAGGAAATACGTTGCTCCGTAGGTGCCTGCCTACCTCAGTTAACTGGTGCAAGCAGTAAATAGCTGCGGGGTACCTTCGTAGGTTGGTCAAAGCGGTGTTGGCCTTGTCAGTAACCTTTAATTACAAAGTACATACCTATGTTGTGCAGTTGCCCACATCGCACTGGATGCAAATAAGTTATACCCGCTATTGATCATGTTACGTTTTCCTTTCTCTTTGGCAAGCAGAATTAGCATATATATGCTGTTGTATGCTTCAACTAAAAACCTGGGTAGGGTAGACTACGGATGAGTGATTTGTACCAGTCTTTCTATTGGTTGTAAACAGATTAGTAGTTATGCCGTGCGTGTGTGGCAGACAAAACTCACGATGTCTTGGCTTGTGCGCGCCGCCACCGCCTAACTGCGGAAGCTAGGCGGGGCATTAATGGCTTGAGTATCGGAGAGCAAGGCTCCCCTCCCCTCCTTATTTTCACAAGCAATTAATTTGGAATTCGTGTGGCAGCCTTCCATGAGCCGCATTTGACGACACTTCTATTGTTCGGCTGAAATCACAATCAATGACGGATGGCACTCGACATTCTGACGCACTCTATCATAAAATCGTATATTTCGGTTTTCGGGGGCACGCCGTCTATAGTAAACACAGCCTGCTGAAAACATACAAACGCTTGAAGCTACCCTCAACACACTGTACACTCAGTGTACGTTCTGAAAGAGCGCATTGGCCGGCCAAAACTCCAGGCTGGTCCTAACAAATTTCCATGACATGAAAACTTAAGATAACAAGAAAAACATAACAATTCCGTCCATATTTCCAAATGGGTAACCAACGCCGGTATATGCAAGTCGTAAAAGTCCAAAGCAAATCGCAGACAAAGAAATAAGAAGCAAAAAGAAGAAAAGATACAAGCTTGCATCAACTTGAAAAGAGGGTGACAACAAGAGCCGCTTAGATGTCTAGCCAGTTTTCACAAGCTTACTCAGTGTCATCCATAGCATCTTGCTGAACCCTGTGGACAATCTCGACCATCTTGGGGTAGAGCTTCTCCGAAGGCTGCAGACCGCAAACCTGCGAGACAACCTGCTCGGCACTGTTCTCTGCCATAATCTTAGCCAGTTCCTTGCTCTCAGCATCCTCCTCGACGTTTTGGAAACGCAGAGCCATCTCGGCAGCATCGAGAAGTGCGCTGCAGTCCTCGCCCTTCTCGGCGAGCTCAGCAGCGGGGCCGACAAAGCGCTCCTTTCGAGACAGCTTACGGAGAGGAGCGCGACCGACACGCTCGACGGCATCCTCAAGATGGGGGTTACCAATGCGGGTCATAATCTTGCGAACGTATGCTTGTTGCTCCTCAGGGCTGATGCCATGCTTGGTAGTGATGAGCTTTGAGGTGTTCTCTAGCGCGCGACGAACCTCCCTCTGGATCTCACGATCCTGAAGAGCATCATATACGGTGCGCTTTTGCCTGTTGTAACCGTGGTAAGCTGCAGTGGCATGGCCTGTGTTGACGGTGTACAGCTTGCGCTCAATGTATGGCTCGAGGTTGTCAACCCAGTGGATACCCTCGATGGATGGGACCTCATGATCGGCAAAGGGTGTCCTGTCGACGACCCACTCGTAGAACTTCTCGAGCTTGACATCAAGGCCCGAGTTGGGATCCTGAGCGGGGACGATACGGTCAATGGCCGAGTTGGCGAAACGGGCGCGGGTTGACAAGTCCTCCACCCTAGCGGCTGGGAGGTGCTCCTTGATGTGCTCGGCGAGTGTGTCGGTGGCGCCAATAGCGTTTTCGCAGGCAATGACTGCGGCAGGTTTGAGGTCCTCTGACCTGCGGTCGAGACCCTTTGCGATGACAGGGGCGATGAATTTGAGGATGTTGGGGCCGACTGAGCATGTCACAACATCTGCAGTGGCGATCTCTTGGAGCAACTTTTCTTCATTTGTCCTCGAGTTGATGGCACGGTAGTTTGTGATGGTCTTCTCCTCGGTGCCCTCGGCGCCAACCTCGATCACTTTGTAAGAGGTTTTGTTGTTGAGGGCGTCGCAAGTCCTGTCCGTGACGTCGGCGAACACGACCTCATATCCGGAGTTGTGGAGAAAGCAGGCGACGAAGCCACGGCCGATGTTACCGGCACCGAAGTGGACGGCTTTCTTGGTGTGGGTACCGTTTGTTTGCGACATTGTTATGTGAAGATGTGTTTGGTTATTGATTATATAATATGGTAGAAGGTGTAGGGTGCAGTGGAGTACTCGGAAGTCCTGAGACCAGCTGTTGAGTGAGTTTGGTTGATATAGTGTATAGATAGTTGGTAAGATGATCGTGAGATGAGAAAAATAGAATCAAGTGTTGATGAAAGAGGAAAATCGTCATACTTATACAAGTCTGAGATAGCCATTGCCTCCTTTTGTTTTTTTTGGTGGGACACTTCCATGCGGACGAGAGGTGTTAGGCCTTCCCTGCGGATGATGTCGTCAAAAACCAAAAACTCCACTTTCAAATGTGAATGTTGATGTGGGACCGCAACTCCTGGGGATCAGCATGCCTGCAGGAGAATGATTGCTGCACCGGGTTCGAGGATGTACCGTACTTGCGTACCTAGCGAGGCATGTGTGTGTCTGGTGGGGTTCTAGCGTCGTCTCTTGGACAGACCGTCGCCGTCCTTGCCTCCGTTACTGACCCTTGCATCCTGGTGGGTCGAAAGACAGCATCCCATCCCACAGCGTGATATGGCCGGCTGAAGAATTGTTTACGCAGTACTTACCGTACTGTACAGACCGTACCGTACTACGTATCAAAAAAAGGAGTAGTCAGCAAACATACAGTACATCCGGTCTTGTCTGGCTATTATTACCACACAAGGAAAGAGGTTACCTAAAACGGAGGAATTATTACGGAGGTTTAGCCTCCTTCCTCCTGTCCCTCCTTGATAGATCAGACTGCAAATCGGACCCTTAATTAGATACAGAGCAAGGTAGGTACCTGTGTACAGTATCTAACTTTACCAATCATGTACGGGAGTGTTCTACTGTCGAGTCATAACGCTAGCGTAGATCTAACAGCAAAATTCGAGAGCGGCGCGTTTGGAATAGACGTGTGGCGTCACCGAGAAGGCGAGTCAGTTTCATGGGCCTCACCTACAGCTAGTAAAGTCGTCGCATCATTAACTCATACCCATGCATCGTCTCGACAACGGAGAACAAGAAGAAAATAAGAGGCAAAAGATGAAAGATACAAAAAATACAGAAAAAATGATAAGAATAAAGGGTTCCCTTGCGATCGGGATATTCAGTAGTACGATGTACATACATCATATTAACGTTAGAATCCGATCGAAGGGCTCTAAGGGGCGCAGCGGTTCCCAGGGTCACGATTGCATGACGCTCACCAACGTTTCTCCCAACCCCCTGTCGTCTTATTCCAAAACAAGCAACGAGGTATTATTGACAGTGGCACCGCCTCCCACCCCCACCTAGTTCAGGCGGGTGAAGGGTGCAGGACTGACGACAATAACTCGGCGGGCACAATCGCTTGGCAGGTATTGGTAGAAATCAAAAATCTGCAGCAGACCCTGAATGCATGGGTGTGATGAGAAAGTGTGTGTAGTCTTTTTTTCTTTTTTTTTTTTCTCAGGGTTTTACTGTACAGTACGTCGTGCATTGCGCCGCATCATTGTGCATACAGCGGATTCCTGCTTTTCTTCACGCACCCATGGTATTCAAGGGTACTGTAGGTAGGTAGGTTGGTAATTACTTCTTGCCTTTGAGGCAAACAAAAAAGTTTGCTACTGACTATCTGCTGCAACGTGGTAAACCCCGTTCAAAACGGCTCACGCAAGCACTCCATCCCGTCCAAAAGCTCTGCACAAGTTCCGGGGATAACGACGTCAAATGGGGTGCCACATTGACATCACCGGTACTGTTGTTGTGTATTATTCGACAACTGCATCATCCCGAGCCGATGATTGAAACCCCAACGGATGGACGCGTGAAAGCGCCGCAAACACCGGATGAAGGCAAGGACAGAGGCATCGTCACACTACTGCACGCATCGTGGTAGATAGAATAGGCAAAGTCGCAAGACCACAATGACAGAAACTAGCGTCACCGGCGGGAGCGTAGCACTCGACTTCGGTGTCACCGTCTGAATCCGGAGACAATGGTCCTTGTGGGCGTCAAAATTTGAGACAAATTAAATCGGAAGGCCGTTGGGCACTTTCCGCTGATGAGGCCGGTCTTTGAACTCCCAAGCTGCCACATTCGGCACCGCACACCACTCCTCTGACCGAGGTGTGCCTCACGATCGATCCTCCCGACATCGTGCGACTTTAGGCATGGCCCGCCAGGCACCGCTTTCACGATGTCTTCTCCCTTCCACCCTCAAATGCTAAATACTACAGAACTAGTGCACGATAATTTTTTTCCCGGCGGTGTTTAAATTGCGCCCCTTTTGTGTGGTACAATTCTGTAAACTCCCCCTAAGCAGTAGCCTAAAAGGTGTCGTCGTACTATTCCAAACTTTGTGTTCATATTTTCTCGCGGCAAATGCCGAAACCCCCGGTCACATCAGCATTAATTACATACGTAGTATACTATTGAAATAGTAAGCTTGTAGGGTTTTACACTTTTATCCGTTTCGAGTATAATTACTGTGTTATTTGTGCCAGAACCTTTGGCGGCACTTGATCGGAATGTGTCAAATGGTTGGCAGGTTTATGTCGTCATTGGGCCCACTGCTTGGGTAGTTGTTTGTCACACAAACTCAGTTGAATCGCTCACATAATTGTGTTGGATAGTGAAAGTAAAAATCCAAAAATATGACAGCTATTTAGGTAGGTGCTTCACTGTTTTGAAACCGGATGATACTGTCTGACGTCTTCCCACATTTTACCATAGTACTACTGTACGTTTAACTTTTGTCGACATTCTGAGCGTCTAGTTGATTATACCCGATCCACGCCTCCTCGGCCGAGTCATTGATTGGAAAGTCGGAAGAAACAGAGCTCTAGGCCCGTGCGACGTCACTGGCTAGGTATCTTGTGTCCCAGAAACAAGGAGTTTGGTCCGTATGGAGGGTGAGTAATTGGAGGCCTTATTGCAGCACAAAGGATCGATCAAATCCAAATGGGAAGACAAAGAGAAAGCCAGTATTCGGCCATTACTGTATTAAATGTTACACAGTGCAATTTCAAGCCACCACATCGTCCTTTCATTCGACCTCGTTCGTCTTCGGAAAACCCTCAAAAGTACAGAGTACAGTATTTACAGCACCCTAACTATGGTACTTCCGCGGCCAGTCTTGGCTATCGTCATTGTCCCCAGTTTATTTTTACTCCTTTCCCGTTATCATTTGTCCCCGCCTGGCTTTGAGCCCCCTGAGCCCACCTTTCTCGCATTTTGTCGCGCTTCCCAGCCGGAAGAGAGCAGAGAGGCTAGTAGATACCATGCACCTCAGCCCCATTGGCTGTATTACTTCCGAGTCCGCCCTTTCCAATCCTGGAATTGACTGCCTAGGTACGACCCTGAAAAAGAAGAAAATAAAAAGGGTTCTCCTGGTGTCGATCTTGTGAGATGACGACAAACGCGCTTTTTTGGTCTTGTAACCCACCCCCACACCACCCTCTCTATCTACGGTACCAAATGTCCACTTGTTCAATTGAAATCACACTACCGCAAAACAGTCGCGGCGGGAGAATGATAATGACAGACTACACTAAGCGCCAACCGACACACTAAGCTGCAGGCTTACCACGCGATATGGACATCCCTCATTTTCGAGACCGGGCCCTTTTCGTTTTTTTTTTCTTCTTTCTGCCAGTCAGCCAGCCAGCCAGCCAGCCGTACGGGCTTTGCTATCTCCATAAAATTTGCTGTCCGCTTTGACAGTTGAAATTCTACCTCGTTATTACCCTTACCCTTGCCACATACATATATTGACCCCAACTTGGCGCTTATACCGTCGTAATCAATGCGTTTGACTAATACCGACTGACTCGGTTGCAATCTAAACCAAGAAACATGTGCAGGCACTGCAGGGAGATGGGACTGTTTTTAAAGGATTGATATACGTTATTTGCGTGCACGTGTCTTGTCGTACGCAGTTGCTGCTTACAGCCACAACCCCGCCATGTCTCGGAATAACAATCAGTATGGAGCTTGGTCGGGCCCGCTAACCCTGTCTTGGTGTCTCGACGTCGGAGGACATCGGCGTATCGAATCAGAGTATCCGGAAAATCACACAGGCCCATTTTCAGGTTAGCTTATTGTAGATTCTATCTATACTTGGGCAGGTGAATGCCTTCTCTTCCGATATTGGCCCTTTCCATCGCCATGGACACGATTACTTCTACCGTAGCTCCTTAGGTACTCTTAACATAACACTGGCTCAGGTCCCTTCTTGACGACGATCGCCACGCTAGAAACCCCCACGAGGTGATCGTCATAGCGAGCCATGCCGTTTCAGCAGGCTAAAACCCAACACGAAAAACCACCAGCCATTTGCTAACCTATTGTACCACTTCCATCGGTTGACATGTGGCCCCAACGACCCAAGACTACCTACAACATTGGATCGACCATCTTTCTTTCCTATCTGCGTATGAGCGTCAAATTATATGTTTATCACATGTGTCTACCCGAATAATCACCTAGCACAGGAGGGGCGATGAGGGCATTGGCGATACAACAAGACCCCCGCGCTGATCACTACTCCAGTGGGCAGAATAACCCTAACCAAACTTGATGATCCGTTTTGATTTCTGCGGTCAAAGTTGGTACGGATATTCTGCCATGGTTCCACTGGCCCCGTCTTCGCACCGATCGAAAACGTGCTACCTACATCACGACCGTTTATCCTGCCCTTCTCTTGGAACTTTTGGGTTGACGACGTGATAAAACATTTCGTCTTGACAATCGCCAAGTCTGCCTGGCCTGCACCCTGCTGATGATCTTGGTTATGTCGCGTAAGCTCAGAACTATGATTGATGTCCGTACTTATCCAGCAATCTAGCCTGCAATTGGGACAGTGTCGATCGCCAATGTATCAGCCAGACGACCAGCAAACCCCTGGTACGTTTTTGCGGAGGCGGGCCCGAGGGGCCGTTGATCTTGCCATGGCCTCGATGGCTGCAAGCTGCTCTTGCGCCTTGTTCAGGTATTCCCTTGCCCTAAAGACGCTAATATTCTTCTTCTGGTTGCTGAACATCTCCAGTTTCCACCCTTACCCATCCCTCTTTACTGACATCCGCCCTCCCCCCATACGGATCCCCTAGCCAAGAGTCCCACAACACTGTCCCCTCCTACCAACTTGGTCGGCCCGTCAGAACGAGGGTTGGAAGTCGAGACGAATATATGCCAATCCTTGATGATCCTTAGAATTTACCCGATCTACTGTTACCAGCTAGACTTTTCAGACTGGGCCGACCTGTCAAGCTTGCTACTTTCACCATCACTCGGGCGCCATCCCCGTGTTGCCGGCGAGTTTCTGTGATCTATGTGGAGAAGGGCGACGAGGTTTCGTCGTACCATCTTGGCTTTCCATGAATGGTCCGGCGGGGTAGAGGGTACCTCGGAGACGTGCTTGACTGATATCGCCGAACCATGGGGAGGACGTCCTCTAGCGGCACGCTGTTATGCCGTTACAGCCGGGGCGGCGACTCCATCTGCACCCAATCCCCCAACTTTGACTCACGAATCAACTCGAGGGCACTCAAAAGCCATGCCAGTCTTCCGCGTGTCTTGGCCCCTCCTCGTAAGCCTGGTTCCACTATTTTAACGGGGAACACTGCATATATCACGCAGACAACAGGTCGTGGGTAGGGAGGGCTCTTTGTCACCCCTTCCATTGTGATCTGGACCGTACTGGATGATGAGCTTCTTGAGGGGGAGTCCCCTCATAATCACAATATTCCGAGCTGCAATGAGGCGTATCTATGAGTGTGTTTTTTCTTGTGATAACTTAGCTTCGAGGCCAGGATGTTGAGGCACGCTTGCACCAGAAACGTTGCCTGCACACTTGGCAAGAGTGGAAAGAACGCCACTTCAATATGACCAACCATCCTGTCTATTTGCTTACTGTATGCAGTCTCGCTGTTTGACAGTGATCGACAGTCCGCTAGATCAGCGTGGCCCTCATTTTTGTCGTGGATATCGATCTTCGTGTATCGAAGATTATGTTCCCAGTCGGCTCAGGATTTGCACAAGGAATTATATATACTACGAGTCTCCCGAGATTTGAGTGACTGGGATCACTTGGGTCCTAATGCTTGATTCAGATCATCCACTCTCGATCCTTTATTCGGTGGCTCCCAGTTCCACAAAAACCGGCATGTATACCAGACGCTGCTTGGAATCTGCCCAGACTGATAGGCTGTACGGCTGGAGCCCATGCCTGCCTGGGCTCTATACGCCCACTTCAGTTTATGTTAACGCACATGTCGATCAACTAACTGTTGGGACATAAACTGCGTCAATCCTCCTTCTTACACAAGCCCGTCCAGGTCTTCATATACACGCGACCGGTTGGTTACGAAGGCTGAAAACCCCGGCCGGCTCCTGAGTTGGAATTCAACATGTCAATGCCAGGCACGCATGACGGTCAAGCCACGCCGGCTTACCAAACCTGTCCCACACGCTAGGAAGCCCAAATCTTTGCGGCATCTCCTTAGGATCCAGCACGGCTACAACCAAGCGGGTGCCATATGCTATTTATGTTGCAAATAATTACGAGGCTCAGTAGGCTCAACTCATAGTACCGCCAACATGTCGAAGCTTGATAGACTATGGCGCTCTACTGAGTGGGAGTCTTGTTCTTCAGGTGTGCCGAATATTGCACCTTGCAGCGGCGAGTTGATCCGTAGTCTGTCGTTAGTTCGTTTACGAGAATCTGAAATGCACCATAGGAGACGACCAGCAGCTCATCCAGGAGACTGTACCGTGACCGCATCACCGGATAACGAAAGAATGCTATGATCGCTCTGACCGAAAGAACCTCTGAAAGCTCTAGTATCCTACAATGGTCACAAAAGCTTCGACCGCACGGTCGATGAAGTTGGAAGAAGAGAAAAAACGACCCTACGTAACCTCGTGGTAAAAGATTTATCGCCGGCACGCAGCACAAACCCGGCGCAGGGAAGGAACCTAGCGGTAATTGTCAAATAGGCGCGTGCACCCAATATCGATGATGCTAGACAACCCATCAACTCCCAAACTTCACCTCACTGTGACAGCAAGTAACTGACAACAACAATGACAGTAATCATCTGCATCGCGACGACGACGATGTGACATTCGCCATGCGTCATCTATGACAGCGTTAACCAGTGGAATAATTATTAATTGTCCGAGACCGTGCATCCAAGAACAAGAAGAGTCCTTCCGCATGGTTGACTAGTCATGTCAAGTTTTGCAATGCAAAACTAAGGATGGGTAATTTCCTCACACCTTCCTTGGGCACCTAATATTAAAGGGTGCTGTTTTGAAAATCTCATACATGTGCTATTACTATTTAAAACTCCCGAACACTTATTTAATTCATGTTAGGGAATAGTAGGTAAAATAAGAAGTGACTGCATTTATTTACCAGCCTCCTTCTTATCATATAACACAATAGTATATATATTTATAAGTTTAAGGGCTTAGCTCTGAAAATTACGGGAATAAATATTAAATATAAAAACTTTATAGCCGTTACCTTCCAGAAAAGAAAAGTTTTATTATATAAATTATATCCCGGACTTTGTTGGTAAATAGTAAATTATACATATAATTTATATAATTTGCTTGCTTTTGTATAAACCCAATTGTCAAAACCAAGCGTTTTTTTACATAACTTGTAAAATTGTTGCCCTAGTAACGTACTTTGGGTGTATAATGAACAAAATGAAAGTTTCACAGAAGTAGGAACTATTCAAGGAGCGTTTTATGGGTTGAAAAATATGTTCCCGCGATATATATATGTATAAAAACGGTGGCGCACGGGCTTAACCATATAAACTGGGATAAATTATGTGTATGTAATAGCTGCCGTATATATAAAACATCTGTAATTTTTAAGATATAAGGCGCATTTTAGGAAGGTTTAATTATATATTTCAACTTTAATACTACAACTTTGAAAATGTATAATTAACAAAAGCCTTAAAAACACTTACTATTAAAATAGCCGCAGAATAAAATTAATAATACATTTTGAATTTGAAATTAACTAAGTTAAAACATTATAAATATAAAAACTATTTAAAATACGCTTTGTGCATTAAAATACATTTCCAATATATATAAGGCGGTTATTATAATATTAGCGTATTTGTTAAATTTTAAACAATTTATAATACCAGTAAACCTTTTAGTAAAACCAGAAGGGTGAATATTTTCCTTGTTTCCGAAGCCGCTATATTGAATAATAATAATAAAAACAATAATGAAAATTATATTGGTTTTTTCTGTTATTTTCTAATTAATTTCACGCGAATTCTTTAAACAATATATAAAATACTTGTTAAAAAAAGGTTCGCACTGTTTCTTTTATATACTGTATAATAATCGCGTTAATTCCACCCTAATTTAAGCTTTTATATCAAGTTATAACTTATAACTTACAGAAAGTCGCCCCCGAAATAATTTAACCCCGTATTCGTTTAAGAAAATTATTTAATTCTTATATATATCTATTTTAATTAATATTTCTGGGTTTGTTTATATACGTGACTTTTTCGCCGATTATTATAATAAATAGCTTAATTATTTATTGTTAATTATATGCATTATTTGCATATAATAAGCCCTCTTTAATTTATATATAACCCATAATATATAACGCCAAAATGGGGTTGTTGGGAATTCCGTTAATTTGTTAAATATAGGAATTGCAATTTAAAGGTTAGTAAATAGGATTAAGTACCCTGCACCGGGTTTAACACCCACCTTGCACCTACAAATTAATTACCCTGTAATGGGTTAAAAATTTCACTTAATTAATATTTACGTACGAACCCAAAAATCGGGTTGTAGATAAATAAGGGTGTTTTTTTCAAAAACTTATATAAAATAATTTATCAGAAAATCACCGGCGGTACCGGAATTCTTTTTGGCGTACGAGCCCCTATTTCGAAATTGGAAAATATATAAGGAAAATATGATAACATTTTCCCCAACTAATATAATAATTTATTACAAATTTTAATATATTTAAACCTTATATTTTATACAGTTTACCCATTATTTTACAAAGTTTTTAATATTAGTTATTAACCACGCTATATTTAGGGTCTACTTTTAAACTTTAATTTGGTTATTATTGCATTTTTACAGCAGGTATATTAACGAAAATATTGCTGTTTTTAAACAAATAATTAGTTATAAATATCATTTTAACATTTACCCCCCTATATTTACAGTAAAAAATCGCTAAATTAACGTTTAATTTAAACCAAATTTTCAAATATTACAACGTTTATTAATATTGCAAATTTCAAAGTTTTTAGTGTGGTTTTTATAAATCGTATATTACTATTATAATTGGCTTAAATTTTTATACGTTTAATAAAATTCGCGTTAACAATTTAAAATTAAAGCCCTTATATTCGTTCGTTAATAGCATATTAACTTATTAATTTCTACCTAATACCCATTTAACAAATTAAATTTCATTCGTTACTGTAAAGGGGTAGGCCAACGGCCCTATAACTGTTAAATTCCCAAATGGAATTATTATTAAAACTAAAAGGTAAAGGTATAAAACCGTTATTTGTTCGTACTGGGAAAATATTTATATAAAGGAAAATTACGTATATTCCCGTCGTTTTAATACGTTATATAATACGTATATTTAATATAAATCCATTATATAACCTTTTTAAATATTTTCCTTAATCGGGGCGGGTCGGTCCGGGTTTAAAATATCGCGTTCCGTAATCCGTATTACTTTTTTTTTTATTTCGATATTATATTAACCGGTTTCGCCCAATTATTTAAATTATTATTTTTATAATATTGGTTGGAACCGTGGTCCGTATTCCTTACCCGTTTTTTTTTCGCGTATTTTTTTTTTTTTATAAACTTTTTTTATTTTTTTTTTATTCCGTTTTTATTTTATTTTTAATCCGCGGTTATATTTAAACGCGCTTTAAATTGGCCCGGGGCGCAGATTTCCTTTTATTATCCCGTTTACGGTTTAATAATAAATAGGTTTTTTTATTTACCCGCCCGTTATTTGTTTTTTTTCGTATTTTTTATTTATTATTATAATTACGAATAAATTTTTTATTTTATTTATTTTTTCCGTATTTTCGTTTTTTTTTCGGTTAATTTTTTTTTTATTATTTTTTTTTTTTAAATTATAATTTTTTATTTTCGCGTAATTTCGCCGTTATATTTCGTTTTTCGTAATTTATTTTTTAATTTATCGTTAATTTTTTTTTCGGTTTCGATTTAATTTTTACCTATTTTTTATACGTTTTTCGTTTATATTCGTTATTATACCGCCGTTTATTTTTATTACGTTATATTTATTACCAAATTAAATAATATAATAACCGGTATTTTTAAAAAAAAAGCAAATTTTTTTAACGTTTTTTCGGTTTATTGGGTAATTATAATAATTTTAATATTTCCGTAATAAATTTATACCGGTATTTTTTTCCGTTTATTTTTTTCCGTTAATATATTATATATAAACCCCGCCGCGTTATAAACGTAATTATCGTTAAAAATAATTTTAACGATAAATCGTTTATTACGTTTAAATAATAATTTTCGCCCTATTTTTTATATATTAATACGGCGAAAATTATTAATATTTTTAATTATATCCCCCGTTTTAACGGTACGGTTTATAATAAATACCGCAAAAATAAAAAATTGGTTTATAATTATAAAAAATTCCTATACGTTAAAAATCCGTTTTTCCGCCGTAAATTTCGTAAATTATAAAAAATTATATATTATAATTAATATATTACCGCCGTTATTATATTTTACGAAAAAAAAAACCGTATTATAAAATCGGGCCGTCGTATTCGTATAACGGATAAATTTTACGTTATTTACGCGGCGTATTTAAAAAAATATTATCGTTTATATAATACCGAAAACGTAATCGTTTCGGATAATAACCGTAATAATAATAATATAATTATTATTTATAATAATAACGGTAATAATAAAATTACGTAATAATTTACCCGTAAATTCGCCCAAAATATAAATTATTTCGAAATAAATTCCGTTTTTTTTTAATTTTTATTCCGCCGCGTTAACGTATCGACGTTTAAAAACGTAATTAATAATATTATTTTAAAATTTTTAAAATATACGCGCGTTATACGCGTAAAATTATCGCCGTTTAACGCGAAATTAACGTAATTATTTTCGTTTTCGCCGTTATTTAATAATAAAATTAAACGCCGGTTTTTATCCGGTAATTATAACCCGTTTCGCGTTCGTTAATCCGTTTCCGTAATTTTTTTTAACGTTATCGTTATATTAAAATTTCCAAATCCGTTAAAAATAATTTCGACCGTACCTTTTTCCGTTATTTTAATATTAACGGGTCCGGCGATTTTCGTCGTTACGGTTTTTATAACCGATTTAATATTTTCCGTAACCGTTTTACCGCGGTTTTTTCCTATTTTTGGCAAATTTCCGCCCCGGAAACGGGTTTTTTTCAAAACAATTTTTTAAATAATTTTAAATTCGATTTACCCCCGGATTATTATTTAAACGACCGGAAATTGGACCGAAAAATAAATAAATATAGTTATTATTAATATATATCCGTAATAAAATTTTTATAATAATTTAATTACCGGATAAATAAATAAATTTTTTTCCGTTCCGTAAATAAATAAATAAATAGGATTTATTTTTTTATTACGTTTCGTACGTTTTTATATTATCGCCAATTTTTAATAGGGAATTTTCCCCGGTTTTCGAATTAATATAATATATATTCGCCCCGTTAAAAATTTAAATTTTTTTTTAATTTTTTTAATATTTATATTACGAAACGCGTAATTTGCGTAATTTTAATATTATAAATATATTTTTAAATTTTTTAATTTTTTATAATAATTTATCGGGATTATTTACCCCCCGAACCGTTATTTATATATATATCGTTTTATTATATTTTAAATCGGTTAATAATTTATACGTTTTCGAAATATTTTAAAAAATTTTATATAAAATTATCGTAATTTATTTATTTAATTAATATTATACGGCCGTAACCTTTTTTTTTACGGTTTTTTACGGATAAAATTTTTTTTATTTCCTATTTGTTTTTTTTATTTTTCTTTTTTTTATCCGCCGTTATTATCGGCCCCGGTTTAATATTGGTACGTAATTAAAAAAAAAACGGGTCGGTAATTATACGTTCGATTAATTTTACGTAAAAAATCGGGTAAATATTCCCCGGTACGTTTAACGTAATTATTAATAACGTAAATACCGCGATTATTATATATTTTTTATAAACGTAATTAAATTTACGGTACGGGCGGTTATTACGGATATTACGGAAATTAAAATATATTTCGTCGTTTATTTTAAATATTTTTATTAAACGCCGAAACGAATTCGTTTTAATTTTTTATCGTTATTATATATATATTATAATAATTTGGGCGATATTCGTATTTTAACGTAAATATTCGATAAAATAGGTTACGTATTTTTTTAAATTTGTAAAAAAAAACGGGCAACGGGGATTACCGGAACGGGGTAATTTCGATATTAAACCCCAATAATAATTTATTCGGGTTAATACCCGTAATTAAAAAATTCCTATTATTAAAAATTAATTGGATTACGTCCAAATATTTGGGCCAATTTTTTTATTTAAACGCCACGTAAATTTGTAAATAATATTATATTTTTTAATTCGTTCGTTTTATACCGTTATCGGTTTTAGGGTAATATATTGTAAAAAATAATTATCAAATCCCTATTTGTTTATATAATTCCGTTTAAAATCCGTTTATCCAATTTAATTTTTTATTTAAAATAATTTAATCGAAAAACCCCGGAATTATTATTATACCGTTTTAAATTTTATTACGCAATTTTTTATTTTTATCGAATATATTATTTTTAATTATACGTATTTAAATAATTTATCGGTTATAATTATTAAATACCGGGGAACAATTTCGTTATATCCGGGTAAATCCGTTATAAAATTTATAAAAATTTATTTTTAATATTTATCCGATATTGGTAAAAATTATAATAATTTTTATCGAAAACGTCGGAAAAATTTTAATTTTCGGTATATATTATAATTACGGATAAATTATTTTACGTATTTTATTATTCCGTTCCAATAATAGTTTTTTATTAAAACGGTAAAAATATTATTCCGGTTTATATAATTTATAATAAAAAATTTATAAGTTTTTTGGAAAATAACGGTAATTAAAAATTTCCAATTTGGTAATTATAAACGTTCCCGGTATAAAAATATATTTAACGCGTTAACCGCGTAATTTATAATTTGCGTTTTCGTTTTGGTTTTTAAAAAAAAATATCGCGCGTTATTATTAACCGTTTTTAAACGTACGTAATATATATAATTTTTCCGTAACGTTTTTTATTAAAAAACGGCCAAATACGGTTATAAGAACGGAATAATAAATAATATATTAATTTAAATCCGGGGATTGGTTTAATTCGGTATTAATATCGTTACCGGGTAAAAAAAACGTAATACGGTAATTAATTTTAATTTATAATATTTTTTTTTTTTTTTTTAATAAACGCGTTGGAAATTATCGTTATTTACCCAAAAGGGAAACGGAAATAATAATAAAATTTGGCAAATATTTTTATTTACCGTATTTATTTTTTAAATATTTTTTTTAATTTAAAAAAATATTTTAATATTTTATAATCCGTTAAAATTAAAAACGGTTAACGGATATTTTACAATTCCGCGTTCCAAATTTTCAAATATATTATTACCGCCAAAAATTTTTTATTGTAAATCGTATAATTTTTTTATATTAAAAATAATTTTACCGAATAAAAGGCCATTAATTTTTATAATTTGTCCGTTTTTTTTTAAAATAAATAACCGTTTAAAACCGAACCGAAATAATCCGTTTCGATTTTAATTTTTATTATATTATCCTATTAAACGAAAATTAAAATTTAAATTTTTTTTTTAATTTTTCGAATACGTTATTAATTTTTGGAATTTAACGGAAAAATTTTTTTTTTTTATTAACGATAATAATAATTCGGTTAAAACGGAATAATTTTAAATAAAATTTCGGTAAAAATTGGCGAATTTTAAAAATTTTCGCAAATTTTTTAACCGGGTAAATATTTCCTATTTCCGTATTATTCGGATTTTTTCCGGGTCCGTTTAGGTTTTTTTTTTATTTTAATAATAAATTCCAAATATTTTACTTTTTTTACCGCGAATACGTTTTTTTTTAAATCCAAATTTAATCCGATATTATTTAATTTTTAAAAAATTAAACGGATTTTCCGCTAATAATCGTTTTTAAAATTTAACGAATAAATTAATATATCGTTTAAATACGTCGACGTAAAATTACCCAAAATAATTTCCAATATTTCGTTAACGTAATATTAAAAAGGTTATAAATATTTCGGTCAGGTTAAAAAAATATACCAATTATTCGAAAAACCCAAACCGTATTCGAAACGCCGTTAAATATTCGTCGTTTTTTACTATTTTTATTTTATAAAAAACGGTACGTATATTTATTTTTATAAATTATTTGGTTTTTATTAAAAAACGAATTATTTTTTTAATTAATAATAAAGGGTAACGGTTTTATATTGTAATATTATTAAATATCCGGTAATTAACGTAAAAACGCCATTTTTCCAACGTTTTACGGATTATTAATATTAATACCGCCGCCGAAAAAAAATTTGTTCGGATCCAATTTTTATCCATTATATTTACCAATTATTTTCGTAATTTTAATAATTGGTTTTTAAATATATAATATAACCGTTTTTAAAATAATACCGGGGTACGTTTTTAATCGTTTTTTCGTAATTAAATATAATAATTAAATTACCTTTTATATAGGGGAAATTCGGACGTTTTAATTTGGTTAAATAGGTTTTCGAAACCGGCCAATTTTTTAAATAATTCGGTCGGTCCGGAATTATCCGTAATAATAATATTTATTTTTAAAATTTGGGTTATTTTACGTAAAAAAATCGTTGTAAATTTTATTTATCCGGGGGTATTCCGTTTTATTTTTTTACAAATTGCCAAAAATACGTTACCGATAATTACGGTAGGTTTATTTTAAATCCGTCGCGCCGATAATTTGCGAATTAATATTTTTTTTATTACCCTAATACGAAATTTATTATAATCGGTTTCGAAAAAAATTTTTTTATATATTATTTAAAAAAAACCCAATATTACGTTCCGGATTAAACCCGAAATAATATAAAATAATATTAATATTATTTATTTATTTACGTTTATTTTATATTTTGTAATTTTCCGTATTATTAGGAATATGCGACCTAATACGGTATTTAATTAACGCGAAATAAATAACGGAAATTTATTAACCCGTAACCAAACCGCGTATTTTTCGTTTATCGCCGCGTAATATTCGTAATTTAAATTTATTTATATATTAACAAATTGTAAATTATTTAAAAAAACGGAAATAAAAAAAAATAAATTATTTATAATTTAATAAATTTTTTTTCGCCGCCGTCGGTTATTATTCCTACCGTTTTTACGGTTTTTATTTTTTTTATATTATTCGGTTTAAACCCCTAATTAAATTTCGTATTAAAAATTATATATTTTTTTATTAAAAATTTTTATATAATATTGCGGTAATCGTTATATTTGGACGTAATACCGTTACGAATTTGTAATTTATTATTTGGTAAATAATATTTCCGTAACGGAAATACGTTTTTAATTCGCGCCGCTTTTAATATTTTTTTTATAAAATTTAAAAAACGCGTTATTTTATTTCGCCCCCCGTTATCGTTAAAACCGGAAAATATCCATACCGGCGTTTATTTTTAAATAAATTATACCTATTTATCCCTAAAACGTTAACGTCCGTTATTAGGGTATTTTTATCGTTTACAAATTTCGGGGTTATAATTATTTAAATACGGTATTAATTATACCGTTTTTCCAAATCGAAAACCTTTAAACTTTAAATTATTCAACGATAAATTATTACCGCGTCGAAATATAAATTATTTACGGTATTCCGTTTTACGTATATTTTTTTAATTTGGGTTAAAACCCTAAAACGTAAAAAATTTATCCGTATTTTATTTAACCAAAAAAATCCGCCCGCCGTTATTAAAAATTTTTCGAAAATCGTAATAAATTAAACGAAAAATTGGTTTAATTTTATTTTTAACAATTCGAATTTGGTAAAAATTTGGGTACGTTTATAAAAATTATCGTATATACGTTTTAAATATTTTAAAAAATCGACGTAATTATAAATCCCATTTTTACCGCCGATTTCGTAATAAAAACGGACGATTTTTTAAACGGTAAATTTTAAATTTACCCAAAAATATCCGTATTAATTTCGGTAATTACCAATAAAATCCGCGTTCCGCCGTAATTTATATTTTATAACGTAACGTTAAACCGTAAATAACGTTAATAAATTATCGTACGATAGGGGGTTCCGAAAAAATTTCCGTCGAAACGGTAACGCGGTTTAAAAGGTTTCGGCCGCGGCTAACGTTATTAGAATATCTAATTAAAAAAATTGGATTTTTTTTTGTAATTCGTTAATTATTCGCCATATTTTTTAAAAAACGATCCCCGTTATTGGGGCGGTATTTTTAATTGTTAATAATAAATTTATAAATAATCGAAAAAAAAAACGAATTTTAATAAATGTAAAAAGGTAGGCCAACGGCCCTATAATTATTGGGTTCCCAAATAAAATTATTATTAAAGCTAAAGGGTAAAGGTATAAAACCGTTGTTTGTTCGTATTAGGAGGGTGTTTATATAAGGGAGGGTTACGTGTGTCCCCGTCGTTTTAACACGTTATGTGATACGTGCATTCAGCACGAATCCGTTACAGTTACGGGTATTTAAAATTAATATAAATATTAGGGATTTTAACCTTATATTTTTATCAACTTTAACCATTGAAAATAATTATAAACTTTATATTTCTGGCACGTATAAACTTGTAACCGTTAAAAAATAAACGGTTATAGAATTTTTAAATTCAAATATTTACCTTTAGGCGATTAAATCAACTAATTTTTCAATCAAAATTTAAATTATTTTATAATGGAAAATAAATTTTTATGGGGTTTTCCAGGCCTAATTTTACCAGATAAGTAATTTAATCCTAGCCCAAATAAAATTTAACTGTTAAATTCCAAGTTTAAAATTTGCGATTAAAAGTATTAATTACGTAAATAAACTAATTATAACATATAATTTAATGATTAATATTCTTACCAACGTTGAAAAATAATAAAATTGCTCATTTTAATGGTATTACGGGTATTACTACCCCTAATAATAGTAATTGAAAAACCAATCCACAGATTTTTAACGTTAATAACGTTACCCCACAACTTAATTTACCCGGTAACCTAACTTTAAATAACGGAATAAATTAAAAATAATTAAAACGGATATTCTTTTCCTAAAATTTGCAAATTAATAAAAATTAATAATTTTGATTTGTAAAAATAAATATGTATAATATAATTTAAAATTATAAAAATTGTGGAATTTATTATTAATTTTGAAATTGGTCATAACTTACCGAAGTATAATAATTAACTTAATAACGGGTAAAAAACCACCCCTAAATTACGAAAGAAAATAAAGATTTTAATTTTAATTTTAATTTTGCAAAGAAATATTAAGTTTTCTAATCTTGGCGAATCAAACGTTGTAATTTTTAAAATATTAATAAATTTCAAATTATTTACGGGTTCTATTTTAAATAACGCTAACGTGTACGTAGCGTATAATATTTTAAGATAAATAAACAATTCGGGCGGTAATACACCGTACCGGGTATTATAATAAAAAGTTAATTCCGTTATTAGCGGAATTATAAAATTATATTCGGAATTAAACTCGGAATTTAATTATACCGGTAAAAT
Source organism: Pyricularia grisea (assembly GCF_004355905.1). NCBI lineage: Eukaryota > Fungi > Ascomycota > Sordariomycetes > Magnaporthales > Pyriculariaceae > Pyricularia > Pyricularia grisea. The sequence continues at coordinate 4,532,670 of NC_044973.1, read as the reverse complement.
TTCAAAACCATAAATATTAATAATTAATTTTAAAATTTGAACGAAATTTAAAAACGGCGTAAATAGAAATTTTAAATCCCGGCAATTAAAATACCCGGTTTTATATAATATAAATAATACGCATTATATTTATTACAAAAAGCAAATTTTTACGAATTATACCCCCGGCTTGACAATCAAAATCGGTACCGGAAATAACCCTTTTAAATTTATTAATATTAAGATTATTACAATGTAAATCCGGTATAATCCCAAAATTAATAAATTTAAAGAAATTACGTTATATAACGTATGATATATTCCCTCGTTTAAAGTAAATATCGTTAATGGGCTAATATATTACAAGAAAAAGGGCGTGTCATCAAAAAATACCTTATATGACAAAAATTACAAAACTTGGAAACGTTTTAATACCGTTAAAAATTTGTTTTTTTAAAAGTAGAAAATTTCGATATTTTTCCTTGAAATTCTACATTTACGGTTTCAAATTACGCTTATATAATCGGTAAATATACTACCGTTTTTAATTTAATTTTACAGGGAATTATAAAAATTACGTAACCCTGTTAAAAGTAAAATTGAATAATTTAATACCCAAAAACTAAAACATTTATAAAATTTATATTAATTTATTACCAGAAGAAATAAGGTAACGAAAAAGTTAAATTCGGAATATAATAAAAATATAACCGTAAATTTCCCTGTCACGTAAACGTTTAATGTAATAAATTTTGAAAGTTTACGTAAAATTAAATCCCGTAAATTTAAAAAATTATTAAATAACCTTTTATAGAATTAAGTATAAAAAGGGTTAATTTTAAAAAAAAGGGGGTTTCTATTATTAAAACCTTTTTATTACCCGAATTAATATAAACCCATATAAACTTTGTTTGTAAACTTATATAAGATTATTAATAATTGGGTAACGGTTAAAAAAACCAAATTATAGATAATTATAACGAAATCCAGGTTTAAAAAACTTTATTATAATATAAACGTTGAAAATATATACAGTTATTATTATTTAAAAAAAACCGTTAAAAGCGTAAATAGTTTATTTAATTTCAACAAATTAAGGGTTATTAACTATATTATTTCCATTAAAACCACTTTTATTAGGCGTACAAATAAAATTATATTCCCTACATTCCCTAACGTTTTTGATTGTATAAAAGATAATATAATAAGAATTAAATTTAACCTTGATGATAACAAGTCTGTATTTTTATTATTAGTGGATTATAAATTACGTTTTTGGTAATCGATTTAATTACAAAATAAAATCGGACCTATGGTTTTAATAATTGTATAAGGCTTTTTTAAAATTTTAAAATTGTGTACGGGCCTTACCCCATACATTTTCACTTTATTTTATAGGGGGTATAAAATAAATATAAAATCTTAAAATTGGGTTACAAATAAAAGTGTTAATTTTAATATTTTCAACCTTTATAACCACGGCCAAAATGGGTTAACGGAACGGTCCGTTAAATTCATTTTAAATAAATTTAGGTTTACCATTATATTTATAATACTAGTTATTACCAACCGTAAGACATACAATTAACCGTACGGCGATAATTAATACGAAATTAACGTTTTATAGAAAGCTTTACTCCGAATTTAAGCTTAGATTATTATATATACCTAATTTATGCCATTTTGGGATTTTTAATACCGTATACCAAATTATTTTACCGTTAGAAAGAAGATAAAAATCTAATAAATTAGTTCCCCACGCCGAAGTAATAAGGTTTTAACCTATTAATCCAATTATAAAATATTAACTTACGACCCCGTTAAACAGGCCGTATATAAAAGTTTTACCGTAAAAACTTTAAAGAATACACCCGTTAAAAATTTGGTTATTCCAAAGAGTATATTACAAGTTTTCAAAAAGAAAAATTCAAATTTAAAAAGGGATTTTAATTTTAAACTTAACAACGAAATTTATAACGCGAAGAATTTAAATCCAATAAATAAATATTCCTTACCACCCGTTACAAAGCTTTTAACCCTCATTAATATAATAATATTTATATAATTTATCATTCGTCCCCCAAAATTTATAACGGTAACGGTATTTAATCTAATATCTAAAATAACAGAAATCTCAGTGTTTTCGGTATTTAAAAATATAAAATATAAAATTAAATTCGCCATTCGAAATTCAAAATCCAATAAATATTAATTACGTGCATTATTTTTGTTAATTCACCCAAAAAAAACCCATTGAAAACGGCGAACCAAACAATTATTAACAGGTTTTAATAGCCCTTAAGAATACTGTATAATTCACAGTTTTCACGCTTAAATTTAACCAGATTATTATTTTCAAAACGTTCCGTTTTATCCTTAAAATAAAAACACCCGCAAACCATAAATTAACTTTTACCCGAAAGGTATTTTAATTAAAAGAAAACTTAAAAATAACAAACTTATAAAATATAAAACCAAATATATTATTAGAAGGTTATAAGTCGAGAATTGAAGTCATACCGAGATTTTTAGAAATATTGATATACCGCTTATTTGGCGTATATTATTAATTATAATTAATATATAAAACTGGAAAATAAATTCAATTAATTTTATCGGTGCGTGTTTAAATAATAATCATACCGACGTAAATATTAATTTGCAATTTTTAAAGGGTTTTAACGATTGAATTAAATTTTACAATTTTACAACACTTGAAATCTTAATATAAATCTACTATAAATTAAAACCAATGCAAATTATACAGTTGGAAAAGGGATTATACGGTTTGAAACAGGGTTTAAAAAAATGGCAAATAAGATTTAAAAACTTATTTTTTACCAAAGGTTTTAAACCGTTGATTTTTAATTCCGTTGTTTTTTATAATGTTAAATCCGAATATTTCATGAGTATTTTTATTAACGATTACCTGTTAATAAGTTTTAAATTAAAATATATTTAAAGTTTAAAAACCCGTTTTAACAAAATATACGTATTGGAAAATAAAAGCCCTGCAATTTGTTTTTTAAACGTTTAAATTATAAGAAATAAATTTAACCGCCTATTTTATATTTATTAAGATTAATATATACAAAAGATATTAACAACGTTCGAATTAATAAATTGCAAATTTGTGTTTATTTTTCTACAACCGTATATATTAAAATATAACGGGAATAAACTCGTAAACACCTTGAAAATTAAATTGTTACGATATATTATCGGTACGATATATTATCGGTACGATATATTATCGGTATCCTAATATGTTAAATATTATTAACACGTTCGAATATTAGTGTTACGATTTAATTATAATTTCGGCTTTTAATAAATATTATTATAAATTATTGAGGGGCAGTTAAAAAGTTATTTCGTTATTAAACAGGTATTAAACCCGTATTAATTTATTATAGAAATAAAGTAATTAAAATTTTTCACCATTTAATTTTTTAATTGGGGGTTTTATAACGTGAAAATCCAAAAGAATTAATATTATAATTTCAAACACCCCAAAAACAGAAACTAATATTTTAACGGAAATTTTGCGTAAAATATAATAGTTTAAAAACTTATTTTCAAGAATTAAACTACCTGTAAAAAACCCTATCATAATATTTGGGAATAATACAGGTTTTATAATTAACGTATAAAATTTTAAGCATTACTAATATATTAAATATACGTTATTAATATTTTCTCACGTACGGGAATTAATTATAAAATAATCGGTAAGTCTAAAGTATTTGGAATTTAAGCAAATGCCCGTTAATAGTTCTATAAAGCCTTTAATGTTTCCAATTAACAAGGGTTTTTAAAATTTATATAATTAAAACTCCTATATATTTAATTTTTACCTATTAAATTTTAGGGAAATTGATTAATTCGTTAATTAATTATTATTATTTCCCTTAATTTACAATTATTGGTTTTTTCGATAACCTAATACCAACCGCTTTATTCAAATCTACCCCATATGAATTAATCAATAAATTATCTATGTCGAGCCAATACCCATAATTAAACCCAACTTAAAATAATACGCGTTTTGGGCAATTTGCCAATTTAAACCAGCTTATATTATATTTTTGTGGAATGTTTAATCCCAAACAGCCAAATTAATAATTTGGTTTAATATTTAATTCCGTGGGTTATAATCTGTAAATTGGCGGTTTAAATTTGGCAATTGGTATAATTTCCGGGATTTCTTTCTATTCGGGGGTTTGTTTAATTTAAAATTTAATTTAATGAAAAGAATTCGGTATAAAGGGCCTAAGTATTAAAAGAACTCGTATCGGGGATTTAAACTGGGTTAAAATATAAAAAAGAATTGTTTTTATTTATTTTTACATTTCTTTTTGGACGAATATTGTTTTTTTTTCGTTCCGATTTTATTATAGGATTAAATAATAAACAAAGGGGCTGTTAATTATATATAGTACTTTACATCTAGTAAATCCATTTTTATTTATTTATAACCCATAAAATATAACGCCGAAATAGGGTTGTTAAAAATTCCGTTAATTTATCAAATGTAAAAATTGTAATTTAAAAATTAGCGAATGGGGTTAATTACCCTTAACCGGGTTTCATATCCATTTTGCATTTACAAGTTTATTACCCTATATCGGGTTAAAAATTTCACTAAATCGATTTTTACGTGTAAACTTAAAAATAAGTTTATATGCAAAAAGGGTGTTTTTTTTAAAAGCCCATATAAAATAATTTATGGGAAAATTACCTGCGGCACCGAAAATTCTTTTTGGCGTGCGAACCCCCATTTCGAGGTTGGAGGATGTATAACGAGAATAAAGCAAAAACTTCCCTGACCAATACAATTATTTATTCCAAACTTTATTGCATTTTAACCCTGTGTTTTACAGGGTTTACCCACTAATTTATAGCGTTTTAACACTGGCTATTAACCACGCTGCACCTAGGGTTTACCCCTAAACCCCTGTTAACATCACCATTATAAACATTTATATATATAATTTAAAATAATTTCTAACTGTAGGTTTTCACGTATTAAAATATAATTATTTAATTATTATTCTTTTATAACAATTTATTAACTTGCAATTTTAAACACGTTATTAGTTTTTCTATTATTTCCAATTATTTAATTATCTTCCAAGCTTTAATATCCGGGATAAATTTTACTGGGCTTTTAAAGAAATTTAAAATTCTCCTTTTAATATTTATTTGCCGGAAAAAGCTTTTTCCACGGTATAAATACGGGCCGTGTCGATCTTATTCAACTTATCCCTTATTAACTTATTAATAATTACTGAAAATCATTTTGTTTTTTGACTTGATTTACCGATTATAGGTCTTTAACTAATATCATTTTTAGTTACTCGTATAAAAACCATTATATTCGCTTGTAAACACTTTTCCTAATTTTGTTTTGTTCCGATGTAATATTTTTAAACTCGTAAATTAATATTTTAAACCTAAATATCATTTACTTATAACTTGCTCTTATGCGCGGATTTACTACAATTTTATTTCACAAAGTAAAATAATTTGATTAGTTGAAGTAAATGTGCTTATTTAAATTATAAACGCTTTTAATTTTAAACCTGTAATCTTTCCCTAATTATAAAACTAGCTATTTATTTTCATATATTGCGCGTCCCATATTTAAAACCCACCATGTTTGAAGGTGTACACATTAAATCGAACGCCCTTTATAACTGTTTTAATTTTAAAGCTCTTTATATACCCGTTATTTTATTAATAATCAAAATATGGAACCTTTCTTTATTTAGCTTATATACTTCGCCTATTAAACTACCCTTTTATAGTTGTTTATATTAATTACATATTATTAATAAGAATAGGCTAATATAATTAAAAGCGAATTATTACAGTCTTTTATGTGAAAATTATTATTTCTGTTAATATATATATAAAAACAATGTTAAAGTCCGACGAAAGTTACTTTACATAGTAATTAGGTATTGTGAATTTCATATTACTAGCACTTTAAAGTATAATTTAAATAAATTATACAATATAAATTTCAATATAAAGTAGTTCGGAAACAGAAATAAAATCATAGTTTCTTTTTTAACTTGTAATATATAGGATATTTACTCACTCTCGCTAAACATAACCCAATTCGAGCAGTTCTATGAAAATATAATATTTGATTAAACTTTTGGAAAATTAATAATTAACAAAAGGAAAACTTGAAAATGAAAAGATTTATTATTACCCAGTTTTTACCCCAGCGGGAAAATTAATAACTGCTTGATTTATATTTAAATCTTTTCGGGTATTTATTATATTCTTTGTTAGAGTTGAAACAAAATTTATTATCATCCGCTCAACCTTTTTAAAGACAGTTAAAATATATTATAACAATAATGTTGCTCCGTCGACAAATAGTAATAAAAAGTAGGGAGCAGATTTCGGCCAATCTTAGTATAATTCCCTACGATAATTTTATCGTTTAACCCTGCGTAATACAACCGAATATAGAGTTTATAAATAAGTTTCATTTGACCCATTAATGTAATAATATTATAATTAAAGTATCGGGTAACCTGTTCTTATGGTAAAATATAATGGGTTAAAGCAATTAAGCGACTAATTGGGTAATTGCGTATTTTTAACAATTGCAGTAAAACTATAATCGGGTTTTAAATAAATATTAAAATTAATCAAAACTTAATTACTCCTAAATAATTTCTAAATCGAGTTTACTTACATGCTAATAAATATATTTTATATAATTTATATTTTAATATGATTCCTTCAATTTGTTCAATTTGTAATTGTCAGTTTAAATTCTACAAATTACCGAAATTCTTTTTTGGCGGTTACGTGGGGTTATGTAATTTGTCAGGTGATTTTAGTTTTCCCTGTAGGTACTTTTCTTGCGCTGGTGTCGTTAAGGAGTGGTGTAACCCCACGTGGCCTTTCCGGTAACGGCCCAGCTCTCTGGTCGTAGTAAACAGTCCCTGAAAAATAATACCCGTTTATAATAATATTAAATAGCATAAATCTTTTTCACTTGAATAATATTCGCCCGATATAAACTTCCGGCAAATAATTTTTACAAAAATAACTGTTCAAAAGTATAAGAAAGGTTTTTCGTTTTGTTTACAGAAGATATTATTAAATATTACAAATTAATAATAACCGCCAAATAAAAAAGAACATAATAAATATTTAGTATTAAATCGTACAAACAGGAAATATAAGCTAAATTTATCTTCGAAAATAAAATTACAAAATGATAATGATAATTATATTAAAATTATTGTTACTAACTCTTATCACTCGTTTAAAATTTTAACTTAATTCCTAAATAACATTAAAAAAACATTAAATCTTTTTTAACCTGTAAGTTTATATATAAAAGCCAAATATTAAACTTAAATTTGTATTTTTACACCACCCGTTAAATACTATAATTGGACTGTTAATATTTATAAAGTGGGAGTAATATATAGAGGTTAACAATATAATTAAACATTATCGGAATTTAATGCACGCTAATTTTATATTAAGAACTAAAAGTTGAAGAATAATAGCAATAAAAAAATAATTCAAGTTTTATTAATATAAATACGGTTTATTTTATTAAAGTATTTGAAAGGAAATTCCCTTTTTATGGAGTAGTTTTCTTTTCGCCATGAAATTAGCCCAATAATAAAGATATTTTAAATAGAATTCAAAATTTAAACGAATCTTTAAATTCGGCAAGTTTATAAGCACCCTTGTGTTTTTATTGCCAATAAGCAGATTATTGTATTTATACATTTATTATAAGGATTTAAACGTAATTAGTAAAATTTGAACTATGTTAACTTTAAATCGCAACAGTAATAAATCGGCTCCATAATTTAAATGGGGTTTAACATTAAATTTGGAAAGTATTAATTATAAAATCTGTATAAGGGTGGGAATCGAGTAAAAAACTGGTTTTCCTACAAATTACAGTAATTTATATATATAATTATATTTTTTTAAATTTTGCAATTATTTTATTATATGTTAAAATCACGTCTACGAAACGTTGGAACCGTTATTTAATAGCTCTGATGTAATTTGTTTGGACAATCTTCCGATTTTCTCCTGTGATAAAATTACACACGATAAATACGTAAAATAAAATTTTAAAAAACCTATAAAATATTAACTTGTACGTTGAAATTATATAAATGTAAGTCTTATATATAAAAATTAAAGTTTTTGAAAAATATATATAAGCTTTGGTAAAAGAATCGCCATTTAAAAATAGTCAACGCCTAAATTTACTTATTATATTGGAATTCCTTTGGGTTTTTGCAACTTTTACCGCTGTTTTGTTGGTTATTTTTAAACGATTATACGCTTTTTTCAAAGCTTTATCGGAAAATACAGAAAGGGGAAAGGCCTGGGTAGATTATATGTTAAAAATATACGCCGTTTTATCCGTCATAAAAGTTAAAAACAGATTCTTTTCTCAAACATTAGTATTATATTATTATAAGGTTTTATTTTCAAACGCATAAAAGCCAGTATGTTAATATATCCGTGAAAAGCCATTTTATATATGTTTTTAAAATTCGAAGATAATTAGCATTGTATAATTTATTAATTTTAAAAATGTTTAAACGTCCAATTAAACTAGGTGATCCCGGATTAAAAGGCAGGATTATAATCCAAAACTTTTAATGCTGAAAATATTATTTAAAAAATAACATTTATTTTATAATCATAATTACATATTACCAGGATTTGCGAAATTTCGTGAAAATCTCAAAAATTAACGGAAAGTAAACACGGTAAATAATACATTTACATATTTATAAATTTGGGATTATTTACAGAACGGGGATATATAATCCTGTTAACAAGCTGTTAAACTTACAAATAAAAGGGAATTTGTCATTAGAAATAATCTTTAACTCCTACTATGATAAATATTGTTGATAAAAAGTAAAGATAGGGAAGATTTCGTAATATTCGCTCAAGCTTTAAATTGTCGCATTTCGGCTAAATTCTCACGCTTTTTATATAATATATATTATACAGACAAATTTATATAATTATTTGAAAATAAATCGAAAATATAATTAAAGGTTATTTACAGCGTATTATTAAAGTGTGTGAAAAGTTTAGCAAAGAATTTATAATAAGATGACAAAAACTTAAAATAACAGCGGAAAAGAAAATTAAAATTAAATAATAATCCAATATAATATTTTTAACCACGAATTAAAGTTTCATATACCCATAAGCGGAAACGTAAAAAAGACTTTTAGAATTTAATCACGATAACCTTTATGCCGAATATTTAAAAATAGCAAAACTTCTTAAATTATTAAAAAATATTATTATTAGAAATATTAGAAAAATAATTGAAACCGGGGTTTAAACTGCAGTTCTTACAGTTCTTACTAAAGAGTGAAAAAATAGTAAATCACCGCTAGTATAATATATTATAACCACTACCAATTTTTAAATTTTAAAACGTTTATATAATAATTGACGCTATTAATAAACTGGTTAAGTGGTTATATAGGCCTATTACATATAGTTAATTTATTTTACAGCCAAATAAATAATTATAAAGTTTTCTTCTGACAAAAATAATAAAAATAATAAATCCGTACAAGCGGAAAATAAAATTATCACGAAATTAACGTAAAAGAATATCCTGTTAAAACGCAAAATGTAGGGGAAAAGAGGAAGATTTTGGAAAGAAAGACATATAAAAAACGCCCGAATTAAAAATGGTTAAAGGCCGTTAACATTATAATATGTTATTATAGCGAGTAACCAATATATTTACTAATGGGAAAATCGAATAAAAGAACGTGCGTTGTACATACGTTTCCATAATTTTACCCCTTTTTAAACTTAAAACCAATATTTAAAGTAAACACGTTTTTATTAAAAGGGGGATAATTATCACTCGCAAATAGTATGTAAATAATATTATATAGCCTGCAAGCTTGGATTTTAATAAGCCTTAAATTAACGTGACCTAAACGCTGTAAAAATGCCGCTTATAAAAGAGGTTTTTAAAATGAAGGGATTGCAGGTGAATTTAAAATTCCTAAAAGATTTGTTTTAAATCCTGATATTAGTATCTCCAGTGCTGTCGTGGATGGTTATACGTTATTACTCCGCATTTTTATTATTATTACGGTGTGCTCGGCCTTATTATATATATTCCGGCCGCGATAAAAGAAAACTGGTTATAAAGAAATTAAGACCAATTTAAATATTCAAAGTTAAACCTGAAAGATAAGTTAAAAACGGTAGTACTTTGGGAAGAAAATACATAATTTACACCATATTAATGAGCCAAAATTTCGGAGTAAGGTTACCCGAATATATTTAAATTGACAATAAGACACCATTGAAAAGGATTTGATACAAGTTTACAAGAAAAGTAATTTAAACCAGTATAAGTAAAAATATAAAACAAATTCTGGGTAAAAGAATTAAAAAAGTATTACTTAACTATTAATATTATTTGTCAAATATTTTATTTTTTTCGTATTAAAAAAAGGGAAGTGGAATTGTACATAAATTACAAATAGTTTAACGGCATTATTATAAAGCGCTGCTACTCAATTCCATTTTTGAATGAGTTCTAAACCATATTTAACCAAATGTAATAATTTCCATGTTTGAAGTTTTAAATAATATATAGTTTCATCCGTTAAAAAACAAAAGATTAGAAAATAATACTTCGTACCAACCCTGAATATTACAAGTAGTTAATAATGATCTTCGGCGTAAATAACGCCGTAAACAAACTTTAAAATATAATTAACAACTTTAAAGAATATTTAAATATTCATTTCCCTACCCATTTGGAGGATATTATTATAGTTCCCAGACGTTGGAAAAAATATAAGTAATAAGTTTAAATAATATTATAAAGTTTCCACACCATTAGGGCTTAAAGTTGAAGAGTGTTTTTAAAAAGGTGAAAATGAAAAACAAAGAATTTAAATACTAGGAAAAATAATATAATTATAAACCGTAAAAAACGCTGCAATTCTTTTCAAAATATGGAAACTTTTTCAAAGTATTTATTTAGAATAACGGCGTAATCGCCCATTCTCAGCAAATATAATTAAACAGATATTAAAGCTTAGTAAACAGAATAAATATAATAAGTTTAAAAGCAGTTATAAAACGCAAAAATAGGCATTTAAAGTAGTAAATCCAACGAAATTCTTCGAAATTAAAACAGAAGTTTTAAATTATCGCGATTAAAAAATAAACATATTACCGTCGGTTAAAAAAGGATTCTATTTTGGGTTTTATTTTAAAACTACGTGAACTCGGATTTCATGACCAAAACCCCGATAAACAAACTTTAAAGTATTATGCGAACATTGAAAAAAAGAGAATGTATACATATTTATAAATAAATAAAAGATATTACTTTGCACCAGTTATAAAATCCTCCACTAATTTATTTTTAATATAATGTTTAATTAACAATAAATTAAATGGCTATAATCTGTGTTAAAATCAAGTTTTAAGATTATTTACCAAAAAAACGGTTAAACTAATATTCTTAACGGACGGTGATATTACGAGTATGTTTAATTTTCTTTTATATTCAACCGAAAATGCTTTACCTGTATAACCAGTGTTATGGTAATTAATACGATAAAAGTACTAAAGTGTAATGAGGCGACTTTACGGCAATAAAACCCACAAACATTAAAGAATTTCCCAAGTTCGGAAATGATTAAAACAGCATTATACCTGGTGAAAAATCACTATTACAAGTATAAAAGGCCATTAAAAATTGTAAATTTTACGCAAAGGGCAACCCCGTAAAGTCTTATCTTTATAAATTATTACCATTATTATAACCAGTCGGTAAAATTAAATATAAGGTTATATTCAGTTTTCACTTTAAATATCTTTCTATTGAAAAATTATAAATGGTAATTGAGTTTAATTTTATACTGGTTACTTTTAGTAAGTTTACAAAAGAGTTTGCTTTTTAATATTCAAATAATATTAATAATAGCGAAGATATTATTTTCACCTGTTAAAAATAATTACTAATAATTACACATTGTTAAAAAAACAATATTACCGATGCAAATACACTTTTTATAAGGATGGTTTAAAGGTTTAAAGTCGAATAATTACCACCGATTAATATATTATTAACAGAAATTAAGTTTAAAATAACGGGTAGATAAAAACAAGTAAATAATAATTAAACAATAATTACAAATCTTAACATATTGCCAGTAGAACAACTAAATATAATTTTCGTATATAATACACCTCGTTTACAGTAATTCTAACAACGAAAATCCTAAAATAGCCCAGAGTATATACAAAATAAATTTAATCCTACACTTTATATATAAGAACCTTCAAATTATAATAACAATATTTAAAACGAATATATTAATAAAAGAATAACCATAATAATATAAGAAATTTTCATATGATATGAAATTTTTGTACAGACGACTAATATAATACGGCAACCAACATGGACCAAACACGCAATATTTTAAGGAAAGAAGTAACGTGTTCTTTATTTAACGTGATATTATAATATAATTACCGAATGGCAGATTTGATGTTAAATTTGGTTTGGATAAAATTAATACTAAAGTGTTAAAAATTATTTATAGGCTATTATTACCAGATATTTCTGAGCATTTATTATACACCTCGCGTATTATTATTGAATTAAATTGGACGGTGTTTCGAAGTGAAGATATTTGAAATTAACGTGCGAAAAGCGTATGAAATCGACCGAATATAGGATTGTAAAAGGGGTTACAATAAAATAAAGTATCTTGCTAAAAGGGAAAATTGTAAACACGATAAAAGTATTTACCACTTTTAAAATTATCAAAAGCTAGTTCAACAATATTGCGGAGGCTTTAGCTTTAAAACAAATTAGCAAAAAAGATACTTAAGAACTTATTATTTTATTGCTTTAAAAATTGAGAATTTATCAACTTTCGAGATTATATTATTAAACGAGTTTAAAAAATAAACATTATAACTAGTTGAGATTATACGAGATTATTTAAGAGGTAAATATTACGTAAACAAGTTTTTTTATTTAATATTAAAAAGTATAAAAAGCAAACAAAGAGGTAAAGTGTCGCACAAATTAAAATATGGAAGATATAATTAAAAAGTTAATGTGAAAAAGTCCGGTTAATTACCGTCATTTTTATAATTGTACTCTTTTAAGTTCCATCCGATTTAGTCTTTCCAACCCGTTAATCTCACGGCACACTTCCCGTATTAGTTCTTTAACCCGAATTTTGTTTCCCTTTGCAAAGGTTTTATCCTTAAATCGGCGGCTTTTTAAATTTAATTAGCTTTATTTAATTCCAGTTCACACCGAAAATGTAAGAGGGATTTAACGACTGTATTTCAACATCCCAAATGTATTTAAACAACACACTGAAAATGTCCCGATATAATGGGTTTTACCACATACACATAAAACACTGATTTAAATAGCGAAATAAAACCTAATAACACAAATGCCGCAAATACGACAAATAATATAACACAAGTATTTGTACCAGCGATAACGCATTAGCATACGAAAAATGTCATATCGAAGGGTTAAAAACTAATTAAACTTCGATATTATTACGCGATGAAAAATAACCACAAAAATTTAAGCAAATAAACCCGAATTAAAAACAAAAATAAAGGAAGTACGAATTACTTTTAGCCAAAACAATATGGTTAATAAACGGAAATTTAATATTATAATAAAAGGTTTAACCCGGTACTAATTAGGAAAGCCAAATAAGATTATATTCTTACAAATAATATTTGCTTCGAGAAATATTAACCGCCAAGTTTTCAAGATTATTTAAAAGAAGTTCTGGAATTGTTTATAATGTTCAGAATAATTAATTATAGGAATTATTAAATTACTGGGCAAACTGTAAAAGACGTAATTTTAAAACATTTTAAATTAGAGAATATTTTAAGTTATTATATTAATAATACATTTGTATAAAACGGCCTTATTATAATGGCAAGGTTGTCGATGTTATTGAATTTAAGTACAAGTTATAAGTTCACACTTATTTTTCTACATTTTTAATATTTTCAAAAGAAAAAGGAATTCGCGTTAACTTTTAAAATAAATAAGCTTGTTAATAATCAAATTTAAAACTCTATTAATTCTGAGCAAAGGAAGTGGTAATTATCATTAAAAAGAAACATTTTAAACATTTGAACCAGATATTGTTAGCAAACATGTTTAGTAAATATCTTTAACAAACAATTTTAATAATATAATTAAAAGTTATATACATTAACTTTAAAAAAACACAGTTCCGCGATTAATTATTTGGAACTCTGGGACTATATTACTAATTTATAACAGGTCTTTACAAATTATTAATGTGCTATAATTATTCCTAGATATTATATTTCGGGACTCTCTAACGGCAATAAAATCTGCTTTGATATAAAAATAATAAAAGCAATATAGTAAAAAGGTAAATGATATATTAATTTCAAAAGGGTTATTTTCCATTTCCCTTACATTGGAGAACAAATGGTTTTACATAGGAACTTGGTGTAATTTAAACTAATGGCCTTGATATTTATTCCCATTTTTTAATCTTGAATATTGGCTTTGAATAAAATGTAATGTTTATTTATTTTGCTTTAATTCGTCCTCGTGCCAAATGGGACGTTGTAAAAAAATTTAAATCATAACTTGTTAAAACGGTTTTATTTTCCTTGCTATATAAGCACGTAATTTACTTTTGCTATGTATTTAATCAATTACGTTTTATAGGGCTTTACCCGATAATTTATAATTTTCTTCATTTTTAATAATTAACAAATTAAATCATGGGTTTTCCGCCTTGTTTATTCTATTCTCTTATAGATATTTGGTTGTTACTTTATTTTATAACGTTATAATACTCTTGCAATTTATCAAGCGGCCTTTCTTACCTTTTATTACACGTAATAAACTTTTATTTTTGTTACTATTGGCTGTTTTTTATAACTTTAACGGTTATTTATATTTAATAGCCCAATGACTTTTTTAGCTTCAAATTCCAACTTTTGCAAATTCTAACTATAATATTAATAAAACGCCTCTCTCACCGGAAAGTATTTACAAATAAGAAGGCTTTAATAATCATCAAAGTGTGAAGGGGTAGGCCAACGGCCCTGTAACTGTTGGGTTCCAAGATGGAGTTATTATTAAAGCTGAAGGGTAAAGGTATAAGACCGTTGTTTGTTCGCGCTGGAAGGGTGTTTATATAAGGGAGGGTCACGTGTGTCTACGTCGTTCTGACACGTCATGTGATACGAGCATTCAGCACGAATCCGTTACACAAAGTATTATTTATATTAGAAATTGGAGTATTGAATACACAGTTGGAAATTATTTTATCTTAACCGTATAACGGCGTTTATTTCGTTTGTTATTCCCCCACTTTTAGGCGGATACTATTACTGTTACCATTTAATTACAAATTTCGTGTATATTAATTTGTGCCTAACCCGAAAAGCCTTGATTTTATTTCTTCATTTTCCGAATTAGTGCCTTAATCCTAGTTGAAACTTTAATTGGGGCCGCAACAAATTATCGTGCCAAACTATAAAATCCTCTTTTTCGCAAAATTCTTATTATAAATGTTTTTGGTTTTACTCATTATATTTGTTTATTTATTATTTTTACTTCCCTTTATCATTTGTTTACTTGATATAGTTAGGTAATTAATACTAACGCTATACTCTCTTATTATCTTAACTTTGGACCAAAACGCGGTATATTCGCTTTTTATAAACCTTATAATTTTGTTTTATTTCCGTTCTGGCGTAGCGATTATATTGGTTAAAAATCTGCAAAATAAACTTGTACTATAATATTCGCCCCTCTTAAATCGCCAAAAACTATTATTTTAATATGGTTAAACTCCTAAGCACGGGATAAAATTGTAAAACCATTAAAAAATAAACAAATATAAATATTATTTGAATATTAACGTGTATAGCACGTCGGGGAAGTTGCAACGTTATATTATTTTAACCCAAACTTAAAATAAAACTATTAATATTTCATTTATAAATTATATAAGCATACATATTATATATAATTTATACATATTTTAAGGTTATTTTACTAGTCGTGAAAACGTGGTGTTGTTAACCTTGGGTTAAATGAGCGTCGTACCCCTGCTTGAAACTAATAATTTAATTTTAATTTATAGTTAAACAAAGCTTATACGTTTATAAAAACTGTATTTAATATACTGGTTTTATTTTTTAAAAACTGTATTATAATTTATTATTATTATAATCGCATATACGCAAAAAAAGTTATTATTATTTATTATATATACTTCCCAGTTTATTTTACCAGCTTAAATATATGATATTATACACGCTTAATAATTTAACGGTTAATAGTTTTTTTATTTGAATTTCCCTTTTATATTTTAATAAAAGTATATGTAAATTATTGCATTATTAAATTAAAAGACCGTTAAAATATAAAAGTAAACCATAAAATATATTATACAGTTGTACGTGTTAATTTGATAAAATTAACCAATATATCTCCGTAATAATTGATAGTAATATTTATAATGTTTTACTTTATTTCGGTAAAACTCTTTTTCGGGGTTTTTATCTATAATATTTTTTCCCGTCATTATATAATTTATTCCCGATAAATTCAAGTTTGTTCCTTGTATATTATAATATAATATAGGCTTTATTCGGCTGGTATTTTTACTATACACCCGTCGTTTTTAATAAATATATAAATATTTAATTATATAATTTCTTTTAAAAGTATAATCATATCCGTCGCTGTATTAGTTTAACTATTGTAATTAAACTTTATATTTAAACATAGTTTGACTTTATTTACTTAGGCTATGGTAATAATATATCGTTTTTTTATTTTTATTGGTTTATTATAAATTCTTAATCGTCCGTTTAATTAGTTTATAATAATATAATATATTCCTTGAACTTACATTTTAATTTACATTACATTTAAAATATTATTTTTACCTGGTGTTGGTCTGGTTCTAATTAATTAATATATAAATATTGCAAGTTTTGTCATTATAACTTCCGCTATATATGGGTTAAAAGGTCATGTTAAAATAATAATTGACAATTTAAAAGAATATAATGGTGTATTTTTATATTATACTAATTTGAAAGTTAAAATTGAATTTATAATACCTTTCTCAAAAGGTTAATAAAAACTTAATTAAAACATTAATTTGCCTCGAGAATAATAATACTTTCGAATTTGCGCTGTAAATTTCTTTTTATAAGCTAATAATATCATGTTTGAAATTTAATCAATATTTAATTAAATTCGGTATATTATATTAATTAATTATTAAACCTTTAAAATAACAGCGATTTCCATGAAATTTTAATTATTTAGATAGCCATTTTACAGCGATCTAAGTTTGAAATTTGTTACAATTTGTTAAATATATATTATATTTTGAAACTCCCTGTTTATAAATTTAAAATAAAATATAAGAATGCAGTTAAAAAATTTAATTTGTCAACGTTTCTTTTAATTTTATAATTCCAAGTTATGTAAAATATAATCTTTAAATACAATTAAAAATTAAATTAGAGAATACGAGTTAATTATAAAATAATAGGGTACTTTTAAGGTTTATTTTGCACATTTATTATATAAATATTATTAAATTATTCGTTAAAGTAGGAAAAAACCAATACGCTTAATTTTAAGGTAAATTTGTTGTATAATGGGGCTCCTTAACCAGTACGATTTCGGTGTATAAATATTCAATTTTAAAATTAATACACAAAGAATACGTGGAAAAATAAATAAATGTGCAATTTTAATAATTATTATATTTTATCGGCAATTAAAAATTAAACCCAAATTTGGTCATAAAATGAAAGTTATAAAATTTAATAAAATAAAGTTTTTATAAAAACGACGTTTGTATTTCCTAAAAATAACACTATTTATAAATATGTATATAATTTATATTTTTATTATATTACCCGAGTTTATTTTAATATTATTATAATTTCAGTCGATTTAAAAAATAACGTTATGGATTAAACGATTAATTCCGAGACTGTTTGTTTTTTTCATTTACTCATTAGCTAAAATATTACCAACAAATTAATTTTTATTCTGTTTAAAATATTCTATATTAGCGTTTTTAAATTATTTAAAACCTTTTTCAAATATTAACAGGAATTATATATTATATACGGAAAGAATGTAAACGTTAAAATTGAGATTTAAATTATTTGAGTAATTTGGCAAAGGTTTATCTGTAAAAACTGTGTTTAACTTGCATATAAAATGCTTTATTATTTTCGGCGTGGACTTAAAATCCGCTTTGCAATAAATTGTGCATATATGAAAAATAATGTTTAACGGAAAATTGAAAAGGTTAATTTATTTTAAAATATATTAAACAGATTACAGCGTATATAAATTATAAATATGCCGTTTTTATTATATAATATACTATTATATCACTAAATATTAACTTGCAATATGTTTAATTAGACCGAAACCTAATTTAAAACTTGAGGTAAAAAAATAAATTATATGGATGAAAATATTAACATAACCTGTTCACGATTATATTAATTGTACATATGATTATATTCTGTTTTTAAGTTGAATAAAATGATAATGAAATTAATAACAAATAAAAGAACCAATTTATATATTATATACACGGTTAACATTGGGTTTTAAAACGCATTTTAACCTATATGCGAAAATAATATGCAAGAATTAGGAAAGATTAATACGAAAAGTTTATATGAATATAAAAATCTTACATTAGGAGTAAAAATAATAGGAGTTTACGATTTTATAAATATTATAATTAAATTAAACAAAATTTAATTAAAATACGAATTATATCATCGTTTATTAGTTTTAAAATGTTACTTTTATAATTTTATAATTTTGAAAACGGGTTTATTATAGCTTACATTTCATATCTATTAACAATGTAATACGAATGACTAAATACAAAATACAAATAAAATAAAAATGAGGGAATCGAAACAATTCCCAAATCTTTATTATAAATATAGAATAAATTAAAACTTCATATTAAAACCAAATAAAAAACTTGAAGTTATAGCTTATATTATAAACTTAAAGGATAAATAACTATTATCCTATTGGAAAATATACACCGAATAAAATTCAACCTTCATAAAATATTAGTTTAATTTAAATTTAAAAAGATAAGTAACGAAAATAATCGGATAAAAAATATTTCCAATATTTATCATAAAATTTAATCGGATATTATTCAACTAATACGGAGATATTATATTTTATGGTCTTCTTTTGGGAATTATTCAATGGATTTTATAATAAAATACCCGTTAATGGAGAGCTTTAATATATAAATAACAAATGTAATTTTCCGTTTAATTCGCACGTAAAAAGGCTAATATTCGACGAATAATAGTCTAACACCGGTTTTTTAAAACGTTCGCGGCGTATAAATTAAACCGTATGGCATTAACAAATATATTACGTAAATAGAACAAACTATTATATTAAATAAATAATGGAATAAACTAACGTAGCGGTAAAAACCACGATAAAGAATATATTATTTCGTGAAAAAGGTTTTAATTGGCAAACGATAAAATTAAATCCAATTTTATAATATACCGGTATTAAATTGCATATAAATTCGATGTTTTAACACAAAAGATTGTTTTAAATAAACCCGATCTTAACGATAGTTTATTTCCATATTTGTAATTAATTTAAGTCGAATCGCTTAATACGTTGTAAAATTAAAATAATAATTGAAAAAAAGTAAAAGGATTGTTTTTTTATTTTGTATTTAATATAGTTTGGGTGCCTAGCGGACATTAAACAAATAAAAACGCTGATTTTACAAAAATCAATTTATATTATAAAATTTATTTCCAAAAATAAATTTGAATTTAGTTTTATATTTTATTATTAATAAATATAAAAATCGCGAAGGTTTGTAAAAAAGGTTTGGTTAAAAACCGAATTATAATTTTTATTGATTCTTTAAAAAATTTTGTAACTTTTATAATTAAAACAAAATTATAATTTAAAATTATACGCATATTATAAAACAATTATAAGAATTATTAATAAAGCTTAAGTTAATATAATTTAAAAATCATTAATTAAATTAATATGTATTTTAATGTTTTCGTCGATGATTTTAAAAATACGTATTATTATTAACGTATTTAGAAAAGGGAAATAAAAATTCACGTTCCGTGTCCGTCACGGCCATTACAAATAATACATATTATTTACAAATCGTATTAACGTTTTTATATTTTTATTAAATTATATCAATAAAATGTTAGGGTATTCGGTAAAGATATATCATGGTAAATATTTTAATAATAATTTAATTTTTTGCACTAAATGTTAAACATTATTATATTAATATATAACAATTATTTAAAATAGAAAGAGATTAATATCTCCCATTAATTCAAACATGTTTAATTACGAAATTAATTAATTAGAGTTTTTAGTTTCTATGAATCTTACGTAAAATATTTATATAAGTTTTAACGAGGTAAAATTAATAGTAAATAATTACTTTAATTTTACTCGATAATATTAAATTTCTTTTCTAAAAATTCACTAATTGCTAATAGTGTTTCATTAAAAAATAAATTAAAATTATTAATCCCCCACAGCGTTATTAGTAAAATGCAAAATGTAAAACACAAATATAAAATAAAGTTTTAACCGCGTTTTATACGCTGATATGAGCTTTTGTAAAAATATTATTTATTTATATATTATTAGTTAAGAAGTCCACGCGAATGAAAATATATGTTAATAATTATACCATAAATAAAATATTTAGCCAATTATAATAAAGGCGTTGGCAGCCACTAATATTTAAGTAATATAGCTTAAAAAAAGTAAAGTAATTATAAAGCTTACGAAAAAAAGCTATCCGTTATTAAAATATTAATAGGATATTGGCGATATTATTTTAACAAAGTAAATATTCCAATCGAATAATTAATAATTATATAGTTTTAAAAAAGTTTATAAAACTTTCGAAAATAAAGGAACGCTTAATTTGGTAATGTATTTATTTATTGGCCTACAAATTTTATATCCGCTTTTAAATTGGTTGTTAAAGTTTGCAAATGGCTGTATACATGGCCTGATTATATATAAGCTTAGGTAAAGGTTGGGCGTGTTAGTTTTTTCCAACCATGTAAAATACATTTAATTGAATATAATAATATATTTGCAAAGGAAAATGCCCGGTTGTAAAATAATTATTTTCCTTCGTTTGGAATTATTTTAAAATATAATTGTAAAGAAAAAGTCTTTTAATATATTCTTCGAAATTTAAAATAAGCAAAAGCTTTTATAGATTAAATTTTTACCCACGTTTGTACCATTTAATTTACATATTCTAAACATTTGTTTTGGAATATATTTAATATTATCGCCATCCAAGGCAAATTCGAAAATAAAACCGGTTTAAACTTTTTTCGACTAACTAATTATTATTATATAAAAAGGAATCTTTTTCTAAAATAACAAATCTTAAAACCGAAATTAAAAAAGTATATTATGATAATTTGTGAATAAATTTTAGAAATGATCGATATATTTGGGCCAGATTTTACGTATACGTTTTGGCTGTCCAAAATGGGAAAAGAAATTAGAAAATATACTCGGAAATATTAAATATATTAGAAAACCAAATAACGGTATTATAATTGCAAGGGTATATTCGTATTTTTACCAATTTTGTACTAAACGTTTCAAAACGGTATTATTAATTTTATTATATATTATAAGCTTTATTTATCAAAAACATGTTAGGGAAAACAGTATTAATATTGGCAAATAAAGCGACGATTATAAATTATATTTTTATTTACATACAAACGGGTAATTTGAAATATTAAATACACATACAAAAATATATCTTCGCTATTTTACAGGCAACAAAAACGTAAATTAGGTCAAGTTATTTCGAGAATTACAATCCGTTTATAATAAAATAATTAATACGATAATAATTATTTTGTAAATAAACGGGGGAAAATTATAAAAATTTATATTAATGTTAAAAAGCTCCCGATTTTAAAGAAAAAAACATGCGACGTATTCAGTAAAATACTCCGATTAAAATAAATAAAAAGTAAATGTAAACAATATTGGAAACAAATTATAAAGTTACGAGAAGAATATTATAACCGAAAATATAGTAAAGTGCATTTTAAAACGGGATAATTAATAGCTTTTATTTGTTAAACATTTAAAATAAACAAGACGCAAAAGAAATCCTTTATTTAATTATAATGGTTTGTTTCGCGTGTTGGAACTTACTAACTAGTTTTATAGCTTATCCCTAAACGCGAGCTCCATTAATTAAGCCGTGGTTTAATTTGTGGTTTTGTTTATATTTATGGGTCCAATTTAAAAACGCTTTGATTTAGGTTTAAAGACAATTTGTCGATTTTCGCCGCGTGTGGAGGTAATGTCGCCAATTCGGCGACCGATATTCCGTTATAATTAATTAAATAAAAATTAGAAAAGTAAACGGTTTGCGCGTTAAATATAATAATTAATAAGATAATTAATAACGATATATTTTTTTTTTATTAATTAAATTGGTCGATCAAGAAAAAAGTGCCTTTCATTTACTTATGGAGGTTGGATTTTTAAAACAAATTGAATTTTTTTAGTTTTATTAATTATATTTTCATTTTAAGATATAATTTGAAGTTTTTTGTACGTAAATAATAATACATACGTATATATTATATAAATTAAATTTAGTTTATATATTATGTAATATAAAATATTAAATATGCGAATAGGTAAATTAATAAATATTTTTAACAAATTCGCAATTCAAACAGGTTCACATTTTTTCTAATTTTAACGATAATAAAACGGAAATTTAAACGATTATATAATCGGTATAAATAAATATCCACGTGAAATTAAGAATTTCAAAAAAGATTTATACGTAAGTATTAATAAAATTTTATTTATTATTTTATAAAAATAAAAAACTTATACATATTAATATTTATATAAGAATTTTCAAATAAGGCGTTAAAATTATTATTATTATTATTTATTTTTATTTTAAGTTTGATACACCGTATAAAAGTATAAGGTTTTCACCATTAAAAAACCCCAATTTGTATCGATATTTTTATTATATTTTTACTATTTTTATTTTATTAAATATCTGTTAATAAATAAATATTTAGTTAATAAACTCTATCGCCGTTGCATATACAGTGTATGTACGGTGCGTGTGTTGTATTGTTTGCGTCGTTTGCGACGATAATTGATAAAATGTCCTCACATTAAAACGGGCGTCATTTTTTCAGCCAATTTAATTGGTCGAAAAGCCATGTGGTTAAAAGGTATATAAAGCGCCCGGTCCCCCCTATAATTGCAAGGGGGGTTTAATTTGAGCATTAAAATTAGGAGATAACGAATAATCCTAATTTTGATGTTTATATTAAACCCCCGTGCGTTGCAGGGTGGACAGGGCGTTCCATGTACTTTTTAACCACACGGCTTTTCGAGCAATTAAATTGGCCGAAAAAATCGCGCCCGTTTTAATTTAAGGATATTTTGTCGATTATCGCCGTATATGGAGGTAATTGCACAGTATACGCACTGTGTATATATTATTTATATAGCGGCGATATAATTAAAATATTATATATTTTTATTTACGAATATTTAATTGAATAAAAATGGTAAAAATATAATAAAAATATCGATATAAATTGGGGTTTTTTAATGGTGAAAACCTTATACTTTTACACGGTGTATTAAATTTAAAATAAAAATAAATAATAATAATAATAGTTTTAACGCCTTATTTAAAAATTCTTATATAAATATTAATATGTATAAATTTTTTATTTTTATAAAATAATAAATAAAGTTTTATTAATACTTACGTATAAACTTTTTTTGAAATTTTTAATTTCACGTGGATATTTATATAAATATACGTTAATTTTAATATTTTATATAATTATTTAATAATTAATATCCTTATTAATAAAAGGTTTTGTAAAAAAAAGTTTATATATTTTAAACCTTTAAATTAGAAATGTGTAATAAAAAACAAAGATTACTTTTTAATTTAATTTAAAATACATATAAAATAAAACTTAAAAATATATAAATTTTATCAAATTTATATATAAAATGTGCAGTTTTTACAATATTAGAAGAATAAATTTACATGGACGTTTATTTATACCGGTTATTTAACCGTTAAAATTTTGGGTTTAATATTGTTAAAATTAGTAAAAATATAAACCTGTTTCCATTACAAATTTTATTAAAAATATTTATTATTTTACCTATTCGAATGTTTTATACCTTATATTACATAATGTATTAACCAAAATTTATATATATAATATATACGTACATACTACCCCCTAGGTGCAAAAGATTCTAAATTATATTAAAAAATATAATTAAACCAAATTTATAATGTCTAAAATTTATTCTAAAACCAACCTTTATTTACAAATTAAAACCACCTATATTCCAATTTGACCAATATAATAATTAAAAATATCGAATAAATTGTTATTAATTATTTTATTAATTATTATATCCAGCGTACAAACCGTATACTTTTACGACTTTTATTTAATTAATTATAACGGAATATCGGTCGCCGAACTAGCAAAATCACCTCCATTTGTAACGAAAATCGACAAATTATCCTCAAACTTAAACCAGAGTGATTTTTGGTTGGACCCACAGATACAAGTAAAGCCACGAATTGAGCTACGGCTTAATTAAAGGAGCTTGTGTTTAGGGATAAGCCTTAAAATTAAAAAAGTTGCTACATTTACCAAAAAGTAATAAGTATTTTAACGAAGGGTAAAAATTAACTAACTAATATTAATAAGAATGATAGACAGAGAGAATATATAAAAGAATTAGTTTAATAATATTTACTAAAGGAAAAAAAATAAATAAATATCGAGAAGGGTTTACTTCCGTATCCATGCAGTAAGCAAAATATAAACATTTTTATATATAAAACCCAAATAGTTTTAACTGGTAAAATGTAGACGATTTTAATGCACAAAATCTCGGACTTTTATATAACACCTTAATTAATTTGAGGACGAATTAAGTTTAATTAGAGATAATTATTATATTTTATTATATACTAGGGGTTAGGACGGAAAACAGTGATAAATTACAGGATTTAAAAGTTTAAGTAACTAAAGCTTTTATAAAAAACCCTTCTCCTTGGTAAAGGAGAATTAAACGAAGCAGACTATTTATAAATTGAAACTTAATTTACCTCTTTAATTTATTTCCTTCTTTCAGCCTTAATGTATAATATTAGTGGAAATTGTAACCAAAATACGCGCGTTGTTTTCAAAACTTGGGAATAACATTAATAATCACGCTTTTAATTATCATTACGTTAATTTAAAGCCACGCGGTGGAAATAAGCAAATATTCATTGAAAAATAATTTTTATCTTACCCAAGCCTTGGCATAAAATATTACGTAATGTTCCTTTTATTATTATTTTTATTAATAACCCTTATTTTAATATTACCGCCATCGAAGTTCCAAAGGTTTAATTTTTCTTTAATATTTGATTAATATTACTTGTGCAAATTCGGTACGTAAATAGTATAAAGCTAATTAATTATTCTTGTACAGCGGTACCGCTTAATAATACGGCCGTTCCCCTCTAGAAAGTACCGCGGGGTAATTAATACATTAATAATTTATTACAATTAACAATAAAGGGCGTAAACAACACTTGAAGAACGGGTTTTCAACGTTTAAAATTCATTATATTCGCAGACAAATTGTTAATATTTGCGATATTATTATAAATAATAATATTAAAACGGGGAATAAAACTAAAAATAGAATTAACGTTTATAACGTTAATATAAATAAATAACCTGGTAATGTATACTTACGTATAACGAATTTGCTATTATTAATATTATATTTAAAAAATCCTGGTTGTAGTACGACGAGCTTTTTATTTAAATAAATAATCATAATAATCCGTAAACTAATGGGAAAAATATTAAAATATACGGTAAAGGTATTAAATAAAATTGCCATAATTACCCGTACGTTATTATTACGAAAATTATATTTCCTTCCACTACTGTCAACTTAGGATCGTAGAAAATGTGATGAGAAATAAAACGTGCACAGTTAAATAAAATTGAAAATCTAATAATAACTAATATACAGCTATAAAAGGAGCGTAAACATAATTAGAAATATATATGATAATAAGTAATCAAGAATAATTAACCACGAGAGTAACAAGTAATAACATAAGCAATTCCTGGAAGTAAAAAAGAATATACCATGAAAAAAATGTTTAATGCGAATATTAATGGAAAAAAACTCGAAAATAGAAAACCGAAAGATGAATAAAAAGGTTTGTTTACCGACGATGAAAAAGCAAATCCGGACCCGGCCCGATTTTTACTATAATTAATGGTACATACGAGTTTAACTTATAATAAAACCGAATTAAAAAAGCATAATAAACAAGGCTTGGAAAGATTTATAAAAATAAATACGTAAAATAAATGGCCAAAGCGCACAAGCCACGATTTCGCAACGGAAAACTTATTTACCATCCAAATATAAACGGGCTAATAACAACAAATCCCGTTGCGGTTTAATTTAAATAACGGTTAAATTATTAATATAATTAAAATAAAATAAAGACGAAGCGAAAATGGGGTATAAAAAGAAAAGACGCGAAAAAGGTGCGTCTGGAACGCACGGTCCGCGGTTTCCACGACTATATTAGAAAAACCGCTTTTTAATAATTGGGGCAGCACGGATAATATAACCCCGTGCCCGGGTAATTAAAGGTCCAAAATCACGCAGCGCGATAATTTACTGCGAACCATAACCACGGCGTAATAAGACCGGCGGAGGCAGGGATATAAGGGGTAATATTACAAATTTATACTGGTTGCACTTATTATATAATACACGAAAATGTAGGGGGAAATAAGTTATTTTGCTATTTATTATACCTTTCCGTCGCGGACTCGCAACGATCTTTCATATTTATTCGTTAGTTTTAACGATAGGCTTACGCGGGTATTTTATAATCTTAAACCTGTTAATTTGCCCCTTTATAACTCCGTCATATTAAATTTGAAATAAAAGCAATTTTTAAATATTATTATAAAGGTGATTTAATAAAATTATATAATTCTTCTTCTTATATTATTATTTGTAAGTTATATAAAATTTAAATGAGCGATAATTACCGTTATTTTACCTTATTGTTTAATTAACTCATTTATCTGCGAAATGGTTCCCATATCTTTATCAAATCATTACTAATATCAAATAGTTTATTTGAAATATAGGAGGTTTATTACATTGTTTTCATCGCAGGCGAATAGTTTTATACGTTTACGTATATAATATATTTTATATATGTAGAAAATAGTTCGTTTTATTTATAAAACCCTAAATCTTAAATATATAACCGCAGACTTTTCCTGGTTATAACATATAATATACACCTCGTAATATAAAAAAGTAAATAATTATACATAATAATATTATTTTAAATTTATATTATATTTACAGTTTGGTAAAAACGCTTGATTTTCTTACTTTAAGTATAATGAATTATAAACTTTAACAAAAAAAGTATTGTACTTAATATCCTACCGATTATTAACTTAATACGCTTTTATAACTTTTGAAAGTTTTATCACTTTAAAATTATTATTATTAAATAAAAGCCTTATATTTAAAATAGCTTCTTTACACTTTAATATACGCTAAATAAATGGCGTATTAATATTAATATATTCCTTGCTTGTAAAAACTGCCTAATAACAGGCTTATTTTTATACCTTAAAAATATATTATTTTTAATCTGTTTTAAACAAAATACCAGCTGGGTTAAAATATATTTTCCATTCACAAGCATTTTAATTGTGAAAATATATTGGAGGGTTTTTATAATAATAATTTATTGGAATTTAAATGATAAAATTATTAATTATTTTATTATTTTAAAAGGGTTTAAAAATTACCAGTAATGTTTTAATTCACCGTTCTTAATTACCTTTTATAAATTTTAGCTTGGTTGAAAAACAAAAATATTATACGTACTTAATATTTATTTAATCTTGGATTACAAATTGCGAATTAAATCTTACATTATATTTCAAATGTTAAAATCACCGCAATCTCCATTATTTTAAAAATTGGCTCGAACACCCTTACTATTACAAATTGTCTAGGTCGAATTATAATTATATAAACTTGAAAAGTATTATAATTATGGAACACAGGGGAATATTGTTTATTAAATCCACAATCTTAACCCTGCAAATCTCGGTTTTAAATATTAAATTAAAATTTCCCCTAAAATTCGTAACGTTTCCCCTAAAACAATGAAATTTTAACACACCTTCTTTATAAGATTTTACGGTAAAGATTCCAAATTCGGCCCATAAAATAGCCGCGTAAACCAAGTTGTAAAAGTGGTTATATAAGTTAATAATTGTATTATTTCGGTACGCAAAACCAGTTTATTAAATTTTTGTGGTTTTTCCAAGGGTAAAGAAACCTGGTATGCGGTAGCAATAACCCAAAAATAACTTAGCTAAGGCTTATATAATAATTTAAGCTCGAATTCCGGGTGAAATTCCTCGCAGAATTCCAAATTTTTGTTAATTATCATTATGTAGCTTATTGAATTAATACCGGTATAATAAATTATATAGGAAATGTAATAATAGCCCCGTAGTTAAAAAAGGCAAATTTCGATTTATTTAAGGTAAACTTAACGGCCTATTACGGTAACCCGTTACAAACCTGGTTATAAATCATAAATGTATTTAGATTAATACTTTAAATTATAAATAAATGCTGCAATCTTATATTATTCTTATATTTTTTTTTAAAAACAGATTTTAATAAATAACATCTATAATTAGCTTGTAAAGTTTTAATTTCTCTTAAAATTATTATTAACAACGTAAAATTAAAATTATGGTATAATATACCGACAAAAGAAATTACAATTTCTAATCCATTAATAATCATATAAACTTTTGATTGTAAAATTAAAATTTAATTCTATTATATTGTTTCTTATAACGTTTAGAATAAATAGGGGTGTAACAAGTATATTCTTACCATTACGCGGATTGAAAATGGGTTTAATGCGATTAATAAAATTAAGAACCCTAATTCTTTTAAAATTTGGTAAACCCTTAGCGTTTTTAACGGTTTAACAAAATTATAATAACCTTAAATATTTTAAAAATTTATAATATTACAAAATGTTTTAGCCTTGGATTTTGTTATGCATATTAATAATTTATTTCCTTTCAGCCGTAATTTAACCGTCTGTAATACAACTTAAGCTTTAAAACAAACAAATTTTAAAAACTTATACAAACTCTGATAATATATACGGCTTTGTCGACAGTTTTTTAATAACGGAAACCCGGTTTTAAAAATTAACTCCCTTTATATTTGGTTGTGTGAAATAATTACTTGACAGTTTCCCGGGTTTACAAGGCCATAATTTATGAAAGTTTTTAAATTTTATTGGATTAAATGTTAATATAATAAGTAAATTTGCTGTTGGATTTTGATTTTGGTTTAAATATAATAATTTATTAGCTTATTTTTTCCGGGTCCGGAGTCGGTGTAATTTTTATAATTCTTTTTAAGGCTTTCACTTTTTATACCAAATCTTCAGATTGTTATTTAACCTTATATACCCCTTAATAAAGTTAAATTTTAACCGATGTGATATTTACCAAACATGTAAACGCAATTAAAGTTAAAAGTATTTTAAATTAAAACATTACACTTTTTTCATTTTTAAACAAAACAAATTTATGGCGGTATTTAAACCTTCCACGTTTTGTAATTTTAATCCAAACATATTAACAGCCGAAAATCAACTTAAAAAATAAGTATAATGCTTATAATAATTTTTAATCGCAATTTAAAAGTTTAAAACGCGGTTTAAAAAATGCACTAATTATACCGAGGTATATAATTTATACAGCTTGTACAAAGATTTGAGGAATTTATAATATAAACAAATATTATAATTTTCAAAAAATAGGCCTAAATTAAGCGTTAATTTAACTACTTCATTTTATTATTATAAAAAGACCGGTGATACGGTTTTCCAACTAATAATATATATAAAATAAATTATAATTTAATAAATATACGTATTGTTAAATTTTAATTATAACCAAATTCAAATTTAAAATTTATTTTCTTTAGGATGTAAAATATGCTAATTACAAATTTTTTCTGGTTTATAATTTGTTAATTATTACAATTATTAATAAGTGTTTAGACATAAGCTTAAATGTGGCGGGGTTAATAACCGATTTTATACACGTTAAAAATAATAGGTAAAATAAATAAAAAATGAAATATATAATATATTAAATTTAAATATAAATAATTACCTTGGTTGAAATAATTTTGCCATAATTCTTTATTACATAAGTTATAATATTTAAATGAGCGTTTATATATTAAAAAAGTTCCAATACGGCAAATGATTCTCTAATAAATTATTATATATAGGTTTTTTAAATAAGACCCTTGTTTGCTAATAAATTAATATCAAATTTGCTTGTAAGTATAAATTTGGCAATTTATTACACGCGGTATAAAGGAATAAATTTATAAATACAAAGTAAATGTTAAAACCCGCTACAGGGAATTTATTTATTTAAATTTGGATAAACGACTTTTAAAACTTATAAAACGAACAAAAAAACCCACAACCCCATCTTAAACCTATATATTTGTAAATCATATATATAAAACTACATTTGTAATATATATAATACTGTGTATAATTTAAAATATTCAAAATTACTTTTTAAAAAGAAATATACCATTTACTTCAAACATTTTTAAAATACAACAATTTGTTTTTAATATGGTTGAAAATATAATTATTTCCCAAAGTTTTTATTTTTTAATTTGGGCTGTTTCCGAAAAGAATTTATTTTTATTTTATTTGCACAACCTTGTGCGCTCGTTTTAATTTTCTTTAAACACCTACCATTATTTAACTGGGGCAAATTAAAGATGTTTTGGAAATTACAACTCGCAGGATTACTTTTTAAAATAAATAGTATTTTTACCTACTTCTTTAATATTTTACTCATCTTAAGTTTTATTAATTTGTATAATATATTTAATTAGGCCGCTTTAATCCAATGATATAATTTGGTGGTTTAATTTCAGCATTAATTGGGTATAATTACTGCTATTTATAATATGATTTAGTAATTAATTTCAAAGCGTTAAACACCCTCTAAATTAACACTTGTTTCCGTTTTAAATTAACATAAGAACGCCAATCCGGCTGTTAGAAAGAAATGTCTTTCCCTATATTTACGCGTCTTCGGCTTGAAAATAAATATATATTAATTTAATTCGGTTGTAAAAATAAAGCCCTAGTGCGTTTCTACATTAATAGTCTAAGTAAGTTTGTTTAAATAACGTTTTAACATTTATACCAGTTATTAATAATCTGTAATTATTTCACGGTGATTCTTCATACGAACATTCCGACTATTGATTAGCGGTCTCACTATGTTTATTATTACACTTTATTTATTAATATAATCATTACTTCTTTAAACTCTTTTTTTCATTATAACCTCGACTTAGGCCGGGTCTTATATAAACGGCCCGATCATAATTAAAGTTAACTTTATTATTAGCCTTGTAAGTTAAACCAAGGTTTTTACAGCTGATAATGCTATACGCTGCCTTAGTTTTATTCTACGCTTTTTTATTTTTATAATATGTTTATATTATAATATTACGTAAACCCTAAATATAAAATCTAATTAATTATATTAAACCTTGAAAGCCACCCTATTTTTGGCATGGAATGGGCTGTAAAATCAATTATTTTAATAGCCCCCATTTTCACTTATTTTAACTATTCCTTACTTTCGAAATTAAATACAAATAAACGTTTTCTTACCACGTAATTAAACAATCATCATCAAAATAAAATAAGTTGGGATGGGTTATATAAGTTTCGTATGAGCGAAATAAAAGTAATAATACCGTTTTCGTATTAAATGTTTTTAGTACTAAAAATAACTTTATATACTTGGGTACTAATTATATCCCGGTTTTTTATTAATTCTAATTCTTTTATTAACAAACCTATTAAATAGCCGGTTACTGGTATTTTTCTCACATATCCTTTACTTTAACGGCTTTTATTAATTATATTTACTATTATATAACTAACAAGCCTATTTTCATCTTATACTTAATTTATAATTATATAGGTCCAAAACGGTGTTATGGGTTTATCCGATATCTTTATTTATTAAATATTGGAGTTGCAAATCGAACGTTAAACGAATAAAACTACCCTATGTCAGGTTTTATTATTACCTTATATTTACAAATTAATTACTATGTACCGTATGTCGACTTTTACCAAATTCACGTTTACGTGCATACTTGAAATTAAACTGCTAATAAATAATCATAGGCGTTCTTTTTATAAAGCTTGTATAAAACAATTTACTAATTAATTATTTGCGGCATTAGAACGATTTTTGGCGTATAAAATCCCAATTTAACCTTTAAAGATAATAAAAATAAAAATCAAACTTGTCTAACCACAACAATTATTCACGTTAACATTTAATATATTTTACATCCAATTTACAAAATGGGTTATTTGTGATTTTTCAAATTTTAAATATTCGTTACCAGATATGCCCGATTTAAATAAATAAACATGCACTTATTGGTAATAATTATTAATAGCAAATTTTAAGCCCGGAAGAATGTGTAATTAATATATTTGAATATATTTTACACTGTTAAAAAATGTAAATTTGAACCTTTAATTTGGTCAATATTCATATACAGCCGGTTTAATACCCTAGTCCTTGGGGGCTATGCGTTATAAACCCCCTTAAAAAAAGGGTTGCAAAATCGTGATTTCCGACGAAATCGTAGGCCACCGCCCACCAATTTTTTAACTAAAAAACTATTAGCAAAAATAATTATATTTAAAAATAATCCGGCTTTATAATATTATAATTATACTTGCTTTAATTTTATTAATATTATAAAACCGCCTAAACATCCTATTACTCTGGCTGCCCGATAATGCGTTAAATATCTTAAATTTTACCAGAATAAATTGGTTTCGTACATAAAGGTAAATCCAAACCCGAAACATTGCGGGTATATTAAAGTAGGTTATAATTACCGTACTCGGATTTTTAACAGTATATACATAATTTTAATTCGCAAAGAACTTATTAATTAAACGCGTAGGGCGACTTTTAACGCTAAGCGATGGTAAAAATTAAATTTTCGTTGTTTATATTATATATTTTGATAAATTAAACGTTTAGTTTACCAACCAATACTTATCTTTGCGGCTAATTTAACTTTCTAATCATATAACCCGTTTAATCAACCAATTTGGTTTTTTTAATTCGTCCGTTAGCTCCGATTAAACACCTAAAATTGCAATTTACCAAATAATAATCGACTAAAACTTATTATTAAAATTTTAAATAATACATCGATTTTGTGTTAAAATAATATTTCTGAGCTGCTATCCGCGTAATTAAAATTAAAATTGTGCTTTTAATAGTTTAAAATAATAATATATGCGGTATAAAAACTTATACACGAAATAATCGGATACAATTATTAACTAGGTTAGCCGCAAAAATTATACCTTAGTAAATATAAATAATAGAACGGGTTGTTTATTACCATTTTTGGATATTTCTGCGTAATAACCTTTAAACCATTAATTTAATTTAAATTTACCTGTAAATTTTTAACTTACGAAATCAAAATGTAATTATTTTAACGTGAGAAGTATGTTAATTTATATATAATATTGTAACCGGTATATATAATTAAAAACTGCTGCCGTAAAACTATTTAAATCTTTAACGTTATAAAGCTGGTTTAAGTATAATTTTAATGAAAATGCCCGTTTTACAAACCGCACCATGGTTATAATCGAACGGGATTTTTGGCGAGCCAAACACGGATTCAAAAAAGGGGTGTTCGACGCTTTTACCGGTTATTTTTGTGTAAATATATTTGATTACCATATTATATATATCAATAAAATAATTATTTTACGGATTTATTCAACGTATGTTAAATAATTTATAAACGTACTCATATTTATTATTTGTACAAAATAAATTATAAACGGTAATGTATAAATGTATTTAACGCGGTATTCGGCAATGTAACCGATGTAATTCTACTATAACGGTTTTAATATATTAGCTTCAATTTATTTATTAACTTAGTGGTAAATTAATAAACCTTCACTTACCAATAATAGTAGAAAACATCCTGTATGGTTATCCACGTTATTACCGGGTTTTAAAACAGCGATAAAATTCTAATTAACGATTACAAAATATTTGTTATATTACACTTTGCTTAAAAGCCCGTTTATTAATCCACACAACTCAAATATATTACACAGTATATATATTACGGCCAAATCGCACCATTCTAATATAAATACAATTAACACTACCTTTAGTATGCACGTCGCTATCATTTCAGCCGCTGAAAATTAATTTGAAAAAGAAACCAAATTTGAAATTTAAAAATATTTTTTTTATAAAGTTTAAACTTTAAATAGAATAACGGGCACGTAAACTAATATTACCGTAAAAGCCAAGTTTAATTACTATATTAGTATATATATGTATATTATAATTTTAGAAATCATGTATTCTTCACATCTGCTACGCCTTTATAATTTTCCCCGAAATATTTATTGTTAATTTACTTTCGTTTCGTCAAATAGAAAATATAAAACAGTTTGAAAAACGTGTATTGCCGTTAATGCCGGGATATAAATAAACAATTTGGGAATATTCGGCTCATTTTATAGCCGCTTTGGTTGTTTATTTATGGTAATTAACCCGTATTGTTTGAAATATGTGGTCACAGCGCAAATTACTGTTTTAACATAACCTTACTTTTGAATTCTGTTAATAATTATAATGTGTTTTAAGTGTTGTTGTGTTTTTCTGCGTTAATTGGTTTTCAACGAGTGAGTTTATAAGCGAGTTTATACCAAATTCAATGGCCCACGATTTTTTTGAAAATGACAATTTTACCACCCCTTTTTTAAGGGGGCTCGCAACACACAGCCCCGAGGTAATTCAATCAACAAATACCAATATACAACTTAGCCGTTTTAATTTGCGAGATTAATATTTAAAATTATTAAATGTTATTTCTAATATTTGGGTTGAAGATTAACATAAGACCCAACGAAATTGACAAGTTTTAACCGGAAGTCCGGATAAATTAAAGTTGCGATATTTTACTGCGGAGTTTATATTTGAAGATTCGATTTTGAATTTTACCACTGCCAAAATTACTAATCATATGGTTGAGAATTGTTCAAAAAGTAAAATAAGGTGAGAAAGAAACTTTAAATTAAAAGATAAAGCGCAAAATAACACATTCAAATTGTATAAAAAACTTAAAATATTTAAGTTTGATTAAATTATTGTAAAAAATACAAAGTCCTCCAATTTTAACGGGGTTAACGTTAAAGTAACCATATTTTTATAAATTTCAACTTGTTTAGGCGTTTGGTGTTAAATAACGTTAATGCATACGCAATATATAAAGCTTTGGACAACGCAAGTTATTAGGGAGGTAACACACGATATTAGGCATTATAATAAACTATTATTTTATTAATAAATTGATTATAAATGTATGTTTACAATCCGATTTGAAACCCGACTTTTCACGTAGAGCGCTAAACCCACAGGGATTCACAATTTAATGTTAAGTTTAAAACGAAATATAATAACAGCGTAAATAGCAATGTGAAATCCCGAAAATTAAAATATCTAATTTAATACGATATTAGTAATACGCAATATTATTTTGCAGTTAAGCAACTTTTTACTAATTTTACCCCAGCTATATAATCCAAATTGGTACGAGATGACTTCATCAAAATTGTAAATAATAGAATAATTATAATATAAATCCGGGACAGTTGAAGAAATTACCGATTTAAAAAATGCTACGTTAACTAATATGTAATATATTCCTTCGGTCAAAATAAGTATAGTGAGAGTTAGTGTGTATTCTAATATAAAGGTATTTTATAATATAATTCTTTATATAATATTATTACAAAGTACAAAATGTATAAATGCCACGAATTATTTGTTGTGTTTAAAAGTGGGAAATGCGATACTTTTATTAAAAAATGTTTATTTTCGAACTACGTTTAAATAATTGGTAAGTGTTATATTATTTGGGGGCTGTGCGTTGTGGGCCCCTTTAAAAAGGGGGTTGCAAAATCGTGATTTTCGACAAAATTGTGGGCCAACCCTCACCGATTTTTGATTAAAAAATGGTTAGTAAAACAATTAAATATAAATGCAATCCGGCTTAATAACATCACAATTATATTTACCGCATTTTTGTTAATATTATCAAATCGCCTAAGTTTCCCGTTATTTTGGCTACCCGCCAATACGCTAAATATTTCAAATTTTACCACATTAAATCGCTTTTCGCGCGGGAGGGTAAATGCAAACCGGAAATATTTCGGGCGTATTATAATAAATATAGTTACCCGTATCGGAATATTTCACGGTATATACCTAATTTGTAAACATGAAAAAAATAAAAATTATTAATTAAACGCGTTAAACGGCTTTTAACGTTAACAGCGATAAAAAGTAAAATGTTAATTATTTATATTGTATAATTTAATAAATTAAACGTTTATTTTACTAATTATTATATATTTTTGGGGTGAATTAAATACGTAATTTACGTATACCGTTTTACTATTTAATAAAACTTTTTTCAATGCGTTCGCTGGTTTGAATAATATTCAAAGGTGCATTTTACCAAATAATAACCAATCAAGGTTTATCGTTCAAATTTCAAATAATAAATCGGTTTTGTGGAAGGTTAATATTACCGCACCGTTGTCCGCGTAATTAAATCTAAGATTACCGTTTTAACGATTTGGAACGGTGACGAATGTGGCATTAAAATCGGTGTACGAAATAACCGGATAATAATATTAATTGTAAAAAAGAAAAACCACGTAATGTTAATTCGTTTAACCGTAAACGTTTTGCGTTGATAAATACAGGTAATATAATTGGGCAACTTTTACCGTTTGTTTATATCTTTACGAAATATTATACCAGCGATTGGTTTAATTTATTTGCAAATATTATACTTACGCGGTTAAAATTTAATATTTCCAACGTAAATAATTTTTCAACCGGTATATATAGCCGGAAATCGCTATTGTAAAATAAATTAAATTTTTAAGGTTAAAAATGGTTTGGGTATAATTCTAACGCCACATTAAATTTTATAACCCGTTTTACGGTTAAAATCGAATCGGATTTTCAGCGGGCCAAAACAAGGATTTGGGAATGGTTTCTTTCGACCGTTTTACCGGCCATTAAAATATGGAAATATATATTATTATATTAAATTCAATATTCAAGTAATTGTTCTATTATCCTATTTAGAAAGTCTTATACAATTTATTAAATATATTAATATTTGTTTATTTTGAAAATAAATTACAAATGGTATTTATAAATATATTTAAAGCGGTATTTTATTACTTAACGCAATTAACTATATTGTAAGGATTCGAATAAATAATCTTTGAACTACTTACTAATTTAACGGTAAACAAATAAAGTTTTAATTACATAACGGTGTTGGAAAGTTAATTTTACTATTAACTATTTGTTAACGCTTTTGAAAATACTAATTTATTTCTAAGTAACGGTAATTAAAAATGGGCGAAATTATGTAATTTAACTAATATAATAAATCTTGCATTTTATGTATGAACCTTTTTTACCGTTAACTTATTTGCGCGAATTTAATATACCGCGAACCGTATTACGGTTAAATCGCACTATATTAATTTAAATATAATTGATATTATTTTTAATTTATATGCCGTTATTAACAAGTCGATTTCTTTCCGACAACGTGTTATTTAAAACCAAAAAATTAAAAACTTTTATAACGTATTTTATATCATGAAGTTAAAACAATATTAAAATTTAACGATAAACAGTTTTAACCCGCAAATTCGTTGGAAAACATACGGACCGTTTAACAAAACCAAATAATCTTAGTCGAAAAAAGGAATATTAATTAATAAAACAAATTTATTTAAAGAATATAGTATAAAAATAAAAGTAAATTTATTTACCGCTGGCGAAAGGTCAACGGTATATTTATTAAAGCTAAAATATAAAAAACGGCCTTTGAAAAATTTGGATTTTAACCTGGAAAACGTTCCGGCGGTTTAAGAATAATTTAAAACGAAAACCGAGTTTTAAATTTCATAATTATAATTCGTCGATAAAAGGCCAATTCTGTATAAATAAATAGGCACGTAAGTTAATATTACCGTGGAAGTTAATTCCAATTATTTTATTAATATATACGTGTTAGACTTTTTATAATTAACTTTATTTATTATATCCGGAACCTTTGTTAAGTTTTCCCGCAATATGTACCGTTAATTTTATCTCCGTTTCGTTAAATTAAAAACATAAAACCATTAAAAAACGTTTTTCGCCGTTAATACCGGAACGTAAAAGCAATTATTTAGGGATATCCGGACTTTTTATAATTATTTAGACAATATATATATTATAATTAACCCAAATTCTTGGAATAAATATTTACAGCCCAAATTATTGTTTTCATACAACCTTATTTTTAAATCTTTTTAATTATTATTATATTCTCATGCGTTAATCATTATTCAACGAGTGATCTTGTAAGCGACTTTTTATTAAATTTACTGGCCCGCGATTTTGCCGAAAATTACGATTTTGGAACCCCCTTCTTAACGGGGCTTATAACGCATAGCCCCTCAATATTTTAAGTTCTTTATACCAAAAATATAAAACGTTGCGTAACCCCGCTAGAAACAAATTTAAATAATATAATTATTGGAAGTTATAAAAGATTATAAAACCTCAAGCGATTTAAAATAAGAAATGAAAAAAGTAACGAATATATTAAATTAAGAACAGTAAAAAGGTACAAGCGTTTATTAACCTATTATACAAAGATTCAATCGAATAAGCTTTGAAAACTCTCGTAAACTTCGGTTTCGTATATTTAAAAGACTATTAAGTAACATCTTTCCGTACCATGTATAAAAAAAGGTTCATTCCCCAAATAAAAGGCTTTCCGTTATAAGAAGTCTGTTACTTAAACTGTTTTTACTACCAAGTTTAAAGCAAGTTTTTATAAGTTATTTTTACTATGTTTAAATTATATTACCGACGGTTGCGTACAGTTAAAAAAGACGGAAGTATAAATAATTATAATAAAATTCAAGTTTAAAAGTCTTGTTATAATATAGGCCCTTGAATTATACATATTTCTAATTATTTGATAAAATATTATTAAAATACAAACTGTTTATCAAACTTTCCCAAAATTGAAATTATAAGAAGAATTTTATTATTTGTTTAAAAGCCACAATTATCAAATAATTAAAAAAGACAATATTTTTCACGGCCCCTAATTCTTTTTTTACAATAAAAAGTGATATAATGTAACTTAACCTAAACTTTTCCAGTTCAAATCCTGTATATTTATTGTTAATAACTTAAACACTTTACTTTTAATAATTAATTTTATCACATAATAAAGTGATATATTTGGGCTTGGTAAATTGAAACTTTTCTAATATTATAATACTTAATTACCGACGCTGTTAATGGTAAGATTTATTTGAGTAAAAGGTATTAATAAATATAATATTTAACAGTTAATTTCCATGTAAAAGTATTAATTTTAGCTTTTTTAATATTTAATATTATGATTAAAACCGGTTGACGAAATAACCTGTTAACATTATTTTACATAAAGGTAAATTTATTATTTTAACGTTAGAAGTAATATCTTATATAAAGTTCTTTCCAAATATTAATTTTAATTATTATATACATTTAAATTAACATATTTTAAGGGCTATAATAAAATATATTTGGTTATTTTACCGTTTGGAGAAAGGCGTGACATTTAATGATATATTTATATATGATAAGTGTTGAGAATTTATTAAATTGTTTGAAAAATGTTAAATTAATAATCTATTACGGAAATGGGGTTATTAAGCCCGAAATATTATTAGACTTATTCGTTAGGGATGTTTAAGTTTTGAAATCGACTATTGTCAAGGGTAATAAATGATCCGGGTCAGGGAAAAAAAAACCATTATTTACGTTTATTTTATAAAAGGGTAAATAACGGTCAGGTAATTTGCAAATACTTGAATGGAGCTATTATTAAAGCTATAAAGTAAAAGCAAGGAATTGTTGCGCGTTTACCATAAAAGGCATTAAAATATAACTAGGTCATATGTTTATTTTTGCTGTAACCTGGTAGTAATGCGTCTAATTAGCCGAAACTTGTTGTATTTTTATATTTTTTATTTAGGGGTTTTATAATAGAAAAGGTAAAGAAGGTCAGCATTATACATTTTATTGTTATTAACATAAAACCGATGTTCTAACGGAAACCCTACTTAAAATATAATAATTTAATTGGTTATTCACATAAATGAAATTATTTCTTAAAGAAGCTTTCTTTTAACATTTGAAAGCAATATAGGTTTTGTAAGTTTCTTTAATAACCCTACGTATTATTACCGTATTAAATTTATAATATTAAAATTCCACTACGTACGAAAATTAATTACAAAACTTTTTATATTTATATAATACGTAAAGTTTAAACGAATACTAGCTAAAGACTTTATAAAGCCCGTAGTTTTTCATATTTGCAAAAAAAGCTTTAAAGTTTACAAAATTTATAATCCTGAAAGTTGAGCATTTACTAACCGAATTCAGAGAGATTTAATTACTTCGTAAATTAGTTGCGGTTCTTTTTAAATTTTGTAATTTAAATTGGACTTTTATTAAATTAATATTAATGAGTTTACCTAAACGACTCTTTAATAGGGTAGTAAAGAACCTTTCACTAACGAACATATATTAAAAATCAAATCCGATTTCAAATAATTTGCTAGTCTCAGGGCTCATCCCTGAACGCGAGCTCCACAATTAAGCCGTGGCTCAATTCGTGGCTTTGTTTTATACCTGTGGGTCCAACCAAAGATCACTCTGGTTCAGGTTTGAGGACAACTTGTTTATTTTCGTCGCAAATGGAGGTGATTTCGCCAATTCGGCGATCGACACTCCGTTATAATTAATTAAATAAAAGTCGCAAAAATAAACGGTTTGCACGTTGGATATAGGAATTAACGATATAATTAACAACGATTTATTTTATATTTTTAATGGTTATATTGGTCGAATTGGGATATGGGTGCCCTTGATTTTCAAGTGGAGGTTGGTTTTTTAATAAATATTGGAATTTTTCGATTTTCTTTTAATTATATTTTTATTTTTGGATATATTTTAGAAATTTTAATACGTGGAAGGTGGTATATACCTATATAATA
Organism: Pyricularia grisea; assembly: GCF_004355905.1. NCBI lineage: Eukaryota > Fungi > Ascomycota > Sordariomycetes > Magnaporthales > Pyriculariaceae > Pyricularia > Pyricularia grisea. Next base: position 4,491,070 of record NC_044973.1, on the reverse strand, counting down.
TATATATAAGTTTTGGTTTATATATTACGTAATATAAGGTGTTAAATAATCGAATAGGTAAAATATCAAATATTTTTAATATATTTTATAATCGAAACGGGTTTATAATTTTACCAATTTAAACGATATTAACACCAAAATTTTAACGATTAAATAACCGGTAAAAACAAAAGTCCACGTTAAAAAAAACCTTTATATTATTAAAATTGCGTATTTTATATATAAATTTAATAAAACTTATATATTTTTATATTTTATTTTATATTTATTTTAATTTAAATAAAAGAATAAGCGTTATTTTATTATTATATATAATTAAAATAAAAGTTTATTGTCTTAAATTTTCATAATATAAAACCTTTTATTAATAAATATATTAATTATTAAAAATTTATATAAAATATTAAATTTAACGAACGATAATTCGGAAAAGAAAATTGTACGTGGGTGTTAATATAATTATATTTATTATTATATAAAAATAAAAAATTTATATATATTATTATTTAATTTTAATTTAATTTTTATATGACGTATATAAATGTAAGGGTTTAACCATTAAAAAACCTTATTTTTAAGCTTTATACCGATACTTTTATTATTATTTTTTTACCATTTTCATTTGATTAAATATTTGTTAATAAATAAATACACAGTGTTTTAATTATATCGCCGGTGCGGATACAGTGCGATAACCTCCATTTGCGGCGATAATCGACTAGATGTCCTCAGACTAGAACGGGCGCGATTTTTTCGGCCAATTTAATTGGTCGAAAAGCCGTGTGGCTAAAAGGTACATGGAGCGCCCGGTCCACCCTGCAACGCAGGGGGGTCTAGTCTGAGCACTGAGACTAATAATTTGCGCCTTATAAATTATTGAATCGTAACATTTTTACATATTAAAACTGTTTTGGGACTTCAAATAATAAACTACCAAATTTATTATTTTGCCTAATAATTTATTCCGTGGATTATATTTTCTAAGTCGTGAGCTTAAATTTGGGGGTTATTATCATTTCGGCGTTTTTCAAATTTCGGGTGTCTTTTGAATTTGGGTTTAAACTTTCTTTAAAGAATTAGTATAAAAGGTTTAATTAACCACGGGGCTCGAACACGGTTAATTTAGAGTAGATAGTCGCTTTTTTTATTCCTGCCCATTCTTTTCCCATCGCTTTTAATAACATAATAAAAATAGGGGGTGTGAATAATATATATTATTTTGCACGTAATAACCTAATTTGTATCTTATATTTAACTGTCATCTACATTAATTTAAAATAGGGTTGTAATTTTCCCTGGTAATTTTATTAGTTATAAGAACTGCGAATTAAAGTAAAAATACCTCATATTAGGCTTTAATATTCACCCTGTACTTACAGATTAATTACCTTGTACCGGGTGTAAAGTTTATCAAATAACCCTTTATAGGCGAATTTGAAATTGCTTTATTACGTATTAAAATGTTTTCTTTTTACAAATTTAAATGTGATAATTTATCGGAAGATTATTTGTAGTATTGGAACGATGTTTGGCGTGCGGCCCCCCATTTTAATATTTAAGGGTATATAAAAGGACAAAGCAAAGGTTTTCCAGCCAATATAATTATTCATAGTTTGATCTGGTGTGTTCTACTCCCCATTCATACTATAATGCACTTATAATTTTCACCGTTTTTAACACTGGTTTTAACCACGTCGCACCTGGGCTATTATTCAAACCCCTGTTAGCAAGTGCATTTGTTAACACCCTTTTTAATATATTGTTCAATTTTATATATTCTTTACATTTCAAGTTTACTTGTTTAGAATTTTACTTTAGATATTATATTAAAAATACCCCTTTTAAATATATGCTTCTTTTAAAAGATAAATGAAAGTTAAGTAAAATACTGGTGCAAAGTATAACCATAATAATATTTACTACAATGCACATTTAATGATTGTGAAAAAAGTAATACATTGGGTAAAAATTATAATTAAATACGTGTAGTTTAATTAATATAATAACGTTTATTTACTTTCGTTTATTTACTTGATGTTTCGGGATCGCTATTTCTTAGGGGGGAATATATTATTTATAAGCGATATTTTGATCGGTTATAGTATTATGATGTTGCCGAAAGTGTTTAAACAAAATTAAAACTTTTCTTTTAAATTAAACTCTTCACCAAACTTTGCTGGAAGTTAATATGTTAAAAGATTCATACCATTAATTTCACCTCTATTATTTTTATAGGAAGTGGGAAAATCAAATTAATATTACTGCCGGCCGATTTTAATAAAATATATCATTGTTTTTTTAAGCTTAGGCTTACAAACTTATAATAAAGTTTATCGTAATTATCCTAAGAATTTGCAAAAATATTAATAAGGATTAAAGTTAATTATATTATTTATATTATTATAATCTGGGTTTTCCACACATTCAGCGGTTTTAAATAGAGCGTTTTATGTTTTTTTATAACTTGTGCACATTGAATTTAGGTTAAAAAACTGGCAAAACTTATTAAATGCTTTTCTATTTTACTAGCTAAGTATTGTAATTTATTCCTTTATAATCCCGTTCCGCATATTTAACCCTATAAAATAAACATAAGCGGCTATAATAGTAACATTATTAATAATTTATTCTTACATATACTTTACAGCAAATTTAACTTCTAAGTCTCTTTCCATTCGAAATAATATTCTATATATAATAAATAACTTATAATATAAGTAAACATTATAAACTATACATGGTTTTCCAAATAATTAGCAAATTTAATTAACGGGTATTAAAACCGGTAGTGTTATTGTAAAAAAAAGGAAAAGGACCCCGTAACGTAAAATAACGGATAAAATAGGAGCACAACTAATATTAAACCAAATATTGCGATTTTTTCATATTAAATTAATTGCTATTATAAAACCAAAAAAACAGTAATTGAACCGAAATAAAAAGGAAAGCCTACGAAAATAGTATAAATAATGTAAAACTAAAAGATTAATATTAAAACAAGAGTGTCGGCACGAGATTAAATTAACATAACAAGTGATATAAAAATGACATTCTAATATTTAAACGCGTATAAGTTATAAAATAAACTTGTACGGAGAAAAGGATGAAGTAATAATGTAATAACTCTTATCGGTACGTTACAATCCATCCCTTTTTTAAAGAAGAATTAATTTTGAACAAAAAGCACCAGAGTCAAACTTTTACAATATAAAAATAAAACAAGGTAATATAATAAAGAGGCAAATTATATATTAATTTATAAAAAAGCTTTGCTCACTTTATCCTCTCCCCGAATGGATATTTTATAGGAATGTTATTCAACTAAACTTTCAAACTTTATTCTTTACTCCAACCTTTAATTTTGACCTTTGGTTTATAATAAAGTGTGACAATTATCTCTTCTTTAGTTTAATTCGTTCTCGAATTGGCTGGGGTGTTAGAGAAAAGTATAAATCTTCACTTATTAAACCGGTTTTATTGCGACGTGGATGAATAAGTAAGATTTTCCCGATATTCATCTACTTCTTATCTTATCATTCATTTTCCATGATAATATTTTTCTTTCCTTATTAATTATTCTTAAGTTAATTTTTAATATTTGCATATCTTTTATTATCCTTTTACCAATATCGCTTCGTTATTTTCGTATCCGTGGCTATAGTATTTATTTGCTTTGGTAAAAACTCGGTTTACTGGCTGAGTATTCGTAATATATTTTTCATTTCGGTTACAACCACTATTCTCGTTTATTTCTAGCTATTATTAGGACCAAATACCTCAATGTCTCTTTTTCGTTTAAAATTTAAAATATTTACGGGTTATAACATTAAGATTAATAAATGCGTTCTTCGATCCGCAATTATTCATAAATTAAACAGATTTGCCCGTAATTAATATATTACCTGTATTATAAATTATAATCGTATATATATATTGCAATAATACCTTATATTTTGCTCTTTTAACCCGATCTTTTCCCAGTCATCCTTTTTTATTTCAGGCGAGTATAATTAATTATAAGCCCGTCATATAGACTTTATACATATTACATAGCGTTAAATGCGAGGTTATTTTGTATTTTATGTTCCGGATTCCGGTATTGATTATTGTTTTGACCTTATTGTAAGCTTTAATCACCGGACCAAATTATCGTATTAAATTCGCGCATTTCTTTATTGCAAAATTACTATTAAATATATCTTTCCTGTTTAATTATTCTCGATCATTAATGGATTTGTATGTAATTTAATATTTTACATACTCCGCATAATTAAACAATTAAACCTGAACTTCGAATTTTTCCATCCCAATATAAGTTTATATATATATTAAAACGGTTGCGTTGGTTTTTTAAATCGGAATATATTCCATTTGCTTTTTACAAACCGTTAATTGTGCCCGGTTTTCGTTTTAACAATAATAAATATATAAGTAAAACATTTATAAAACAAGAACTCTTCTCATATTTATCGGTATTTAAGGCCAAAGAACAGTATTAATATAATAATAATAATATTTAGAGAAAAGAAATCATAATAAAATTTGAAGAAAAAAGTTCATATATTTACGTGTGAAATATGTGGACTAATGTGCGACGTTTTACTGTTACAACCTCAAATTAAAACATGATTTAAGATATGTTAGTTGCCAATAATATGGCCATACCTAATAAATATGTAATTCATGGGTATTATTGGTGCTGTTCATCCTACTAATCGTGAGAAAGGGTTGTTTTAATTTAGGGCCAGGTAACCGTCGTACCCGTTAAAAACTAGTATTTTGGCTTTACAAGTAGAATTAAATCACGGCTTATATGCTACTAAATACATTATAACTTATACTTATTCTATTTCACTCCTTGTGTTAATAATTTATCAGAATGTCCCCATTTTATATTATATATATGCAAAACAAGGTGCAAAGGTTTATTAAGTATATGCGGCTGGTTGTTTAAATTGTTTTATATAATAATATTCCATATTGCTTTCAATTTAGTTAACTGTTAAGATTCTTCCCAAAAACTTATGCTCGTTTCGATAAACAAAAAGAAAAGCCTCTTTAGTACAAGGTTATACAAGTGTAAAGTTATAATAGAACATTTAATATAAAATCGCTCTTATCAATAAATACAATTCAATAATAAATATACGTGTGAATTTGTTTTAACACCAGGAACCAGCTAATATATTTGGACTAAAGCTTTTTTAAATCCTCTGTTAAACCTTTAACATTTGGTGAATATCCCGATATATTATCTCATTTTCAAACTTAATTTAGTGCGCGTAATCTCTTATTTATTTCCCTTTCAAATGCGTATTTAATAGTACGCATTTTTAGAATAAAATATGGAGAACCCGTGACGCTTTAAATTCGGTCCATAACTATTTGTGTGAAAGAAAAGAAAATATTAATCCTACTAATGGTGCGATTCAACGAAATGTAATCGAAGTATGATTTAACCTGTTATCCTTTCTTAAAATTAAAATATAAAACGCTCTTGTAAGATTTGTTAATGGGAATAAAGTAATTGGTGCGATTAGGACAAATAATATAATAGAAATTACAGTATTTCCTCATATCCTAACTGTTAGTTTATAATGATTTACAATCCCGCAAAAACCTGTAAAAATATTTATTTACATGATTTAAATTACGTCGTTCCCCACGTGGTTTACGTACTCTTATATTTACTTGGAAATAAATGCAGGTTATTACTTATATTAAATGCAAATATAAGCACGTTTTAAGCTTACAGACAGTTAGCTAATTAACAAATAAAGAAAATAACGCGCTGGAAAATCGCGAAATCTTATAATATTATATACAAATATTTTTATTAAAACTATACTTAGCGGAATAAAAGGAATTATATTAATCTTTAATATTTGTAAATTCTTTATTTTACTAGTTAATTTACCGCAAATAACGCATTGTAATAAAACAGTCTAATAAAATTCGCGACCATAATATTTACCGATTTCGTTTTAATCCTTTGTAAATAAACCGGTTGTTTGGTTCGTAATTCTTTCGTTTAAATTTTCAACTTGCGTTTCGTCACGCGATTAAAAGAACTCGCGTATTTCAACAATTATTTGGTCAACAAATCGTCGTTAATACGAACATGAAAAAAATACTTGAACAGTTATTTTTAAATTCAACGGTTCGGGCAGCCTTAAATCGGGTTACGTTTATTGGTTTTACCGGCTATTATTCATTTTCGGGTCAAAATCGGGGCTCCGCGCCCACTGCGACCGCCGCCATTACCGTTATTATTCTCCCCTACCCCTCCCGTTATTTTTAAAGCTTTTGCCGGTGTATATAAAGGTATAAAAGCCGCGTTTCTCGCCGCTAAAAATAAAAAAAAACCTGTTATTATATCCGTCGGCCGAGTTATTAAAATTGAGAATAAGTATATGTATTTTCCTTTTTATAGGTTTGTTTAACTATTTAAAACACACAATTTCATATGTAACTCGCATTTTTACCGTTTCACCTTTTTGCTTTTACCTCGCCGGTGCCGTAATTGGCCAAAATCTTGTGTAAATTACCTGCATTTTACCCTCGCGGGCAAATGAAATTTTGGTAATTGGCGGTTTATCGTAAAACGAATCCGTTTTTAAGCGGTGTTATAATAAGCCTCCGGGCATTTTTGAGAAAAAGCTTTCGCCCCCGTGTGCCCATGTGACGTTTATTTTCTTGCTAGAATCGCCAAAAATAATCGAATAATAATTTATTAAATCCACTTTTTTTACTTAGTATTAACGTGTATTTTAAACAATTATTAAATAGCGTTGTATTATTAAAGGAATATTAAGTACTTAGGGTAAATAAAAAGGGTGGGGGCGTATACTGGTGGTTATATCGGCCGAAAAAAGGCTTAACCGGCCTTTTTACAGTTTAGGAAAACTTTAATTTATTTTAATAAATATCTTTGGCAAATTAGGTCCGGCGGTTGAGAGATTGGTAATTTATTTTACGGGTCTTTTTTAAAAGGTAAGCATTAATCCATGCGTTATGTTTATTTATTTCGTATTTAATATTATATCTTTCACTATTACCCTTTTTCAGTATATATTAATTACGTTATATCCGGCATATAAAGCCTGGAAGTAATTCATCAATTTATTTCAAATCTGCTAGCGCGTTATTTAAAAGTTATTTTAATATTACGTTTGCAAACTTTTCAATTTATTAATTTACCGTACGTTTTATACTTTTGGCCTAATGATTTAACAATGATTATATTAGTTATTAACTCACTTATAAAGGGTCCGAAATTATATGAGATAATTATATAATAATTTATAATTTATATAATGTATAAACTTAAACAGCGGTGAACCCTAACCTTTTTAAATTATGCGGAAAGTTTAAATAAATATAATATACCATGTTCGAATTACTGGTATATAGGATATTTTACTCACTAAAATGCCGCCCATTACCTGTTTATATTTAAAAAAGAGCTATTATATAATATAGCCTTATATTTAAATATATTTTCGGGTTTTAATTACTTTTGCTACTGTATTAAAAATTACCTGATATTTTCAAACATTTAATCTGTTCAAGTCGGCGAACCAGCCTTTTATAACTATGTTATATTCCCGGATAAAAGGGGAATATTTGAATTTTTTATACTAATCTTCTATTTATTATTATTTGGGGGCTGTACGTTGTGGGCCCCCTCAAAAAGGGGGTTGCAAAATCGCGGGTCACGACAAAATCGCGGGTCACCACTTACGAGTTTTTTAGCTAAAAAATCGTTAATAAAATAACTGTATGTAAATGTAATCCGGTTTAATAATATTATAATTGCATTTACCGTATTTTTATTAATATTATAAAATCGCGTGAATTTCCAACTATTTCGGCTGCCCGCCAATACGTTAAATATTTTAAAATTTATTACGTTAAATCGTATTTTATACGGGGGGTTAAATTTAACCCGGAAACGTTACGGACGTATTATAATAAACACCGTTACGCGTTTTCGAATATTTAACGGTGTATTTAAGCCTTTTAAACGTAAAATAAACCGGAATTATTAATAAAACGCGTTAGGCGGTTTTTAACGTTAACCGCGGCTAAAAACCAAATTTTCGTTATTTATTTTATATAATTTAATAAATTGGACGTTTATTTTACCAATTAATACGTTATTTTTACGGCCAATTTAATATGTTAATTACGTATATCGTTTTATAATTTAATCCAATTTTTTTGGTACGGCCGCTGGTTTAAAAAATATCCAAAATTGCGATTTACCAAATAATAACCCGTTAAAATTTATCGTTTAAATTTTAAATAATAAATCAATTTCGTGGAGGGTTGGTATCGCCGTACCGTTACCCGTGCGATTAAATTTGGAATTACGTTTTTAACGGTTTGGAACGGTAATAAATACGGTATTAAAATTGGTATGCGAAATGGCCGAATACCGGTATTAATTGTAACGAAAAAAAGGTATAAAAAACCACGTAATATCGATCCGGTTAATTGTAAAAATTGTACGTTAATAAATGCGGGTAACGTAATTGGATAATCGTTACCGTTTTTTTATATTTTTACAAAATGGCCTATTAATAATTGGTTTAATTTGGATTTGTTTGCAAATATTATATTTACGCGGTTAGAATTTGGCTTTTCCAACGTAAAAATTATATTTACCTGAATATAATATTTTAACCGGTATTTATAGCCAAAAATCGCTACCGTGTAATTAATTAAATTTTTTACGTTAAAAAAATGGTTTAGGTATAATTTTAACGCTAATTTCGACTTTGTAAACCGCATTACGGTTTAAATCGAACCAAATTTTCGGCGGGCCAAAACCCGGATTTGGAAATGGCTTTTTTTCGACGGTTTTACCGGTTATTTTAGTATGGAAATATTTAATTATTATTTTAAATTTAATATCGAAATAATTATTTTACCGTTTTATTTAACGTATTTTATATAATTTATAAACGTTTTAATATTTATTTATTTAAAAAGAAATTGTAAGCGGTATTATATAAATATATCCAAAACGGTATTCCGTTATTTACCCGATTTAATTTCGTTACAATAATCCGAATAAATTATTTTCGATTTGTTTATTAATTTAGCGGTAAATTAATATATTTTTATATACGTAACGGTATTGGAAAGCAATTTTTATAATTGGTTACGTTATTAACAATTTCCAAAATACCGGATTATTTCCAATTGACGGTAAAAAAATATTGGCCAAATTACGTGGCCTATCCAACGTAACGAATATTTTACGTTATTTAAAAACTTTGCTTATTATTAATCGATTTATCCGAATTAAATATACCGCGAACCGTATTACGGTTAAATCGCATTTTTCTAATTTAAATACAATTAACGTTTTTTTTAATTTATACGCCGTTACTAATAAGGCGATTTTTCCGGTAACGTATTATTTAAAAACAAAATAATAAAAAAAAACGCCTGTAACGTATTTTACGATATAAAATTAAAATAATATTAAAATTAAACGATAAATAATTCCAAACCGTTAATATATTGGAGAATATACGGGCCGTTTATAAAATTAAACAAAACCTAATCGAAAAAACAAATATTTACTAATAAAAGAAATTCGTTAAAAATTTATAATATAAAAATAAAAAACAAATTATTTAACGTTGGCGAAAATTTAACGGTATACCCAATGGAATTTTTAAAATATAAAAGAAAAGGTATTTAAAAAATTTAGGTTTTAAACCGGAAAACGTTCCGGAAATTAGGGAATAATTTGGAAAAAAGAAAAAAACCGAATTTTAAGGTTTAAAGCCATAATTTTTCGATAAAAAGCCAATTTTAAATAATAAAACGGGTACCTAAATTAATATAACCGTAAAAACCGATTCTAATTATTTTATTAATATATATATATTACGATTTTTAAAATTAACTTTACCCTTTCCACCCGTAACGCCCTTTTAACCATTTCCGTAATATATATTATTAATTTTACCTCCGTTTCGTTAATTTAGGAATATAAAACCGTTTAAAAAACGTTTTTCGCCGCCAATACCGGGGTATAAAACGAACGATTTGGAAATACCCGGTTCGCCTTATAACCGTTTAAACGGCCTATTTACGGCAATTAACCCAAATTTTTTGGAATAAATATCTACAACGCAAATTACTGTTTTAATATAACCTTATTTTGGACCTTTTTAATTATTATTGTGTTAATATGTGTTAATTGTTTTTTAACGAGTAATTTTTATAGGCGATTCCCTAACAAATTTACTGACCCGCGATTTTGTCGTGACCCGCGATTTTGCAACCCCCTTTTTAAGGGGGCCCACAACGCACAGCCCCCAAGTATAATTATTTGCTCGACGTCTTCACTTTTATATTGAATAGGTTATTTGCTTGAGATTAAAGACCGTTTTAAGCCAGCAAATAGTCGAAACATAAACTTTACTACTCCGTTAAGGCACTTATTATTATTTCTAATCAAATATTTGCAAATTTATTAGTTCGGGGCGATTGCTTAATTCCTTAGTCTTGTAATTGTTTTACCGTATTACAGCGCAAATTTACAACTGTTAAACCTTTTAATATGCTGTCTTATAATATTATTTTGCGGATTGGTTAATAGCCCTACACAGTGGAATTTTATTTCTTTACACGTAGCAAATTAGGGATTTTCCAAATTAAACATGTTATTTGTTTATATTTTAACTGGTCCAAATGCACCCCTTTTCATAAATTAAAACTAAATATTATATTTAAGTTATATTATTTAATTACCCAGTAATAATAACGCCAATAAATACCTATTAAAATATAATCTCAATTTTGTTGAATTATATACCGGTTTGCTTATATTAAATTTCGTTCCTGGAGGTTCTTTATATAATAATATTTTCAGAATTTTTACAAATACGTTTTTAAAAAAAACTCGGGTTTAAATTGGGGGTACGCTTGGTTAATCGTCTATATTATAAAAAACGTATTCCAATTACATTATTATATTTGAAGCCATTATTAAAATTAAATGCTGGCTACACCGTATAATTATCAACGTTGGGGTTAATGGCTTTTCCTTTTGGGTATTATAATATTTTCAAACAATAACACTCGACTTTTCGTATAAATAATCCGCCGTCTCTTTAGCTTTTTACATTATTTTAGTACTAAAATACGGTTATTTACAATAGTTTCATATATAAGTTCAAATACTTTAATATCTAGTAAAATGCTTTTTCAAGTACGTTAAATTATTCGAATAAAACTTATAGCGTTATTATATTTTTGTGTTTATATTTGGTGATTAATTTTGAGAACTGTTTCATTTAATTAATATATATGTTTCGTCCTAATAAAATCAAAGTTTTGCTTATATTATTTCATTGTGAATTCTTTACATTAAGAACTGCATAAATTATAGGAAGTATTTGAACATGTCTTTAACTGTACAATAAATACTTCAGGTGTTACTTAGTTAAAGAGTTTCATAAACAGTTTTAAACACGGTTTTGTTTGTTTCTTTTTACGCCGGGGTTAATCTTTTCCGCATAAATAAAACGGGCCTAACTATTTATATATAACCTGGTTATTTTCCAGTTTCATACCATGGTTTAACGCACGTAATTCCAAATTAAAAATCGTCGTTTAATAACGTTACCCATACGATAATTTCGGTAGTAAAAACTACATTATATAAATTATTTCAATTTCTTTTCCACGGTATACCAACATTATATTATTTACCGCCAACGTGCACGTTTAGTTACTCTTATATTTAGCCCGTCTTTAATAATTAGCGTGTTGTTTAGTGTTTTGAAACGGGGATTTTACAAATTTAATTCCGATTTTACTTATTATTTCCGCGCGGTTTACCTGGTAGGGCGCTAAAGGTAAATTTCAAACTGCTTTTTACCAATGTTCTAAAAACGAATAACGTGGGTATTAGTCCCTTTGGTCCAGCGACATTATTAAACTTCTTTTGCCGTTGTTTGGAGGGCCGTTTCTTCACAATTAATTACTACTGTATTTTGTCCGCATAATTTTATACGGCTTTTTTAACACTTGTAAAAACGCCTGATTTTATTCGTAATTTAATACAATTATATTAGGTTTCAATAGTAAATAATCCCCAAAAGGAATTCTTTGCGTCAAGTTCACTTGTACGACGATTAAATCTTGAATTAAACGTTGATACGTTTAAAGAATTTATATACGTGTTTATTCAACATTATTCCAACGTTTCCCACATTCTTTGGCGAATATATTAGTTATACACTATAATAGTTAAAATGTAATTCCCGTATTGATTATATAGAAAATTGACCGACTATTTAAGTGTTTAAAGTTAATAATGGGTTCGTAATTAAGACCGAGAACTTTCCGGAAATAAATTTAAAACTTTATAATATTTTACTTTTTTGGTTAGTAAGGCAAGTTTTCTTAATTATTTAAACTACATTAAAATATACCCTCTGTTCATATATTATAAATATCGTTATAGTTTTTGTAATAAAAGTTTTAAACGTGTGTAACCCTGGCGTAATTCTTTCTCCGTTAAAAACCTTTCCGCGATTTTCAAGTCGGTGAAAAGCTCATCCCCTTCGCGGTATTACTTGAATAAAATTACAGGTGTTTTTTCGTATTAAAGGTATTCATTTTAAGTCATTATAAATAGCCCCGTTCCGGGCGTTACAATATTAACTATGTGGTATATTTATATTTCTTAACGAGATTAGGAGCAGTGTATTGGCTTTTATTTTATATTACGTTAATATCCTTTGAAAAATAAGAATACTAACCGTCTTTAACAAAGCGCCACTTTATTTTGGCTAAAATAAATATACATTTTCCTAACTAATTGTTAGTGTATATGTAAACCTGTTTTATAGCATTTTAAGGCTAAAACTTATGTAATGTTTTCTATTACATATATAATTACAGTGGTACTTCGCAGGAAATCCTTTCGTTCCACATTACTTTGTATAAACGCCTAATTTAAGCGAATAATTAATTATAATATTTTCTTATTTCGTATTTCGGTGAATTTATATTTAAAGACCTCGTTATTAGTAACTTTATATTATATACCGGTATTTAATATTTTATTACCGTGGGTTCTCCGTGTTTAAAGTGTGTTGGATAAGCCTTTAATATTTCAAAATTAATATCAGTTAAACTTTTGTTCAATCTTTCCACGTGTTAAAAAACGTTTTATAATTATAAACATTTTAACAGGTATTATATTATGTCGCATTTCCAACATTTTTAACAAACTCTCCCCTTGAGATACTTTTATAATTAACAGTCAGTCTTTTTAATATACTTGGGGGCTGTGCGTTGTAGCCCCCCTTAATAAGGGGGTTGCAACATTATAATTTTTCTCAAAATCGTGGACCAGTAATGTGTTAACAAATCGCTTTTGAAATAACTCGTGCGGAAATAATTAACGTAAAAAACCATACTAGTAATTTTAAAAGAAAGCTAAAAATAATATTATATTAAAATAACAATTTGCGTTATTAATATTTATTCCAAAAAATTCGGGCTTATTACTTAGATAAATTGCACAAACGGTTATAAAGCGACCCGAATATTTTTAATTTTGTTTTTTTAGGTCCCCGGATGAATGGCGAAAAATCGTTTTTTCACAATTGTATATCCCTAATTTAACAAAACGAAGGTAAGATCTATCGGTATATATTGCAGGGAAAATTCAAAAAAATGTTGACGGTGCAAAAATGAAATTAATTTTAAAAATGATAATATAATATCAGGCTTTTAACAATGTAATATTTATATTTATACCATAAATATTGGCTACTTTATATGCCATAATTGTTATTTGTTATTTAAATTTTTAAAAAGTCGAATAATAATAGTAAGATCATAACTTTAGCTACGTTATATGGGTTAACTTTAATTGGTTCTTTTACAATTTAACTTTTAAAATTTTACGTTATAATTATTATTATATGAATATTTAAAGCTAATAGTTGAAATTTGTATGTAAACAATATGTTTAAGTTAAATTAAAACTGTGTTTGTGATTAAAAAAATAAAAAAGATCGTAAGTATAAAGAAAAAATAAAAATTGAATTACAGATTTTATATATATATATATATATATATATATATATATATATAATAAAATTCCTTTTTGTCAAAACTTTTACTTTAAGAATCCCCATAGTAAATTATTACTAGTGATATTTTAAAACAAACATTTAAAAATAAAGGATTTAAATTTAAAATATAAAACAAATACCGGATTTAATTTTTATTTTTCCTTTATACGTACGAATCTTTTATTTTTTAAGTATTAACAAAAATCTTGTTAAAGTTAAACGTGTTTTTTTATATATAAATGTCAGCATTTCGCTTTAAGAATTCATATAATAATAATTATAACGTTAATTTTGAAACGTTAAACCGTAAAAAAACAAACCAAAATCAATCTATATAATACAATTTCATTTATAATTTTACCATTTGTATTTGATGTTTTAAAAATTAAAATAGAAAATAAGAATTATAGCAAATAACGGAGCCAATATAAGGGTAAAAACTTGAGAAATGCACCGTTAAAAAGCTGCTATTGTTTTTATATCCATACAAGATTTTGGCCCGGATTGGATAAGTCGTTAAGCTGGTATCACAGATTAAAAATAAATGTCAAATAACCACTTTAGGGCCCTGACCATTTCTGGACCGCAGGTTTCAATCGTATTTTTGAACAAATATTTAAAAATAAAGGATTGAAATTTCTATTTTAAAAAGAATATTGAATTCAATTTTTATTTTTTTAATATGTACGATTTCTTTATTTTTCCAACTATTGATAAAAGGTTAATTAAAACTAAACATGTTTTCTACATACAAATCTTAATAATTAACTGTAAAAGTTTATATAAAAATAATTCTTACGTGGAATTTTAAAACTTATATCGTGTAAAAATAACCTAAAATTAACTTATTTAATACAGCTATATTTACAATTGTACTATTCCTATTCAACTGTGTTAAAAATTAAAGTAATAAATAATAATTATGATAAATAACGTAGTTAATATTTATGCTATGAATATGGAGATTGCATGGTTAAACGGCTGCTATTTCCTTTTATATTCCCACAAAGCTTAGTCTGGATTGAATAAATAATTAAACTGGTATTATAAATTAAAGATGAATGTTAGGTGATTATTTTAGGGCCCTTACCGTTTGTGGGTCACCCGGTTTAATCCAAAAATTAAAACGGAAAAATAATATTATAAAAAAAAGAAAAATTTCCTGTTATATTCCAACCCAATTTAAACCCCTAATATAAACCACCTGGATAGTTAAACCTTTTGTACCAAACCTATCAATTAAATTAAAACCAAAATTGGATAAACCCTCAAATAAAAAAAAACCCGAAAATTATCATAACCCCCACATGGGAATTCACGATTTATAAATTCTAATCCACGGAATTAAATTTTTGGCCAAACAACTAATTTAGTCATTCGCTGTGAACAACTTTAAACAAATATATAATAAAAAATATCTCGAATTGATTAATCGCCCCAAACGCGATTTATTTTATTTTAATTTTGATTTTGGATATCGGGTCGGTATAAACGGTTTATTAGTTAATTTGTATGAATTAAAATTAAATACAACGGTTAATACTGGGCTCATGAAATTGCAATAATTGTAAATAAAGGAAAGTAATAGTAATAATTAAATAACGAATTAATTAATTGGGTGTTTTCAAACTTCATAAATAAACATTAAATTTACAGGGTTTTAATTTTATAAACTTTAAAATGCATTCATAAATTGGATACGTTAGGGGTTTTGGAAAACCATTTGCGGACGTTATTTAAAGTCCAGGTATTTTAAAATTATCAACATTTTAATAATTAACTCCCATACGTAGTAAAGTTTATATTATGTCCAAATATTATAAAAAGGTTTTTCAAAAATAATTTGATTATTATAAATAAATCTTTCACCACCATATTTGACCCAAAAGTATCGTCATAATATCGGTTTCGGTTTTAAAAATATTTAAAATTATAATAATAATTTTTGTGCATTTTCACGTTATAAAGTACTTAAATAAAATATATAAATATTCCTGAATAAACTTTAAATTTTCCCCAACCCCGGCACAATTATTATTTTTAAAACCCCCAATTAAGGAATCGGGTGGTAAAATAATTTTAATTACTTTATTTCCGTAACATATTATTAGGAATTTAATACCTGATAGATAGGGAGATAGTATTCAATTTTTATTAAAGACATTACAATGGTTTTAATGAAAAAATAAGAATTTATTAAGCCGTAAAATTAGTATCCAGACTCGTTAACTATATTAAGTATATTAAACTATGAGTAATACGTTATAATAATTTAATATCCAGCGTATTTACGGGTTTACTCGGGTAATATTCTCATATGTTTGCCTGTAAAAAAAGAAATTACAATTAATTAATCGGAACATTCTTAATATTCTTTTAATATATTATTTTTAATGGAGTTAAAACAAGCGATTAAGTTTATCTTTTATAATTTCAACGTTTCAAAAATAAATTGCAGGGCCCTTACTTTTTAATACGTATATTTTATTAACACGGGTTTTTAGATTTTCAATATATTGCAATTTAAAATTTATTAATTACTAATTAATAATAATAATAATAATAATAATAATAATAATAATAATAATAATAAAAGAATATATGGATTTAAGATTATAAAGGATCACGGAGTTAAAAGGTATAATTCAAACTTGCGACCTATAAAAACCTTTTAATAACAAACCTGGTGTAATATTTTATAAATTTCTTACTTTTAATTCTTTTAATTTAAATACCGGCCGGGTAAAAATTAGCTTACGGTTTGCGGGCATTATAATTTTAAAAATATAACGGCACGTTTTTATAATACTAATTTGGTCAAATTCAAACGTTAAAATTATTAACGATTTAATATTTTCAAAGGTTTTTGAGACCTGTTGGTAATAATTTGGTTCGCCGTTTTTAATGGGTTTCGTTTTAGTTTCTTTTGGGAAAATAAATAAAAAACAATACACGTAATCGATGCTTAATAAGTTTGGGGTTTCGCATTGCCAATTTAATTTTATATTTTGTATTTTAAATACCGAAAATACCGGAATTTCCATCAATTTGAATATTTAATAAAACACCGTTTCCGTTATAAATTTTAAAAGGCGAACGGTAAATCATATAAAACTAAAAAATACTATATTAATAGGCATTAAATGCTTCATAATAAAGAACAAAAAATATCTTTCGTTGGATTTAAATTTTTAACGTTGTAAATTTCGTTTTCAGGTTTTAAATGAAATTTCCCTTTTAAATTTGCATTTTCGCTTGTTAAAATTTGTAACTTTTTTTTTAAAATAACCAAACTTTTAATTGGTATATTTAATATAGTTTTAGCGGTAAAGGTTTCATATACGGCCCGTTTAACGGGGGCGTAAACCAACGTTGTAAAATTGGTTAAATAAATCAAACAATTTATTATTTCGGTTCGGGGAACCAATTTATTGAATTTCTATCCTAACTCCAATGGTATATTAATTTAGTATACGGTAAAAATAACCCGAAAATAACCTGAATTGGGTTTATATAATCTCTTAAATTAAAACGCGGAATAAATCTTTTTGTAAAATGTTAACTTTATATTAATTACCGTTATACGGTTAATTAAATTAACTACGGTTGGTAGTAAATAGTCCTATAAATATAATGGTAAATTTACCGCTATAATAATAAATTTAAATTTATTCAAAATAATTTTGACGGATTATTCCGTTAATTTATTTTGGCCGTAATTATAAATGTTGAAAATATTAGAATTAATATTTTTATTTGCAAATCAATTTTGAAAATTTACATTTATTTCGTGTTTTTGACTAAAATAAAAATTAATGGGGTAACAGCCGTACGTAATGTTGAAAATTTTGTAACAAAATTTAATAATTATTAAAACCGTAAGTTTAATTTTTTTCGTAATTAAATCCACCACCGAAAACGTAATTTTGCATCCATTAGTAATATTAACACTGGATATTTATTATAAAGGTTATACTTAAAAGTTATTATATTATTCTTTACAAAATTAGAAATATTAAAAAAATGTAAAAAATGTAATCTTATTCGTACGTTTACTAAAAATGATTTTAATGTAAGGAATATAATTAATAATTTTAATCTTCTTCAAATTGGGTAAATTATTGCGTGTTTACCGGTTTTTTTCAAATAATAATAATTTTATATGCCCCAAACGTTTTATCCCATAATAATGTTGTTTGGGTTTGGATTTTATTATAATTACCTGTAATTCCGTTGTTTTTAACCGTTGCCCAATTGTTGTCAATTCGATTTCAATTTGAAAAAAGGTAATTTATGGGGGCCTATATTAAATCCGGCAATGGAAAAGGCTTTGATAACAGACCTTTAATAACGAAAACCTCCTTTTTGAAATTAACCCTTTTTATATTTAATTGCGTAAAAGAATTATTTAACAATTCGTTCAATTTACGGGGTTTAATTTTATATTAATTTGTAAAGCTTATTATCTTAAAATTTTACATTAGAGGTAAACTTACAATTATATTTTATTTTGTTTAGAATTTAATATTTTGCTTACTAATTTTTTTCCGGTTTCGAATTAAAATAAATATTATAATCGGTTTAATGTTTAGGGACTAAATTATTCAAATTTATTTTAACGGGGTTATATAACCTTTTATAACCTTTAATAAGATTAAATGAAGAATAATATTATATTTACCAATTATATAAACGTAATTAGAAATTATAAATGCAAAATTCGAAATAAAAATATTGCAGTTTTTACTTTTAAATAGAACGATTTTTTGGCGTTATTAACACGTTTTTACGCTTTCTGATTTTAATCGTATAACGTGTTATTAATAATTCGCCCTTTATGTTATAATTTATTAACCTATTAACGGTATTTATTCCAAACGAAGGAATTTATAAGACGTTATTTAACGTAATATTTTTATATTTGTTAATTTTAAGGCCATATCGGACTTATATTTTTACAATTCCAATATTAGTAAACCTAATAGGGCCATTTCCCGTACCGATTTCGATTATTAAACCGGGGGTATAATCGGTAAAAAAAAGTTGCGAAAATATACTGCGTATTATTTATATTTTATAAAAATCGGGTAGTTTAACTACCGCGGTTTAACACTTTTATTTACGCCGTTTTAAAATCTCGTTTTAATATTAAAATTAATTATTAACATTTGTGGTTTTAACGTCTTACCGGTATAATCAGGTTTCGAATCCGATTCCAAAGTAGGTTTATAATTGCGTTAATAACGGAATTAACCTTCTATTATAATATCCGACACGGTGTATTACCGCCCGAACTGCTTATTTATTCCAAAGCGGTATACGTTACGTATACGTTAACGCTATTTGCAATTAAATACGTAAATAATTCAAATTTTATTAAAATTATAAAAGTTTTAACATTCGACTCGTTAAAACTGGCAAATTTAATCTTATTTGAAAACAAAATCCGAATTAAAATTTTTACTTTTTTCATAATTAAAGGGTGGTTTTTTGCCCGTTATTTTTTAACATCTTTTTTAACATTTTGTTTATTTTCAAATCGATTTTTAATTTTATAATTAATGGTTTTGGTTATATTAAGATTTATAACCAGGTTTTCGGAGTAAAGTCTATTATAAAATATTGCAAATTCAATTTATTTAAATTTTGGTTTACAATTTGTAAAACCCGTTGGGGGATTACGTTGGCGTTTGGTTTAAATAGAGCAAATCCCTTCCAAAATCGTAAATATTAATTTCGGTTATTTACAGGGTTAATTTGCACGTTGATATTGGTTAATTTAATAATAAGGAAATTAAAACGTTTGTTAAATTTTGGTATTAACCTTATAAATTTCGAAAAGTTAAAGTGTAAAATCCCCCATATAATGTATTTTGGTTAATCTTAAATGTAACGGAAAAACTATTTTTAAAGTTTTATACACTATTGTAAAATTGGAATATTATACGATACGTTTTAACAGTTTTTTAATTAGGCTGTTTTTATAAATAATAATAGGATTAATTATTTATATACCGGTAAATTATCAATAATCCTAGGGTTAAAAATAAATTGCGCAATTTTTATAGTTTTAATTATATAATAACTACTTATTCTTATAAGTCGAAATTATTAGTTTTTATCAATTTTTAATCTTTAGGGAAAATAAATACTAGTTTCAATAATCTTTTATTTATTCCGTTATTTGAAATTAGGTTACCAGGTGGATTAAATGGTGTAATAACGTTATTAACGTTAAAGGTTTGTGGATTGGCCTTTGTATTATCGTTATTGGGGGTATTAATACCCGTAATACCATTAAAATCAATAAATTTACCATTTTTCAACGCTAATAACATTTAATTGTTCAATTATTTGTTAAAATTATTTTTTTACGTAATTAAAATTTTTAATTCCAGGTTTTGGGCCTGTAATTTAGCGGTTAAAATTTTGTTTGGGTTAGGTTTAAATCCCTTATTTAATGGAATTGGATTTGGGAGGCCCGATATAAGGTTATTTTCCATTATAAGGTGGTTTAAATTATTATTGACAAATTGACCTAATCGTTTAAAGGTAAATATTTGGATTTAGGATTTTTTATAATTGTTTACTTTGTAACGGTTGTAAATTAATGCGTGTCAAGAATATAAGATTTGTCCCTATTTTGAATGGTTAAATCCATTAAATAAACAGGATTGGAATTCTTAAAATCCACCATCAATAAATGCCCGGGTATTTATACCAACTTAAATACACGTAATAAACGAAGTTTAATAGGTTAATGGGCTATTAACAAACGAATATAAGGTTTTTAATTTTAAATCGTTAACGCAAATTTTATTAAGCGTATAAAAAATTTAAACCAATGATAATAACGATATACGATCCATAACAACCACATTAAAACTTTTGGAATTTGTAATATTAACGAGTGTTATAATATTTACAAATTCGACCTAGATTAAACGTTAATTGAGCAGCCCTTTATTATAAATATAGGGGAGTAGGTGTTAAAATAACATTTATAACCAATTATCTGTATAAAAACAGCAATATTTTTGTTAATATGCGTGCTATGGGGATATAATAATAACTAAATTAAAGTTTAAAATTCAAATTTTTCAGCGGTATTAAATATATCTTGATATATTAACTACGAACTTTTCCGGGTTTATAATTTGTCAATAATAATAATATTAATAAGGATTTAAGGGTAAACTTTAAATGCGGCGTAGTTGATAATTAACGTTTAAAACGTTATAATAATAATGGATAAACCCCGTAAAATACAGGGTTAAAATACATCGAAATCTAAAGTAAACATTTGTATTGGTTGGGAAAAGTTTTGTGTTTTTCTTTATATATTTTCCGATTTCAAAATGGGGGTTCGTACGCCACAAAGGGTTTTTGTGCCGCGGGTGATTTCCTAGTAAATTATTTTATATGGGTTTCTGAAAAAAAACATTTTTATTTGCTTATAAGCCATTTTTGGGTTCACATGTAAATATCGATTTAATAAAACTTTTAGCCCGATACAGGGTAATTAACTCGCAGGTGCAGGGTGGGTATTAAACCCAATGTAAGGTGGTTAACCCATTCGCTAACTTTTAAATCGCAACTCCTATATTTAACAAATTAACGAAATTCCAACAACCGCATTTTAGCGCTATATATTATCGGTTATATACAAATAAAAGTGGCCTTATTACATGCAAAATAATGCATATAATTAACATATAATATTAAGCGAAATGCAGTAAACATAATTAAGATATTATTAAACTGGATTACATTTTAATGTAATTGTTTTATCAATGATTTTTTAATTAAAAAACTGGTGAGGGGTGGCCCACGATTTTGTCGAAAATTACAATTTTGCAACCCCCACTTTAAAGGAGCCCACAACGCATAGCCCCAAAGTAATTATTATTTGCTTTACATATTTTTTATTTACGGATTTCTGCTCTAATTTTGGCCCTATTTTGAAAGTTTATACTTTATAATATAAACACCCTTTATCTCAAATTAATATTCTATTTTTGCAGTTTGTTAAATATTAGCCGTTAAATTATAACTTACTTTTAATAATTGTTTACTGCTGTACTTAACTATTAATCTTTTCATACGATTTTATTTTCGTATGTATAAATATTAATTCTAATTTTAACATTCCCATATATAATTTATACCGCATAACCAGCGAATTAATGCTTGAATTAATAATATAATCCCATGGTATTTATTAATAATAATATTTACCAACAAGGATTTAAGTGTTAACCTAGATACGGCGTGGTTAGTAACCAGCGTTTAAAGCGCTAAATTAATAAGTGCGATGCATTGTAATTTAGGTATAAGTACTTTGTTAATTTGGAGGATCTTGCTTTATCCTTTTAAATATCCTTTAACATTAAAGTGGGAGTCGGTACGCCAGAAAGCATTCCGGTGTCGCGAATAAATTTCGGATAAATTATTTAATATGGGTTTTCCTTTGAAAGAAAACGCTATTATTATTATTATGTAAACCATCGGTAAGGGCTCGCACGTATAGGGGTAACTTGATGGAGTTATACACTTAGTACAGGTTAATTTTACTGGCTTAATTTTCCACTCGCTACTCCTATAATTAATAAAATAACAATTGATTTTATTTCGGCATTATAACATAATAGATTATCTAAAAATAATAGCCGATTCCATATATGTAAAACAATATATATAATTATAAATATTTAAATCCTACTATATTTTATTAAAATAAACTGCTAAGTTTTATTCGGGGCTTAATTTACGTATTAAATTGGTCTTTTATGGAATAAAACGTATTTTAACTTTAATTTACAAAGCATTATTGGTATATAAAATTAGTATCAACTGTTTTAAACCCAATGTATATATGTTTAAAAAATATGTTTTTACCCACGTGTATACGGAAATAATTGCTAATCTTTCCTTATAAGGTTTACGGGAATAAAGCATGTATTTGGGAAGATTTAATTTATAATATCCGGCAGGTGTTTGTAAAATTAAACAATTTCTTATTTTAAAATCGTATAAATCTCTTAAAATGGAAAGTTTGTTTTTAAATTTGTAAAAACACTTTTAACGTGGTAAGCAGAAAAGTTAAATTAAATGTTTAAACTTGTGGTAAATGTTTTAATATAATAGCATTTTATACTGTAAGAAAACGGTTATACGTTTATAAAATTATATAGGTAATTGATTATATTTTTTGAACATTTGCCCTATTAATTCTAAATGTTAACTTTTATTATATATGTTAATATTTTTCAACGGGTATTTTCCGGAAATAATAAATTTATTGCGGGTTTAATTATACTTAACATGATTAATTAACAGTTTATTTAATTTACAATTCTGCATAATTCCTGGTAATGAGTTTACTTTGCAATGTTTATAATATTTAGCAATCTCCGGTTTACTTTTTTATATTCGTGACCAGCTACCGTAATTTAATAACTCGATTAGTATTTTAAAAGCCCCTACATATTTTATTATATATATTGAAACGCTTTTTTCAAGCTTTAAACCTTTTAATATAATATTTTAATAAATAATTAGCATTCAAATACTAACAAGTCTTTTAAATTATACATTATTACTATAATTTATAACCTTTTTACGTAATTAATATTTACTTTGAATATCTTGAAAAAAAACTATTAAACCGTTTTCCGACGCTATAATATTAAAAAGTTTCAAATATTGGGGCGTATTTCAAATTTGTTACAAATGGGTTGTAAAAGCTAATTTTCGTTAAAACTTTTGAAGAGTTTTGGAGTTTTCTTTTGATAGTATAAACGGTGAATTTAAGTTTCTTATATTAATACTTCTTTCGCTTAAAGTATCGGCCGGGAACAAAGGTTTCAATTAATAATATAACCCGGTGGTTGAAAACTTTAAAAAATGTAAATTATAATAATTTAGCCGGTGTTTTAAAGCTTATATAATAATAGTCTATAAATTTAAAACGCGTTGGTATATAAAGTGTATAATTATTATAATACCTTTATTAGTTATTGGCTTTTATTATAATATTTATTAAAATAATAAATACTTGGTATATCTTTACTTAATTAATTACAATGTTTGGAATAACTAAATTGTTTAATGTAAATAAATATGAAATAATCGCCGCTACCGGGAAAAATAAAATAATAGAATAACCGTATTTTTTATGTGGTAAGTATTTATTTATAATTAATTTTTATCCTATAAAACTTATTAATGTTTTAAGACGTATTTTATAATTAAGCAGCCCCACACGTAATTTGCCGCCTCGATTTGCGTATAAACAGGTCTAATTAATTAATTTTTTAATTCGGCCATTAGATAAAATCTTGTTTTAAGAGATTCTCATAATTTTAATAATTTTGTTAAAAATTAAACCTTAAAGTAAGGGTTATCATTCGGTATTAATTTAATGGAATGCGTTATCTTTCTGGTTAATAATATCGTTTCTGCCCGTTTCGTACGTGTAATAACTTTAACCTCGGCCAAATACAAAAATAAAGAAATGGTTTCTGTACCGTTTCCTTATTATTTTCCTCGTTTGAAAGCGTAATAAATAATTCGGCTTAAATAATAACAAATACGCTTATGTAATGCTAACTTTATAAGGTAAACTATCGTTCTTTTTTACATTTACGACTCCGATTATTATTTTACCCACCACTAATACATATTAAAATTAAAAATAAACCCTGTCGTTCGCCAATTAAAGTAATTTTAAAAAAGAACTTGGGGTTTTAATGCGATTCCCACCACCTCGTCCCTTAATTCTATCGTTACTTAATTTTAAAACCCTTTTATCTCTAAAATAAAATTACAAATTACGTATATCCCCGTTTATACACTGCCGACGATTTGGAAAAACGGGGGTTTCAGCTAGTCTCAGGGCTCATCCCTGAACGCGAGCTCCACTAATTGAGCCGTGGCTCAATTCGTGGCTTTGTTTGTACCTGTGGGTCCAACCAAAAATCACTCTGGTTTAGGTCTGAGGACAACTTGTTCATTTTGGGCTTAAGTGGAGGTAATTTCGCCAATTCGGCGACCGACACTCCGTTATAATTAATTAAATAAAAATCGTAAAAATAAACGGTTTGCACGTTGGATATAGGAATTAACGAAATAATTAACAACGATTTATTTTATATTTTTAATAGTTATATTGGTCGAATTGGGATATGGGTACCCTTAATTTTCAAATGGAGGTTGGTTTTTTAATAAATATTGGAATTTTTCGATTTTTTTTAATTATATTTTTATTTTAATATATAATTTAAAAAAAATTTTACGTGGAAGGTAATATATACGTATATATTATATATATAAATTTTAATTAATATATTACGTAATATAAGGTATTAAATATTCGAATAGGTTAAATATTAAATATTTTTAATAAATTTTGCAATCGAAATGGGTTTATATTTTTACCAATTTTAATAATATTAAAACCAAATTTTAACGATTATATACCCGGTATAAACAAACGTCCACGTTAAAAAAGTTTTTAAATATTATTTAAATTGCGTATTTTATATATAAATTTAATATAATTTATATATTTTTAAATTTTATTATATATTTATTAATAAAAGGTTTTATAATAAATAAATTCGATATAATAAACCTTTAAATTTATTATATATAATAATATAATAACGTTTATTTTTTTATTTAATTTAAAATAAATATAAAATAAAATTTAAAAAATATAAATTTTATTAAATCTATATATAAAATACGCAATTTTAATAATATTTACAAATTCTTTTTACGCGGACGTTTATTTATATCGGTTATATAATCGTTAAAATTTTGGTTCTAATATCGTTAAAATTGGTAAAAATATAAACCTATTTCAATTGTAAAATTTATTAAAAATATTTGATACTTAACCTATTCGAATATTTAACACCTTATATTACGTAATATATTAACCAAAATTTATATATATAATATATACGTATATATTACTTTCTACGTACAAAAATTTTTAAATTATATATTAAATTAAAAATATAATTAAAAAAAATCGAAAAATTCCAATACTTATTAAAAAACCAACTTCCATTTGAAAATTAAAGGTACCCATATCCTAATTCGACCAATATAACCATTAAAAATATAAATTAAATCGTTATTAATTATTTTGTTAATTTTTATATCCAACGTATAAACCGTTTATTTTTACGATTTTTATTTAATTAATTATAACGGAGTATCGGTCGCCAAATTGGCGAAATTACCTCCATTTAAGCCCAAAATGAACAAGTTGTCCTTAGATTTAAACCAGAATGATTTTTGGTTGGACCTACAGGTATAAATAAAGCTACGAATTGAGCCACGGCTCAATTAGTGGAGCTCGCGTTCAGGGATGAGCCCTGAGACTAAACATGTCTTCAGACTAGAACGGGCGCGATTTTTTCGGCCGATTTGATTGGCCGAAAAGCCATGTGGCTGAAAGGTATATGGAGCGCCCGGTCCACCATTGCGAAGCAAGGGTGGTCTAGTCTAAGCACTGAGACTAGGTTTCAGCTGTTATTTGTCGAAAATTAATATTCTACGCGAATTGGACGAAAACTACGTTAATTTCCTTTCTAATATTTAAAACCACCCTTACCGGTTGTTTATTTTCGGAGTAAATTAAATTTATTAATAAAGTGAAACGAATTTTAAATATCCGTGTTCGTCTGTTAAAATGCGACCAATTACTTGGGGGCTGTGCGTTGTGGGCCCCCTTAAAAAGGGGATTGCAAAATCGCGGGTCACCATTTACAAGTTTTTTAATTAGAAAATTGTTAACAACATAATTATATGCAAATACAATCCGGTTTAATAATACCACAATTATGTTTACCGCATTTTTATTAATATTATAAAATTGCGTAAATTTCCCGTTATTTCGGCTACCCGCCAATACGTTAAATATCTTAAAATTTACCACGTTAAATCGTATTTTGCACGGGGGGTTAAATTGGAGCCGGAAACATTGCGGACGTATTATAATAAATACGGTTACGCGTTTTCGAATATTTAATAGCATATTTAACCCTTTTAAATTTAAAAAACCGAAATTAGTAATAAAACGCGTTAAACGGTTTTTAACGTTAACCGCGGTTAAAAACCAAAATTTCGTTATTTATTTTATATAATTTTATAAATTAAACGTCTATTATATTAACCAATATTTTATTTTTGCGGCCAATTTAATACCTTAATTACGAATATTATTTTATAATTTAATCCAGTTTTTTTGGTACGGCCGTTGGTTTAAAAAATATCCAAAATTGCGATTACCCAAATAATAACCCGTTAAAACTTTTCGTTTAAATTTTAAATAATAAATCGATTTTGTGGAAAATTAATATCGCCGTACCGTTATCCCTACGATTAAATTTGGGATTACGTTTTTAACGGTTTAAAACAGTAATAAATACGGTATTAAAATCGGTGTACGAAATGGCCGAATATTAATATTAATTGTAACGAAAAAACTATAAAAAACCACGTAATATTAATCCGACCAACCGTAAAAATTATACGTTAATAAATACGGATAACGTAATTAATAATCGTTACCGTTTTTTTATATTTTACAAAATGGTTTACTAATAATTAACTTAATTTGGATTTATTTGTAAATATTATATTTACGCGGTTAAAATTTGATTTTTCCAACGTAAAAATTATATTTATTTAAATATAATATTTTAACCGGTATTTATAACCAAAAATCGCTGCCGTATAATCGATTAAATTTTTCACCTCAAAAAAATGGTTTGGGCATAATTTTAATGCTAATTTCGATTTTACAAACCGTATTATAGGTTAAATCGAACCGGATTTTCGGCGGGTTAAAACACGAATTTGGAAATGGCTTTTTTCGACGGTTTTACCGGTTATTTTGGTATAAAAATATTTAATTATTATTTTAATTTTAATATCGAAATAATTATTAAACCGTTTTATTTGACGTATTTTTTATAGTTTATAACCGTTTTAATATTTATTTATTTAAAAGAAATTACAAACGGTATTTTATAAATATATTTAAAACGGTATTCCGTTATTTACTCGATTTAATTTCGGTATAACCATTTAAATAAATTATTTATTAATTTAACGGTAAATTAATATATTTTTATTTACGTAACGGTGTTAAAAAATAATTTTTACAATTAACCACGTTATTAACGGTTTTTAAAATACCGGTTTATTTCCAATTATCCGTAAAAGAATATTGGCCAAATTACGTGGTTTATTTCACGTAACGAATATCTTATATTATTTAAAAATTCTGTTTATTATTAATTAATTTACCCGAACCAAATATACCGGGAACCGTATTACGGCCGAATTATATTTTTTAGTTTAAATATAATTAACGTTTTTTTTAATTTACACGTTATTATCAACGAAACTATTTCTTTCCGGTAACGCGTTGTTTAAAAATAAAATAATAAGAAAAACGTTTATAACGTATTTTGCGGTATAAAATCAAAATAATATTAAAATTAACCGATAAATAATTTAAAACCGTTTATACGTTGGAAAATATACGGACCGTTTACAAAATTAAATGAAATTTAATCGAAAAAATAAATATTTACCAATAAAAACAATTCGTTAAAGATTTATAATATAAAAATAAAAAAACAAATTATTTAATATTTGCGAAAATTTAACGGTATATTTAACGGGGTTAAAATATAAAAAAAAATATTTAAAAAATTCAAATTTTAAGCCGGAAAACGTTCTGGAGGTTAAAAAACGATTTGAAAAAAAAAACCAAATTTTTAAATTTTATAATTATAATTTTTAATAAAAGGTTAATTTTAAATAATAAAACGGTCATGCAAATTAATATTACCGTAAAAATTAGTTTTAATTATTTTATTAATATATATATTACGATTTTTAGAATTAATTTTATTTTGTACATCCGTAACGTTTTTTACCCATTTCCGTAATATATATTATTAATTTTACCTCCGTTTCGTTAATTTAAGAATATAAAACCGTTTAAAAAAACGTTTTTTGCCGTTAATATCGGGGTGTAAAACGAACGATTTGGAAATATCCGGGTCGTTTTATAACCGTTTAAACGGCTTATTTACGGTAATTAACCCAAATCTTTTAAAATAAATATTTATAACGCAAATTACGGTTTTTAATATAATTTTATTTTGGACCTTTTTAATTATTATTATGTTAATATGTGTTAATTGTTTTTTAACGAGTGATTTTTATAGGCGATTTTCTAACAAATTTACTGACCCGCGATTTTATCGTGACCCGCGATTTTGTAACCCCCTTTTTAAGGGGGCCCATAACGCACAGCCCCCAAATAATAACGTTGATATAAACAGTTTAGTTTATAATCTGGTTGTTTCTTTTCCGAACTTTTTAATTAAGAGTTAATTATAGTAACATTTATAATTAATTCTTGTCTCATGTAATCCTTTTAATATTAAAATATATAATGGGTCGATTTTTTATATTTAGAATATGTAATAAAACCCAAAGATTTCGGGTATGTGCTAATATTAAAGTTTTATTGGTTATTATTTTGGCTTACAAATCGGTTTTTTTCTCGATTTTTTTTTTCAGCGTTTTTATTTCTTCTAATTTTATTTTCAACTTGTTTAAAATTATAAAGTTATAATAATAATAAATTATATTTTATAAGCAATTATATAACCAGCCACTTAATTAATTCGGGTTTAATTCGGTCGTATTATGCCAGAAAGCTTATAATTTTATTATTTTTGCTGTAAATATAAAACTTTCAAAAATCTATTGGTTTTTTACATTACCTTTCCCTGGCTTTTCCGGGTATAATTTCCACATATAAAATTAAAAATTCGTTTTTTACCCTTTACCCCAATTAACATTCCAATTTATTTATTTAACATTAATATTCTTTTAAACTTATTAATTTAATTATTGGTGCGCCGCAATAAGCTTTTTTACTTAAATAATTCAATTGCCTGAAGTTTTAGAGGGTTTTAATATAATAAAGTATAGAAATTATATTATAAAGTTTATTAATATTTTATGAACAGGATTTTCCATTTATCCGTTATATTTTATTAATAGAAATTTTGGTATAAATTGGGATTTTAGTTTGTAAACGAATTATAAAGCCGTTATTTTAAAAGTTAAAATAGTATTTTTAAATTTCAAGTTTTCATAGCAAATTATCCGAATAATTTCCGTTGTTCTCGTAAAGCTTTTAATTTTTTGTAATTTAAGAATTATTTTCATTATTATTAGAATTACATTGTTAATTATTTAAGAAGGTTAATATATATTTTAGGTTATAAAAAGAAGGTAGTTCTTTGGTAATATATTTGGTCGGTTTAATAATAGGAGTGGATTATAACAAGTTTCGGAATTACTTGTCTGCTTTATCAGGTTAAAATTAACAATAAAATAATATAATATAATAAACACGTAAATTATGGTTTAAGTTATAAGGAACTTCCTTTTTTCAATTTCTGTTTATCCAAGCAAAGGTTCTTATAGAAGCTTTATTTAATTAAACATTTGAATTTTAGCCTATACTCCAGCCCTCGGTCCTAACCCTTAGTTAACAACGGGGTATAATATAGGAATATAACACATATTAAGCTGCCTTTATAATTTCACGGGCTTTATTTTTCTTGGTACAAACTATTATTTAGCTAGGTTTAAATATGGGATTTCCTTTTACTAATATACTTAATTCCCCCTTAATTATATTACTTTGTACATTGTAATGTGTAGCATCTTGGATAAATTATTGAAAAACAAACGTGAAAATAATTCAAATAATTTACATATCCTTATCTTATACCTTTTATTTCGGGGGGGTTTTATAAGAAGATTTTTATTATTTTACTATATTATTTTATAAGGCCTGTATTAAAACATCCGCCGCCAACACGATATAATATGTACATTTTATATAATACAAAGCGCGAGGCATGACACATACGGTTGTAGCTTCTTTTAAATTCTGCTTTGACTTACGATTCTGCTTTATTATTTAACTGCCCAGTACCTGTATATACATATCCCTTACAGCGAAGATAAAGAACCCCGTTCCTTCCCTTGTAAAACAGTATTCTACTCTCCCTCCGCTATATTTGTCATGGCTTAATTTGTTACCCAGGGGTACCCCTTATAACTTGGACCCGACGAGATATTGCAAACGCAGGTCTTGCAGGATCTTTTGATCTATTGGCCTATCTGTTATCTCGTCGGGCAGACGGTGATAATATCTTCATCTCTTGTTTTCCCTGCAACATAATACTAGCAATTACAGCTCTTAGAAGTCAGCTCTCGCCGTTTCTCCGCCCCAAGCCCGCCTTACCAACTCCCGAATCTTCTCCCTGTCTATCAAACGGGGGTTCCAATATGGCTTTTCCATGGCAACACCAGTGACTCTTTCGATGTCAGATTCCGCCATCCCTATGTCCTTGAGCGCCCGTGGAATGCCTATTCGACTGATCAGATCGTTGAGCAGGACGACAGGATCTGCCAAGTCCGCGGCAGAGCTAGGAAGCTTCGTTGGCGACATGGCTTCTGTTAAGCTAGCTATGGTTTGGTTGGGTATAGAGGGCAAGTTGTAGGCGAGACTATGAGGTAACAGTACTGCGTGCGTCTCGGCGTGCGGAAGCGCGGCCGTCCCAGCCACAGCATGGGCCAGCTTGTGCTGCAGAGCTATCCCAGTGGAGGCGACGACGTATCCTGCAAGGAAAGCGCCTCGTAAGAGGGCGGTCCGAGTCTGTACCGAGCTTGGATTCCCACCCAAAGTACCAAGGGCAGCGCTGAGAGACCTGATGGATTCCAAGGCAAGAATCGACGTTACTGGGTTGCTGTGTTCGGCATACAAAGCCTCGACTGAAGACGTAGTTCAAAGTTGCAATCAGATAAATGCAAAGGATAGCAGCACTGGTTGAGGTATGCAACTCACTTGAGTGGGCAAGGGCATTGATACCGCTAGGGAAGGATACCTCTAAGGGTAGGTCCAATGTCAAATCCACATCATAAATGACGACGGTCGGCAGGATCTTGGGGTCCGTCACCGAAACTTTCTTCCCATCAGCACCCTTCTCCCCCAGGATTGGTGTCATTTCAGAGCCTGAGTAGGTCGTCGGGATAACCACATGGGGTAGTCCAGTCCTCAAAGCGAGGGCTTTTCCTAGCCCTACGGCACTGCCGCCACCCAATGATACGATACAATCCCGATCGGCAGCCAGTGGCAGAGCATCATTTATGATGGAGCTGGGGTTATGAACTGTGGCAGTGCTGACCAGTTTGACCTTGGGAATCCCATCCTCGCCGAGCTTCTTTCGGATTTCTTTGGCTAGAGACACACGGCCCGGGGAGGACACTAGAAGAGGCTTTTTGCAGCCGCTAGGAGGTGATAGGCTGCATATCTCCTTTGCAAGGCTCGAGAGGGTTCCACGCCCGAATATGACCTTGGGCGAGGGTGTGTTACGGTAGACGAACGAGTCCATATCGAAGTGTTCAAGGACATAGGCAGAAGTATTCTTGGTAGTATACCGATCATATGAAAGATGAGGACATGTACATGCATGTATCATTTGGTGGGGACGGGCGGGGTTATCAAGGCTAACGTCATAAGGTATCCTCACTTTGCAGGCCGAGCTCTTCTCGGTGCTGCCGTGCTCGCAGTCCCTTTTCGACCATATAGCAATGTCCACCAATGGCGATGACTAGCTTTCCAGGCTGTGCCATAGCGGCCCTGGCTCTAATGCCACAGAAGCGACGGCGAGTTCCTACTGAAACCATGAAACATTTCTTGCCAGGTCGATACGAAATCCAAGTTCCTGGATGCAGTGGGATAGCCCTGAAGACAAACCTGTAAGTGTAACATGTATAATCTCTATTGCTCTCTTGAAAACCCTGCCGCCTACGAAACCGTGGTAATGATTTGATTATTCAGTATTACAACATATATCTAATAAATAATATGGGATTCTATAGTTTGTCTAACGGGCTAGACCTAGTAGTTACCTGCTAGCATGCCTTTCATGTCTGTAAACCAACCCCAAGGTAGAATTACCTCAGCTCAACTTTTTATTCGTCGACCCATTACCGTTCGGGTTGGTTCCTGGACTTGAGATATCCACCGCACTTTGGTCTGGCCTTACCTTGAATTTGGTGCCTCTCCATGTGACTGTCGTGCCCAGTAAAACAGCCCTGGTCCAAATAGGCAGTGCCAGAACTTCACGTCCAACCCATGTCAAAACCCAGGCGCCAAAGGGTCGGTTTGTGAGCTCGTTGCCTTGCGCAAAGTCAGGCGTGTCTGCATCCTTCTCGATGCTGCGGCAGGAGTGGAGAAAACGGTGCACCACATAGTCAATTGTGGCCCAGACGGCGATTGTAGCCAACCAGATGGACCACAGGGCAGTCCAGGTATGCGGGATGGGCCAGTTGGCGGGGTTGGGACACCACGGCGTGGTGGTCAGAGCGTGGGCGAATGCCATACAGCAAACCATGGACTCAACGCCAGGCTCAACCAGGGTTGCCAGTAGGACTGTCCACTTGCGCACGCGAAGCCACCTTATCCGGCGGGCAATGTATGAGCCGACTGAGTTGTTCATCATGGGCTGCAAAGCCAGGTCGCCAAATACTAGACCGTGGTTGCCGTGGCCAGGCACGTCCGAACGCCAAAGCAAATCTCCAATCCGATGGTCCTCGCAGATGTATTCCGAGAAGTAGTCTATACCGCGGGGGCGGGACACCGTTTCTTTGGACAGTATAGGGTTGTGTGCCGGGTCGGTGAGGCGGTCGAGATGGGATTTGCGAAACATGTTGCTCTTGCCGCAGATGCAGGGTGCGACGCCAACGGTGTTGATTGCGCTGTAGAATTTGCCGTGCGTAGTTGCCATGAACATCTCATCAAGTCTGCCGCCGCCGGTTTGCCAGACTTGGGAGTCTTGGGGTGGAGTGACGTCCACAGACAGGGGAAGCTGGTGAACGAATTTGTAGGGCCTGGAGCCGGTAGAGAAGCCACACAGCTTGTCAACCATCCGGCCAGTCGTGCCTTTAGACACCCATATGTTGCAGTCAATGATCCAAATTATGTCGCCTTTGGCCTCTCGGTAGGCGTGACTGATGTTGCGGATCTTGGGGTTGGGGCCAAGGTTACGTATGTTACCAGTGGTGCCGTAGAGCAACGGATCCTCAGTTTCGACAAAGAGACGGACGTCATGTGTGGCGCTGTACTCGGCGACGACCCTCTTTAGTAAAGGGTAGGCTGAGTCATCTTTGGATGAGACGCAAAGGCTCATGCTCAGTTTGTCTCTTGGATATGCTTGCTGGAGGGTCGAGATCAGGCATTCGTAAAGGCGGGGCTCGAGGCCTTTGACTGGACGGATTACGGTTACGTGCGGTACATCCTGAGATGCGAGTGAAGGCGATATCGGTGGCGGCGGAGGACGCGAGTAGGAGCGAAAGCTGATGGAGAGAGAGAGAAAGAGAGGTGCAACTTGTTAGATGGAGCGGCTCTGGAGACTTTGGTAGGATTCCATGTAACGTTAGGCTTCGATAGGCCATAGGGGTTGTTTGTCTTACAGTTGATATAAACCAATGCCCTGGACACAAAAGACGATAGGCGACCAGATAGCTCCGGCATAAGCCAGCCCATCCATGAGCAACGGCATTTGTTGCAGGTGGTGTTGTCCCAAAGCGCAACGTCGCAGATGTGTGCAGGGAGGAAGGCGGGCACAAGGAGGAAAGGGGCCGGCGGGTGGACGCAACGGGAGGCTCACAAGTGCTGTGGGACAATCAACACGTTGCTATTAAATATCGTAGAAAACAGAGGCTTGATTTGAGTTTTGGTAATATTTTAACCTGCATTACTCTCTCGACTCCCACCTCTCTGCTAATTTCTAGTTCTAGTAAAGAAAAAGCCCCTGAAGTCAAGACCCATGACTGTGAAATTCGATAGCTCTAGCTAGTGGATCCCACCTATCCGATCCGTCGCTCGCGTGAAATCTCGACGATTTTTTTTTTCTTTTTCTGTCTACGCGAAGTGACAGCTTCCCTACTCCATACTCTAGATCAACCAACCCTGTACCATTGCTAGGTACCTAGCTACACAAGCCTGCCACCGCCTGCGACTGTCTCGGAAATCCAATCCCCAATCAGAACAATCTAAATGACCTCCACTGGCAGTTGGTCCCACCATGAAGCTTATTTGACCAATGATATGCAGTCAATACTGTATCCAGTTGCCAAGTGCTACTGGCCCGTGCCGAGGGAACCCCAGTGAGGGGACTGGCAGAAAAAGAAAAAAAAAGGGGAAAAAAACTTTCACCTACAAATTCTCCCATCTGCAGATCAGATCATCCCCGACACCGTCCTCCGTCTTTGATCCAAAACACATACCAAAGAAAAAAATATCTGCTTCAGCCTGCTGATGCATACTTATAGGTCTTG
Organism: Pyricularia grisea; assembly: GCF_004355905.1. NCBI lineage: Eukaryota > Fungi > Ascomycota > Sordariomycetes > Magnaporthales > Pyriculariaceae > Pyricularia > Pyricularia grisea. Next base: position 4,455,485 of record NC_044973.1, on the reverse strand, counting down.
AATGGCCGTTTCCAAACAGCCTCTGCCGGTATCGCAGAGGGACCTTCCCTCACCTCGGTAAGTCGCCATTCGTTTGGCATCATGGCCTTCTAATCTGCCAGCTTGGTAGCCACGCATTTCTAGACTACCCTAATGTGCAAGTGCACCGATTGCGGTGATGACTTCATTATTGGTGCTGAGAGACCTACTTAGTAGCTCTCAATGAGTGCCTCTTATTATAGACTACAACGGTATCTGAGCGATCGCACTTTGCCATGTGGGCGCATGCCAAGTGGTAATGCTGTCATGGTAATTTCATTCATTCTTCCATCCTAGGTACCTTACCTAGGTAGGTAGAGTACTTGCTGGCTTCTCACCCCCAAAGCATGCCAACTTGGCCGAAGGTTGTTTGACTTACAATTTCCTGTCTGCAACAGTGCCAACATGCTAAAAGTCGAAAATGGCTGAGAAAAACACCAGAACCAGCTCAGACTCACCTAACACGAGAGCACCTGTTTTCAAAAAGCCTTCGACACCCAGGGTTCCAATCCACCAGGTCTATGCACTACCAGCTCCCATCAGGACTTTTCCCTTGCCAAGCTTTTACCCGAGTAACCCGCTGTCTCTCGCGCATCTCGTCTATATATGGTTGAAGCAGACAGTCTTTGCCAGGCCGCCGAATGAACCCTCCAAGTTGTACCAGGGCGAGTGGTCGCCAGAGACAAGGTCCGTCAACATCTCAGATGCTATAGCCATAAGAGCTCTGTGGGAGCAGGGCTTCTTTGGAAAAGGAAGTCTGAGCCGCAGCGAGCCAAACTGGCTGAAGCGAGAGATGAACCGCCGTGGTGTCGATTCCGTCAGTGTTGCAGAACAAAACACAAATAAGAGAAGAGAAGAACGTCTTCGGGCCAAATGGGAACGGGCAAGACTTGAGCAGGAGATTATAGAACAGACTCGCCTGGAGGAAAGTCTAGCTGCTGTTGTCCTACCCGCATCCCATGCCCTGCAAGCCATCGTCCCTCCAGTGGGTCCTCTTGAACTTCTTCGATTGCCCAACTCAGCGTCGGATCTGGAGGTCGCAACCTTGATACCCAATTCCACCAGCGGACTAGCCAACGGCACAAGCGGATTGTCCTACGATCTGGCAACCTCAGCAGAACAGTCCCAGATCAATGGTGCTCCAAAGTCCAATGGTAGTACCCACCCACCGTCTCACAAAATTGAAGGTCTGCACCATCTGCTTAAGAAGCAGAAGAATGTCCGTTTCTCAGGTGGCGTCGTCTCGACCACATTTGACCAAAACGATGCGCCTAGTCCTGGAGGGTCTCAATCACAACTTCTGAAGGATTCTGTGAAAACAGCACCAGTGCACACAGGTCCAGGTAGTGATATTTCGCGCAGCGCGCCTCTTGACGAGACTCGAGACCTCGAGCACCTACAGTTATCTGCACAGGAAGCATTTTACCTTTCCTTTGCCATCGGCGCACTGGAAGTCGTAGACCCAAAAACGCAGTCAAAAATGACAAACTTGGAGCTTCTGCACCTGTTTGCCGACCACTACTATTTCCCGCCACGATTGTCGAGCCATGGATCCTCTGGTCTACGCACCGATGACCCTTTTCTTGTTCATTACGTTGTGTTCCATCACTTTCGATCACTTGGCTGGGTTCCTCGCGAGGGCGTCAAGTTCGGAGTTGACTTGCTCCTTTACCGGCGCGGACCCGTATTTGATCATGCTGAATTTGGCCTCATGGTGCTTCCATCTTATTCACATCCAGATTGGAACCTTGAGGAGCGCAGACACCCGCAGCAAAATGTATCTTGGTTCTGGCTACATGGAATCCAACGGGTTCTTTCTCACGTGCTCAAAAGTCTGGTTCTTGTCTACGTAGACATCCCGCCGCCCTCAACCGTCGACTTGGTATCAGACCCAAACAAGGGGGGCATTTCTGGCCTGCTGGAGCAGTACAAAGTGAGGGAAGTGATGGTTAGGCGTTGGTCCTCAAACCGCAATCGGTAGCCGATGCCGCACGAAGGCTGTGGGCACATGGGGATGGGCAGTCGGTACTACGGCGATCACAGGATTGGATGCTTTTTCTTGTGAAGCATGGACGAATCATGATGCTAAAAAGCTGCATATAGTTCGCCCCGAGTTAATAGCCAAAGTTCGGGCAATGTTGAAATTTGAATAATTAATGAATACATCCTTCCATGCACCGAGTAACTGACACGAGACACTACGCGCGTGACTTTTTGAATCGAAACGGGCGTGTCTAGTGAAACGCCGCGCGCACTGAATATGCACTAAACGCCGGTCTCATGATCGGCCGGTCTACTAATGGACGGTAGTCGGCCATCATGTCAAGACTCGCATCACTGATTGCGAGAATTCGAATTGCAAATGGGCTGCATTTTTATGTTTTGTTATATGATTATATAGCACTGCTTTTCTAGTCGCGAAGGAGCATTCGCACATCGGGTTCATATTGCCGAAGGACAGAAACCCGGCCGGTATCGAGAAACCAAGTTGAACAAACCCCTTCATATCGCAAAAAGCAACGCATAGCACAGGCATCAAAGACATAGAAATTAATGATGAGATCCTGGACTCCTTTCATCCATCTTATGGCAGCTGCCTCCCTCGTTGGAGCGATGCCACTCATGGCCCATGTGGGAGCCGCACCTGCAGAGGGCCCCCAACAGCAGCGCTGCCAGACCAAACCTTTCGCATTCTTCCTAGCTGGTGATTCGACAACAGCTATACAGAGTCCGAACGGCGGCGGCTGGGGCACGGGGTTTCTGTCTTATCTCAACGACACGGCGGGAGCCTGGGGCGTCAATCACGGCATCAACGGCGCGACCACGGCATCTTTTGTCGAAGCAGGAGAGTGGGCACGTGTGCTGTCGTCGGTTCACCAAAACAGCGCAAACAGCAGCTGCGTCGTGACGATTCAGTTTGGGCACAACGACCAACTTCCATCCCGAGGCGTCTCGAGAGAACAGTTCCAGTCAAACTTGGAGAATTTTGCTATTGATGTTACTGCCGCAGGGGGGCTGCCAGTAATACTGAGCCCGCTCTCGAGGAGAGATTTCTGGGACAACGGAACGCTTGTAGATTCTCTTGGAGTTGAGCGGAGCTTGGCCAAGACGGCTGCGGCCAATTCCGGCGCGAGATTTGTTGACCTGAACCAGGCGAGCGCCAGCTATATCCAGGCCATTGGAGCGGGAGCCAGCAAGAAGTATAACAGCAGTCCTGGTGACACGACGCACCTAGACAAGTGGGGGAGTGTGGTATTCGGAAGGATGCTTGCAGACTTGCTGCTTGGGCATGATGCAAGACTGGATAGCGAAGACAGAGATGTTGGGATGATGGTGCAGAACCCTGAGTTGATAATTCTCGAGCAGGACGGGTCAGACGAACTGGAGCCTAGGGCTGAATGCCTGAAGGGGTGGCTTGTCGAGGACAAGGAGCTTAGTCGCAAGATTTGGAAAGGAGATGCGGCCTGATGGGCTTGATTGACCCCGTAAAAACGTCAACTGAGTACATATTCATACTGCTATACCTCACCTTCGTCCCTGCCAAAGTTTCTATTCTCATGACCGCCAAAGCACTGTATCAGAACCTGACCAAGTTGTTGTATTAATTTCCACCAAGGACCCCTGAACCTGCTGTGTTTTGTTTATACCATGTCGATAAGGTCCCTTCACCTACCCAGGCTAATTTGCTTGCTGCATAAAGTTCACCTTGTTACTTCCGCTTAGTCCCATCCCAATTCTTCACGTCAACACCCTCGGGTGGATGAACCTCAACCTGACGATTGGCAACATCCGACCAGTCCATGCTCAGCTCCGTTCCATTGCTTTCAGTGAAGCTCTTCATCATGGCACGCTTAGCCTCGGGTGTCGCGCCCTTGTACAGCTCCTCGAAGAAATGGTTCACATCCTGAGGCTCCTCATGGTCATCGTCGAGCTTCTCCCAGTTCTTGGGCCCGCTCTTGGAACTAGTTGGGTAGGGCGGCGGCTTGTTCTGGAGGACCCAATCCGGTATCGGCTCGGGCTTTGGCGGCTCATCTTCCACGTCGGGTTCAGACCGCACCGAGTCCTTCGGTTGGGATGTTGATGTAAGGTCGGCCGAGTCGGTCATGGTACCCCACGTTTTCCATTTCTCTCCCGGCTGTGCCTTGACTAGCGTTAACTCAACCTTGACAGACCCGACGAACTGCTTGATGGTGCCAGGCTCAATTTCATAAGCCAAGGTGAGCTTCACCGGCGGATCACCTTCTTTGGGCATATTATGTAGCACAATGGTCCTTGAGTCGGCTTCGGCGCGGAACGATTTCTTGTCGACTCCTTTGCAAAAGATGCTTAGGGTGACGTTGGCAGAGCTTTGGAAAAAGTCAACCCGAAGCTGCTGAGGTTTTGCGGCCGTGGCGCCAGTCTCTGCCGCTGCGGGCCCCTGGCTTCCACCTGGTCCCTTTTCAGAAGCGTTCTTGCTTCCATCCAGACGGTGCTCCCCGTCCACCAATGCCGGCGGGTTTGGCGTCCTGGTAACAGTCAACTTCCTTTCGATCGCATCGGATGGCAACTTCGCCATGCTAGATAAACACATCTGCCGCATAGAATGTGCCCTGACCCATTTTCTGCTCTTGGTCAGATCATCCTGGTTCACATTGCCCTTTCCCGGGGAAACAGGCTTTTCCTTCTCGGCCTGCTCCAACGTGCAATTGTAGAAGCCGTCGCCATCAACCTTGGCCAACGCTGGATCCTCCTCGCGGGCCGAAGCTCCACTGCCCAGCCTGACTGCCCACAACAGACAGGCGTCGGCGTCGGCGTATCTCCCCAGCCGGAAGAGAGCCACGCCGCGCCGATACTGTGCCTCGAGCATCTGCTCGAGCCTCTGCGAATGCTGCCGCCCAGCGGCAATGTTGTACGCATGCTCGGCGTCAACGAGGGCGCGCTCAAACTGTGATGTTTTAGTGTATGCCTCGGCGCGGGCGAGAAGCCAGATCGGAGACATGGTGACGGCAATGGCCTTTGTCAAATGTGGGATCGCGTCCGCATAGTTGCCCTCCTTGCAGAGGGCTATGCCCTTGTTGGCGTTGACGAACTCCATGATATTGGCCAGATCAGACAGACGGCTTGCAGCCGAAAATTGTAGTCGGATGCCAACCAAGATGGTGCAATCTGTTTTTGCTGGTTTTTTTTGTTCTCCTTTTTTCTTTTTCTTTTTCTCTTAAATTCCGAGACAATATCCAGTGTAGGAGTAAAGTAGGTATGTGTTATTTTGTTTTTGTAGACGATAGATGTGTATCGACCGTATCAAAGTGTTTCCAACAAGCATGCAACCAAACTTGAGATGGAAGCTTTCGGAGCTTGCTCGAAGCAACCCAACTGCATAGAAGCGGGGAACTGGGTAGCTCCTCCACTCACACCATCCGAGATGCATGGGAGGAACCACCCCACCTTCAAGGAGCACTTGCCAATAATTTGATCTCATCTTGCCACCTACCTTACCTAGTAGTCAAGGTAGGAGGTACTTAGATTTGAGCAGTAGGTGTGTCACCATGGCATCGAGTGTAATTTACTAATTATCGGGCAACCAAACCGTGGTCCCACGTCCAATATTGAAAATTTCCGTGTCCATATGTACTATACTGTCATGACTACCTGCAATTAATTACCTACCTAGGTACTTGATTCACCTCAATAAAATCATCCGATTCGAAAAATTTCACCTGTCCCTTAGACAACCGTCTCATTCGGGTATCTTTTGGCAAACATTCCCAGAGCCTTCAAGGTGAAAGTGAACTTGTAGTTTGGATACGAAATCATGCAGCTCTTGTTGAATACGCCCTCTATGGCCTCCTGAAGCCACTCGCCGTTGGGCTGCTGGCGTTGCATAATGAGCTTCACGCCTTTGCGGATGGGTTCGATATCTGGGTAGTCAGCCTTCATTAGACCAATGATGGCCCATGCAGTCTGCACCACAAGTGATCCCATAGGATGCTCGTGATACTTGGCTTCCTCGCAAGCCTGTGATTTCAAGATCAGGATGTATTAGTTTGTCTTGTGGGCCGCGTGGCGTTGATGAGTGGCCATGATGTGGGATAATGACTTACTCTGTAGCTCTCAGACCAACCACCATCCTCACGCTGCTTGGACACCAAAAAGTCGCAGCCCTTCCTTGAGCTCTCGCTATCCCGATAGGTCTCACCAATGCTAGCCAGACTCTCCAAGGCAAACATGCCAGCATATGTGAAGCATATACCCCAGCTGCCATACCAACTACCATCCGGCCTCTGATCTGACTTGATCCAGTTCACGGCTTTGTGAATGAACGTTTTGACCTCGGAAGCCCTGTAGTCCGGCCAGTGCTTGTGGAAAAGTGACAGGGCTGTGACGCAGGCGGTGGTACATTCGGGGTATAGATACTCAACCATGATGCGTCCAAAGACCTCGGCAGCGTTCAGCATCTCCAACTTTTCACTACCACGCGGCGGTTCGTACGAAGCACATCCTCCGTTTTCCGTCTGGTAGGTAAGCAGCGTGTCAATCGCGTCGAAGATTCTCCTATCACTGATGAGTTGTGGGTATCCCGGAGTCTTCTGCAGTATGATGACGGATTTCAGGGCCTCGGAAATGCAGTCGCTGACGGCATAACCTTGGTCCTTGTTACTGAAACCCCACGCGCCTTTGCGAGGGTGCCTGTATGATTCATCCTGCCATTTGCAGTTCTCACGGATCTGCTGATCGTCGAGGAACTCAAGAGCTTTGAGCAGCATTGGCTTCCAGCGGCGATCTTCTGTCAGACCTGCATCCATTACAGCCTGTATGGCAAAGGCCGTATCCCAACATTGAACCCCGTTTGTGCCATTGACCATCAAGCCTTCTTTGTTCACCCAAAGGAACTCCTGTGACCTCTCGCGGTGTCTCTTGACGGCGTATGAGTCCGGCCCATCCTTGATGTAGCAAACAACCATGTTCATAGCGCTGTTCACGGGCGCTAGGTCGGCATAATCCGTATTCTCGTCCTCCATGTCGACCAGCTTGCTGACCCAATCTTCCGCCCTTCTCTTGAGGAAGTTAGGGCGCAAAAATGGGTTCCAAACGTTGACAATGGCCCAGTTTGCAACGCCGAGTAGCCAAGTCTTGGGATGATAGTTGTCCCGTGGGGCAATACTGTCTCTATTTGCTGCCCAGTTGATATTCTCGTATGGCTCAACAAACAGCTCCTGTCTGAGCTCTTTCACAAGATCCGTCGTCTCACCCTGCCATCTTTTCGAGTATATATATGACATTGGTAGGAACACCATTCGCATATGGATCCACCAGCGCCATGGGGCAAAGGGCACCCAATCGGGCAGCAGCCAGATCTCGGGCGGCACTGGGTTCACCAGGTCCCAAGGAACGACGCCCAGAACAGCGAGCCAAAATTTTGCCCAGTGCGGCGCCTGGGTCGTGCCGCCGAGCTTATGAAGGGTTGCGCGGGCCTTGACCATGACAGGATGGTCTGCATCCACGCCAACGATCCTCAGGGTGGTGTAGTTCAAAACTGTGCCAAACACAGTGCTCTCGCCCTCAATATGTAAGCCCCATCCACCATCCTCTACATTCGCGCGCGCGAAGAGATAGTTCTTGATCTCGGTAGCAACAGGCCATGAAATCGGCGTCTTGGTCACGTACCAGCCAATGACAAAACCAGGCATGAGGAACATGGGCCCGCCATATTCGCAGCCCCAGTTGCCAGGCGGTAGCTGCAGCTTTTCGAAGAAATCGAGGCCGTTGACGACAGCATCGAGAGGTTTCTTGGGTTCGGGGAGTGTCGGTAGGTCCTAGCAGATATGACACATCGATTAGCGACTGGACTTGCCGTACGACGTCCGCCACAATGGAGGGGATGCTCACCATAGGCAGGCCCAGGTACCATTTATCAGCGTAGCTCTGCGGCCATTCCTTGACAGCCTCGTCATCCTCGAGATAATGCCAGGTGTGTCGACCCTCGTCATCTAGCATGCGCCAGCGTGATGTATCTGTCTTTTCAGCAAGTTTGGGTCGCTTCCAACTTGAATCTTCAGCATTAGTGGCGGCCGAACGTTTCATAGAACCGCGCCGGACACCATTGCTGTCTGTGCTGTTGAGAGCCACGCCTGTGGCTTTAGCCTCACCCATAACGAATGAATGAATGGGGCAGAGGATGATTGCAGCTCCGTTTTGTATTTGTGAGCGCTCGAACTGCGAATATCTGAGTTCCCAAGCTTCGTAAAAATACTGAAAATCCCGATCTGCACCGAAATTGGCCTGAACCACCTAGCAGTGGTAGCTAGCGGCCCTTCATATGGAACAGCCCTGATGGACGGCAAGACGGGTATTAAAATTGAGATTGGACTCGGACCGCCGCCCCGCCCAACAAGAAAGAACCCTTGCTCGCAGAAAAGGGTCCACCTCACCCCACCAGGGCCCCACGAATCCAGAAGGGTCTTTCCTTCCACAAAGAGATGAAAAACGTCGGTTTGTTTGGTGAACGTTTGCCATCCAACAGTACTCGGATCGGTAACTGCCCTTTGAGAGAGCAGAAACACCTGTAATGCCTGCTGATGACCAGGCTCGTTTACGAAATCGTCGTAAAAAAAAGACCAAAAAAAAAACTTAGAAATGCTTATTTTCCGCCTCCCGCCAGCATGTGTCCATAAGCGGTACGGATATAGGCTTTGCAAACTTTAGTGCCGGCCGGTTTTCACGTACCCATCCATGTTCACTTTGTATATTCGAGTCAAACCCGAACACGATCGATTCGCATCCCCCTTCCTGACTTGCCATCAGACATGATGCTCAGGCGCTCGGGGCGTGTCCGCAAGCCTCCGAGGTGGCTGCTGCTGTCCTCTGTTCCCGTGGAACCCCAAGATCAAGCGAACAGTCAAAATACTCGAGCTAGTGAGAATCGTCAAGAGCTTGCCATGCAAGATCAAGGTTCTGATAGCCGATATTCTCGGGACAGAAGCCAGAGCGCTGAGCGGTTTGTGGAACACGGCAATGAATATGTACAGCAACAGGCTATCATCCATACTGCCAGCCGGTCACCTAGCAATGCAGAGAGCCATCCTGTGACTGTGATCTCGCAGATTGAAGCCATCTTCGAGTCGATTGCAGTCGATATACAGCAGGGCAGGGAATTAACTATTCCGTATTGTCGTGTCAGAGGCACACGTGACATCAACAGCCGGCTAAGATTTCCAGGACGCAGTGTTTCTGAGGCAAGGTCGTTTGGTAAGATTCCTTTGCCCACCCCGGGGAAGCGGCAAATTACATTTCTGCGAGCTGTATTTAAATTATCATATTTCTGTAGCCCGGGTACTGTGCATTCTGGAGATGTCACACCAGGCTCTCATAAGTGGCAATATTGTAACAAAAAGGTGTGTTAATAACATCGGATGTAGTTCTTTTTGGCTGACGCGAAACCAACAAGGTACGCAGAGGGATGGATACACTTACTAATTGCGCACCAGGAACATATTTTACCAAGCCAAAGCTCTATTCCGCGACCAAGCTGTTGTTGATCGACTGGTAGATGATGTGGCATTCACACTCGGAGTTGGGCGACATTCATTGAACATTGTCAGTCGCCCAGAGCAGTAGCAGTAGCAGTATCTGATGGCAACGGCTGACCCATCTGAAGACCGCCGCTGGCAAGGGTCTGGTCATAGGGCCAATTTCCTTTGTCCTCAATGATGGCACGATGGTCTCTTGCGACCACATGCGGACTGAGGTAATCACCCCGATAACATACTCCTGAATGGATTGCTTCTGGTCTTGTCATCAAATTGATTGGAATACTTATCCAGGGAACAATTATTTGCTCAACAGAAGGACTAGGTCAAATTGAGTTCCCTTCCGCATGTTGGGTCTTGATTATCGAGAAAGAAGTGAGCGGAATACATCTGCAGAAATATTGGTGCTCACAACACTGACATTCGTTTTGCAAGGCAACTTTCAGGACTCTTGCGTCTTCCCAGTTCTTCAGGAACTCGCGCGCCGGGCCGGGTATCATGATCACAGCAAGTCACCGCCCTAAAAGTTTGGCTGGCATAGCCTCAACTGAGGGACGGTCTGGCTAATCACAACCTTTTGATCGTCACAGGGAAAAGGCTATCCGGACCTCAATACGAGGAACCTGGTGTATTGTCTTCGAGACGCGCGTCCGTGGATCCCGATTTACACCTTGGTCGATTATGACCCTGACGGGATCAGAATACTGTGCACGTATAAATACGGCAGCTCTTCTTTGGAGCACGAGAGACGATCGGCTGTGAACAGCATCGAGTGGATAGGAATTCGCTTTTCGGACGTCAAACAGCACTATCTGAGACCATGCAACAGTCTCTTGCAGGATGATGGCTCCCAAATCAACATTGAAGGTACGTGCCATCACAAAGAAAGTCACCCTCAACAAGGAAGACTTTCCAAGCCAAGAAGCTGCGGCCCTCCATACCAAGGGCTGCGACGCTGAGACCAGGAGCCTCTATCTAACTCAAGTACTCTCCAATATGTAGCACACTCAAGATTGGACGTAGTACAGGTCAGAAGTCGGCCAGGATTTTCTATGCCACGACAGAACGATTTCGAAGCAAGCACGTCCCAGCTGACAACCAGGGACCGTAAACTTGCCCATGAGATGGTTTCAAGGCTATCTGGATCATTAGATATGAGGGGAGAACATGAAGAGCACTTGCGCGAGCTTCAGGTCATGCTTATGCTCAATGTCAAGGCCGAGATACAAGCTGTTGACAATCTTGGGGATATTACCGAGTGGATTGACAACAAACTTTGCGCCCAGCTGATGGGTGCATAGCCAAACGAGACTTGGCTACCGGTCCGATGCACATGGTTAGAAATGAGACCTAGACGAGACAATATAATCTTGAAGCAAACTCCAAAGCAAATTCGGGTCTGTCAGAGCCTGTATCTAATTATTCTTGTAATGGTGCTCGCATGGAGTAGAGCTCGCATTCACGACGGATCGTTCATGAAGATATTGATGAGGGCCGATTGCACGGTGTATCGTAAATTAAACACTGTGCTGTGAATTCTTTTTTTTTTTTTTGCTTGCCGACCAGAAATTTTGCCCATACACGCAATGACAGTGGAGTGGTGGGCGAACTAAGGAAGTTGGAAAAATGTAAAAGAACCCCTCCAACAGGAAGAAAAAAGAGGAAAAAAACAAACCAAGACAAGAAACATACAATTAAAACAACAACAAAAGCAAAGGCAAAATAGAGAAAACAAATCTTAAAGCGCACGTTATCTGAAGATTTCAGCTTTCCTTCTTTGTCCAGAAATTACAAAACTCTTTCTGCTGAAGATGGCTCCCAAACTGAGCGAAGAGGAGATTGACGACCTCGTCTACTTGGCGCGAGCGGGTGAGGCGACGGAGCTGACGGAACTTATCTCGACGCTTGCAACCCGGGAAGGCGTCAGCGACGCCGAAATACTTTTGCAAGCCAGAGATGAGGGAAAGTCGACTTGTTTGCATATGGCGACAGGGAATGGGCACCTAGGTGGGTGCATTTTAAATCCTGTTCATATTCATATTCATACTGTCTTTCTCCCGTCTTTATCGTCTTCTCCGTCAACCTCTTTCTCATTCCCTCTGCTGTTCTTCCGCACTGTTATAGTTTTGAGCCGAGAACCACATTTCCTCCTTCCATCTAGTATATGTCTACAGCCGCATGCTAACAAGGGTCGCGATATCACAACACAACCAAAAATCAAGAAATCGTCAAGTACCTTATCAGCTTGTTCGGAAAACGCCCGGCCACGGAGAGGCAGGAATACTTGGACGCAGCCAACGAGTACGGCAACACGGGTCTGCATTGGGCATCGCTGGGTGGACACCTCGAGGTCGTCAAGGTGCTTGTGGACGCGGGGGCGAGCCCGGCGTTAGCGAACGACAAGAACTACGTGCCACTGGATCTAGCAAGTTTCAACGACCATGTGAAAGTGGTTGACTATTTTCTGGAGCAGGCCAAGAAGCTCGAGACGGATGACGGGGAGATGGGGCTAGGGGGTGCGGTAGAGGGGATGGGCGTTGGTGGGGCTAGTGGGAAGGACGGAGAAGATGAAGGAGAAGAGGAGGTAGTTGTGATGAAGGCTGGTGATGTCAGCCAATCCTGAGAGAAGTAGGATGCTGGATGGCGAAATGGTGATTCCATGACATCCTCGGGGGCTATAAAAGGGCAGGGAGGATAGGTGATCACGTGTGTCCTTGCTGATCTGGGTAATAATCCTTTGAAGAAAAAGAAAAAAAAAAGGAAAAAAAGAATAAGTATCAAGTGAAGGACAGTTTGTCTAGGAATGACACAGGAAAGCCGTAAATCTCTTGCGAAACCAGAACAAATGCACAGCGAGCCACTTATCCCGAATGCCAAACCGGCTCTCTGTTGGTACAACCAGTCAACAGGTCTGTAAGAAATATAGCACATAGTCTGATAAGAATCAAATAAATAGCTGAAAATGACGCAAATGAAAGCATTTAAGATACCTAAATTTTCTGCGAATCAGGATGTAGGTTACAAAAAAGCACGGATTTGGTTGTGTAGGAAGAATAAAATACAAAAATTAAGAGCACTGGGTCACATATGCACTAAAACTTAGAATAATGATGAATGCAACTTTCCGGGGAATTTGTGATTGTTTGGGTACGCAAATGCCCAGGGTTTTGTGGTCTTAACCGTGGCATAGAGGCCTTTGTACCTATGCATCAAGGCAATCTATGTTTCGATGTCGGGGACTGGGGGAAATCTGAAAAGAGATTTGGTACCATAGTAAATGTCAGTGAAGCCCGCCCCCACGCCTGCGACACCGTGTGTGCTACTTGTGCGTGGGGGGTTGTGCGTGGGAAGGTGGGGGTTTGCAACAAAGTAAGGTACCTGAAAAGGCACATAGGTACCCAAGGTACCTCGTGCGAACAAGACAATTTAATTCGCATACATCCATCCATGCCTATGTAGATATGTTTGAGCGCTCCAAATATTAAAAAAAGGTATGAGGGCATATGAATCCGAAAGTCTGATACCAAGTTGAAATACTGAATTTGATCTTTGTAGGTAGAATAGAGCCTGCATCTTTTTGCAGTCCGTCCCTTTCACAACGTTCATCCCTAGTCCCCACCAGGTACTATGTCAATCCATGCGTTTGCTGGGTCTGGCTGGGGCCGAGGATGAGATGAGGGTCACACCCCCGCCTTTCTTTATCCTTCACTATCATAAACTGAGCCTGCAGTACCGTACCTACCTTACCTACCTTGCCCCATGCCATGAATCCCCATTTTCATCGCACCACACGCGCGCGCGCCCCTGGCCCCAAAGCCAAGCGCCCCCTCATCCCCGGCCAAGCAAGTTCCGATGGCGGCCGGTAACGCTCTCGCTGGGATCAGCCGTTATTATTGTTATCATCATTTTATTTATCTGTTATAGCCTAGGATGGGCTAAGTCTCTTTCGATGGCAGCAGCATCAGCATCTCAGGCTGTCGTTCGTGTTACAATCACCATTGTTTCCGGGTCGGATTTTTCATCCCCAGCGTAGTCTCGGTCCCCGTCTTCCTCTTGGCCCTCAACCAGGGCAAAGTGAGATGGAAGAGAGGATGCAAGAGACGGCTGTGAACAAGACTCGAGATAGAACACCTGAATATAGCAACTGGGAGATGCCATGCAGCTGCATTTCCCCTCGTTTTACAGTGGAAAAAAGAAGTCATCTAGTTAAGACCTGGTTCTGGGTCACATCTAAACCGACTAAAGGTGGGCAAGGTCGCTAAGGCAGGCACCAAAATGTCTACACGTGCCGAACCCCCACCGAGAAGACAGGAAACCCAGGCGACGGAGCCTGCATCGAGTCCTGCAGCAGAACGGGAAGCGGCGCGGCGCCCGTCAGGGTCGTCAGGGTCGCCGAACTTTGCACGAGCACAGGCATCAGCAACGGCATCAGCATCCGCCTCAGGGCCGACCGCAACAGCATCAACCCGCCGTGCAAGCCGAAGGGGCGCACCGCGTCGGTTCCGGTGCGACGTCGAGGGCTGCGGCAAGCTATACACACGTGCAGAGCATCTTCAGCGCCATCAACTAAACCACAACCCGCGCGAGATCTTCGAATGCAACGAGGATGGATGTTCTCACTGCTTTGTGCGCGCCGACCTGTTGGCCCGCCACAAGAACAGACACCACTCCTATTCCTATGTACCTAGACACCGCGGCGCAGCCCGTAGCTCTTTTTCTTCTTCCAATGTAGTTCCACAGCCAGAGTCAGATGGCCAAGCCTGTGCTGGTGGTTCAGTTCAATCAATAGTTTCAACCACCACCACTGCTGGCGCCGATGCAAATACACAGCCTTCGCCGCGGGTCCCGCAAGATGCTGTCCTGATGACGCCAGAGTCGAGTGTTGGTCAACTTTCAGGTGCTGGCGGTACTATCCACGCACCACCAGGCTGGTCACCAACTATGGTAGACGCCATCAGCACCGCAGCCACTGCCAGCGTCACGGCCACTAGCAATAACAATACTAGTAACAACAACAACAACTGCACCGGCAACCCCCACGACCTGCTTCCGCGCAAGACTATGTTTTATGGCCACGTACAAGGCCTAGCCGAGCAAGCGGCGGCGCCCGTCATGCCATGGGGCTTCCCTCCCGAAGACACACTGATTCGTGACAATTTCGCAACTTGGTTGTTTGACACCCAGGGCCACTACAACGATATTAACGTCGCAAACGTCCCATTTCTCGAGGGTGGCCTGGAATCGCCTTTCAACACAAACATACCCTACGATTACGAATCTCTAACAAGCAGGTCTCAGCTAGAGACGCCTCCACGGCAGACAGATACTGAAGAGCTGCTATCCGACTACCGTCGACAGGAAATACTGCGCTGGTTCAAGGCCTTCCGCGTCAAATATCCAAAACTCGAGCCCCTGGTCTCCAACTTGGTGTCGACGGGAAACAATCCAGATCACCCACCGGCACTCAACCTTGAGATGATGCGCGACTGCCTGCGTGAGTACTGGGAACACGTCTCCTCGCGATTGCCCATAATTCACGAACCTACATTCTTTTGCAATCGCTGCTCGATGCTCTTGCTGCTCGTCATGATTGCCCTTGGCGCTGCCTCGCTGCGCAACCGGGATGCAAGCGGCGCTCTGGCCGATTATGGTGGCTTCGCAGATGTCATCATCTGGGGCTTGCGCTGGGAGATTGTCACGGCCGAGGAGGCTACCCCGCCTGTCAGCCTGGCCGTTGCTCAGGCACTTCTTCTACTCGAGTTCCACGAGAAGATGTACAGCTCCCGCCGCCTGCACGAACGCGCCCACATCTATCACTCTTCTACACTCACCCTTCTCAGGCGCGGAAGCCCGCTAATTGGGAGATCAGGGAGCGAGACCCCACCAGAACAGCACCAGTACGGTAGCGGGGCCACCCTCAACAACAACAACAACAACAACAACCAAACCATGGACTCTCAAACATGGTGGACGAAGTGGGCAGAGACAGAATCTATGCACCGCGTTGTCTACGCCGCCTTCATGATGGATGTAGTACATGCCGCAATGTTTGGGCATGCGGCTGACATGGCACCACACGAGATCCGACTTCCGCTCCCTTGCGACGACCAGCTCTGGACGGCGGCGAGCGCTGAGTCTATGCGCGAAAAGGACGCAAACCTGCGCATGTATGGGCTTCGACCCATCTCTTTCCTTGACGGGCTCAAGCGCGCCGTCCACGCCAACGAAGTCCAGACACACAGCTTCGGCAGGATGGTCATTATGTGCGGCCTGCTCAGCGTCGGCTGGCACCTGAGCCGAAGGGAGCCGCACCTCAAGTGGCTCGACCTCACAACACCTGGTAGCAGTGAGACAAGAGACGGGTGGCGGAAGACACTACTGGGTGCGTTTGACGAGTGGAAGAGAAGTTTCGACTGCGCTCAGGGAGGTGGTGCCGTCGGCGTGGGTGGCATCCCCGCCTCGGTGGCGGGGGGTGGCAAGGCCACCGACACCAACAATGGGCCCATCCAGAGCGCAGCGGTACTATACCGTCTCGCACACATCAGCCTGCACGTCGACATTGTTGACTGCCAAGTGTATGCCGGGGCGAAACAACTGCTAGGCAGGAAGGTGTCAACACGGGATTATGTCAACGTCGTGGCGCGCATGAAGACGTGGGCGGGTCTCCCGGCGACGAGGCATGCGGTTCTGCACGCCTTCAAATTGCTGTATCAGGTCTTGGTCGACCAGAGGCAGCCTTTGGTCGCGGGCAGCGAGCTGCTGTCGGCTCCGGCTTCGTCAGCATATGACGGCCGTGGTGTTAGTAATCAAAGCAACAGGCTGCCGCCAATCAAGATTTCAACGTACAGCTGCCGAAGTGAGGATGATCCGCACAGACCATGGATCATGTATTATGCTACGCTGAGCATCTGGGCATTTGTGAGGGCGCTACGGAGCCGGGGTGGTGGTAATGCCAGTGCTGAGCATGCGACAACAGCGCCACTGCAAACACAGCTACAGCCACACACGGGCCTGTCGGGCACTGGTGGATTTAATCCCGTGGCGAATTACAACAGCGTAGTGGCCTACCTGTCCGGGGTAGCGAGGCTGACTGAATTGAGAGAAGAGGTTGCAATGGGGCTTGGTGAGGGCCTCGGCGACTTGCTGGACTGCATTTCCGCGATCCTGAGTGAGGCGCACTCGGAGCTACTAAGGGAAGCAAGGCTGAGGTTGAGTGCCTGCAAGGGTATGCAAGTCTGAAGTTGCTCAACTAGGTAGGGAGAAAAATAGCTCGGAAAGGGAGAGAGCCGAAACAACACGAACAGATCTGGCAAAAGTCACCCACTATGCCTCCTGGGAAAGGTGACGCATGCTGAGCATACCGGCAGAGCTCTTCATGCTACTCTTCTGTCTGAGTACGGTTAGGATATCGCTCATACCATACATGATAGTCCTGAGTGAGCGTTGGACTAGGTGACGTAATTTTAATAGCATGGAGCAGACTCGGCTTGGAGAAATACAGGAGAATTATGAATAATGAAGGATGAATGCAAAATATTACGAATAACGCCAAAAGAGCCGCTGCAGGTGTTCTCGTTTCATTGGCAGCCTTTTTTTTCTTCTCTTCTTTCTTCTTTCTTCTTGATACCTCCTTATTCAATCACAACCTTGCATACGCATGTGATCTACAATTTTGTTGAAACGAGAACAGAGGGCTGGAGGGAGGCCATCCGAGGGAATGCGTCCCAACAGGTACCCACAACAAAGAACGCAACATTTAGCAAGGGGGACTTCTAGTGATGGTGATACTACACCTGCCTATCATCGGCAGGAGGCCGTGCTCAACCCAATGTTTGAGTAATATAAAATGCTTACGTGCTTGGTCAGTCTACTGATATTAATAGCCCCCCAAACTACAACACTAAAGTTGCAATAATATCGGCGTGCAGGGACGCCAGTTTTGCGGAGATCATGAGGTTTGATATTTTCATACCGAGTGCTATTTGACGATTGCTAAGGTATCGGATGACGACATGTGGTTGTCTCATTCTCCAATACGAAGGATGTCAAATGATAGGTTTTGCCATACACACCATGCATACACGGCAGATATTTGCATAAGTCTACCATGGTACCGAACAGCCCATTTTGGAAGCTCAAAGGCGGTATTTGCACGGGCATCGGATGTCAACTTGCAGCCTTCCATACCTCTCTGCATTTCTACTAGTCCCCCGCTTTTACCAGATGTGGTCAGGCGTAGGTTCGATGATACACTGTGTTACGACTACATCTTCGGCGTATCATGTCGGTAGATGTGCCAACTGATTGTGATAGCGTATATTGGTTCTACCAAGACTGACAACTCAACTTCTGCTCTGGTTTGGAACGCAACATCGTGCCATGCCATAACCGTTTTGTATATAGACAAGACACTCGGGTTAAGGTTTCATTTCTGTCTTGTTTATTTTTGTTCAAGATCAGCATCTCCCTCGTAACCACCAAGTCTGGCCCCATCACCATGAGACTTGCATGCATACATGTCGTTTTCCTTGTCCTTGTGAACACCAAGATTGCAGAGGCAGAACTGCAAACTCCTTTGCCGATCAACGGCGTAGACCCACGTCTTACCGTCCGCACAATCACTGGAATCTTTACTGGTCTTCAAAACCCAACATATGACAACGTGCGCGAGTTTCGCTCCATCCCATATGCGCTGCCACCCCTCGGTGAGCGCCGGTGGCTGCCCCCATCCCCGCTCCCGGCATCACGCACCCGCCATAGCTACAGCTGGCGCTTCCCGCCACCATGCCCGCAGTATGAGTCGCGGAACCCTACGGTATGGAACTCCAACATCACTGACTTCAACATTCGACTCGGCGTCGGACAGAGCCACAAGGCAGGCGCTAGCGCGCAGAGTAGCTCGGAGGACTGTTTGCATCTTGCCGTATGGGCCCCGATAGATATTGGCGGCAGCGATAGGACGGCGAGAGAAGGCAGAAGAGGACTACCGGTGGTTGTTTTTGTTCCAGGCGGCAGCTTCCAGATCGGCGGCGTCGACATTCCATACCAAAACCCGGCGCAATGGGTGTCACGCTCTCAGGCGCATGTTGGTGTCGTCATCCCTTACCGGCTCAACATCTTTGGCTTCCCCAACGCAGCCGGTCTGGAGCCTGCCGCATCATTCTCGTCATCATCGCCCCCATATTCAACAGAGGGCAGTAAGAACCTAGGTCTCCTGGATGTTCGTATGGGTCTTGAGTGGGTATACGCCAACATAGGTGCATTCGGTGGAGATAGGGATAGAATCCTCCTCTGGGGCCAGAGCGCGGGCGGAGTCCTAGTTGATTCACTCAACTACGCATACCACGATGATGTGTTGGCGTCGGCGCTGTTTCTGCAGAGCGGCGCGGCCGTTGCAAACGGGGCCCCAGAAGATGTGAATGGAAGCAACTTTACATTTGTAGCGAAAGGATTGGGCTGTGATTTCCCGGGAGAGCCCGCGGCGGAGCTTGAGTGTATGAGGCAGGTTCCTGCTACTTTGATCACCAAGTGAGTGTCGTCCTGTTATAGTTTTAGTCTGCATTCTTCCCCGGAAGCTTGTACTCGTTCTGGCTGACACGGAGGATGGATGGATCCCAGTTTCATTGGCCGCTACCAGGATAATCGCACTGAGCCGTCGATTCTCTTCCGCCTGCGGCCAGACAACGTAACCATATTTGACAACTACACACAGCGCACAGAGCAGGGGCTCGTATCCAAGGTCCCCGCCATAATCTCGCTCACGGCAAACGAGCAGTCTTCACTGATTAAATATCCGCGTGACAACGTATCAGCAGGCCCGAATCAGACAGAAGTGGATCGACTGACGGTAGAATTTGTTTGCCTGGTCAGCAACGCCACTGACGCGCGAGTAACAGCAGGTCTCGATACGTACCGGTATCAGTTTGCGGGCAACTACAGCAACCTCGCCGTGCTCCCCTGGATGGGTGCATTTCACGGGATCGACGTTGCCTTTGCCATGGGTACGTACGGACGGAGGTTTGATCAAGAGAAGACGGGGCCGGATAGTATGGAGGAACAGATGAGGGTCAGCGAGGCACTCCAGGATCACCTGCTTGCTTTTGCTGATGATCCACAAGGAGGGCTAAGACGGTTGGGTTGGTGGCCGCAGACAAGGCGGGTGTGGGATGAGGAGGGTGCCATGATGTTGAGGTTTGGGAGTCAGGATTTGGGGCGAGTAGTAGCCAATGTCAGCACGAGAGAGATGGATGATGCTTGTTTGAGGGGGACACCTTATAACCACAAGCCGTAGGTGCATAGTGTGTCTTGGTCCAAGGGATTTAGGAGCATCTAAGGTAGGTAGGTAGGTACCTGGTTTGGTAGGTAATTAGGTTGGGTGGTAGTGTTGGGTAGGTTGATCATTTATTTGACTATAGATAAGAGTCAGTATGAAGATTGCCTGCAAACCCATGTCTTATATGTAAATTACTTCGTATGTCCAGATGAAGGTATCTAGGAGTAGGTGCCCAGCTGGATAAACCGAGGAGAAAATATTGGATGCACAAAAGTTGCATATGTTTCAAAATCGGGGATTTGGGTGGGGTTCATCAAGTTTCCCCGCACGAAAGTGACGAAACATGTTGGTACGGAGTATATACCTCAACCCCATTCGTACTAGCGGTAGCCGGAACGTGCCAGTCAAACCTGCCAATGTGCCAATTATACCTTATTTTGCATGTACCAAAGGTAGCAAGGATAAGTACCTAGGTACCTACCTAACCTAGGTGGGTATGTACTGTACTGCCGTTTTCGGCGCTTTTCTTCTTCATTATTCTGTACCTCAGTTCCGTGTCGAAACTGCTCATTCTCTTCAACTTGCCGACCACACACTGCACAGGTACTACAAATCCTGCTTAAATACCTAAGTTATTATCCATATTCAATTCAATTAACGAACTAAACTGGCCCTGAACCTATGCCAACACATCCCCAGCAATAGGCAGGCCAGGCAGCCTTGAACAAGCATCAATGGCAAACCGGAAATTCAAACTCCAGGAAACGCGGCAGCAGCAACAACATGCCTTGCTAGAACGGCAGTCTCCGGCCAAATCAAGACCGGCAAGGAAAAGAGGCCTCACCACTTGCCTCTTGGGCCTTTTTCTAGGAACCGCAACCATCTGGCTGTTCTTAGATGCCCAGCTAAGCACTTTGGTTGCTCAATGGTGTCAAAACAGGATAGGCTCTTCCAATCCGGCTGATGCTGTTGCCGGCTGTCCAGGATATGTGGCCTCCAATGTGGAGAAGACGGCCTCGTCCCTTACCGCGGACCTGAAGCTCGCTGGGGAGGCATGCAACGTCTACGGCAGGGACTTGGTTGAGCTAAAGTTGCTTGTTGAGTACCAGACAGGTTGGTTGACGGCAAACTCCTACCTCCAGCCGAGCATAAGCTGACCTCAAAATTTCAGACAAGAGACTGCATGTCAAAATATACGACGCACAGCAGCAAGCCTACCAGATCCCCGAGTCAATCATCCCTAGTCCCCTGCATCAAAAGACCCCATTATCCCGATCTGAAGTCATATTCCACCTCACAGAGTCCCCATTTTCCTTCGCAGTTACACGCACCAGTAATGGCGAGGTTCTTTTTAACACATCCCGCGAGCATCTCGTCTTTGAGGACCAGTACATTCGCCTCCGCACCGAACTTCCCCCTGACCCGAATCTCTATGGCCTCGGGGAGCATACCGACAGCTTCCGCCTGCAGACTGAGGACTATCACCGCACGTTGTGGAATGCCGACATGGCATTCAACCCGCCCATGGCAAACATGTACAGCAGTCACCCAACTTACTTTGACCATAGGCCTGGTTCCGGCACGCACGCCGTCTACCTGCGCAATTCGGGCGGCATGGACGTCAAAATACACCGCACCGCTGCCGACGGCCAGTACCTCGAGTATAATCTCTTGGGTGGCGTTCTGGACCTGTACTTCCTGGCTGGCCCAGGCCCAACTGAGGCGAGCAGGCAGTATGCCGAGGCCATTGGTCTCGCCGATATGCCGCCTTACTGGGCACTCGGTATCCACCAGTGCAAATACGGCTATTGGGACGTCTACATGCTGGCAGAGGTCGTTGCTAACTCATCAACAGCGCAAATCCCACTTGATGTTCTGTGGTCCGATATCGACTCTATGGACGGCCGCAAGGACTTCACTCTTGACGAGGCCCGCTTCCCCATGGGTAGAATGCGCCAACTTATCGACACCCTGCACAGCCGCGGGCAGAAATTCATCACAATGCTGGACTCGGCCGTGTCGCGTGAGGCCGGCTATGAACCGTACATGCGTGGTACGGCTCAAGATGTATTCCTCAAGGCCGATGATGGAAGCCATTACCTGGGGATACAGTGGCCCGGAGTCGTGGTCTGGCCGGATTGGACTGCCCCGAACACGCAAGCCTGGTGGACGGACGAGATCCTGCGCTGGTTCGACCCAGAGCTGGGCATGGACGTCGATGGGCTGTGGAACGATATGAACGAAGCGGCAAACTTCTGCGGGAACGTCGACTGCGACCCGGAGAAGGACAAGGGTGACAACCCGCCAGATCCGCCATTCCCTCCGAGGCCGAACACCGGACGACCTATCCCCGGCTTCCCGGCCGAATTTCAGCCGGATTTCAATGGCAGCAGCCGTAGCATCAAGATCGAATCTATAACCCGTGTCAACAACATGCATGCGGACGGCTCGATCCCCGAACTCCGCCGCCGTGGTAACATGAGAGCGGAAACGAAGGGCCTCCCGGACCGTGATCTGCTTTACCCCAAGTACAAGATCCAAAACCGGCGCGGCGATATATCAGACGGCACACTGTGGACCAACATCAGCAACTATGACGGCTCATTTCAGTACGATACGCACAACTTTTACGGCGGCACCATGGCACTCACAACCCGCAAAGCCCTGGCTACTCGCAACCCGACGCGGCGCCCCTTTGTTCTTACACGTTCCGCCTTCGCAGGGGCTGGCCATCAGGTTGCCCACTGGTTCGGTGACAATGTTTCCACGTGGCGCGACCTGCGCATCTCGATCCTGCACATGCTGGCTGCGACTGCGCTACAAAACATGCCAGTCGTTGGTTCTGACGTGTGCGGCTTCAACGGCGAGGCTGAGGAGCGCATGTGTCAGCGATGGACCCTCGCTGCCGCCTTCCAGCCCTTCTTCAGGAACCATGCCGACATTGGCTCTCCGCATCAGGAGTTCTACCTATGGGAGAGTGTAGCCGCCACCGCTAGGAAGGCAATTCGCGCCCGTTACCGACTGCTTGACCTGCTATACACGGGCGTGAGGTCGCAGACCGCCTCAGGGGAACCAGTAGTCAGGCCTGTGTTTTACGTCTACCCCGATGACAAGGAGGCGGTTGCTGTCGAGACGCAGTGGTTCCTCGGGCCGGGGGCCGAGGTCCTCATTTCGCCCGTTGTGGAAGAAGGAACAACAAGACTAGACTTTTACCTCCCCAACGACGTCTTTTACGACTTTTGGACGCTCAAGAAGGACCGTGGACATGGTCAGGTGGTCGCAAAGGAGCACGTCGACTGGGATGAGATTCCCGTGCACATCCGTGGCGGGAGGATTCTGCCTCTCCGGGAGCATGGCATGGCCAATACGACGGTCGAGCTGCGCAAGGAGAATTTTGTCATCGTTGTTGCGCCCGGGTTGGACGGCACCGCGGCCGGGAGTCTGTATTTGGACGATGGTGAGAGTGTTGATCCAGGGGATGAAGTCACCGAGGTTGCCTTCTCCTGGGATGGGAAGCGGTTTGCTGCGTCGGGTAAATGGGGCTTTGATACCGAGCTGGTTGTGGAGGAGGTCTTGGTGCTTGGACAGGAGAAGGACTCCGGCTTGTCGGGAATGAAGTATGACGATGAGGTCGGTGTGGTGCGTGTAAAGGGGCCCTGGAGTTTGAAAGGCGACTTCGGCTTCAGTTTCTGACGTGAAGCTTTCTATGGGCGGCAAACGGAATTTTTGGGTAGGAATAATTTTGGTTATGAATAAATTCCACTTGTTCGACCCTGGCATCAACCGTTCAGGATGTCACGAATGCAAAATCCTACATTTTGTACAGGGGTAATATATGAAGAAAGTATATTCACAGACTAGGCCTCTCTCAATCATGAGAGAACGGCCCTTTTTTACCCTAACGCCGTAAGCTCGTTCCAATTGGTGAAAATTCCCCGAAAAAAAAAAAAAAACAAGTAGCACCGCTGTCGAAAAGCAACATAAAATTTACAAAAGAAAACTTGGTCATAAAAAAAGGGTAAAATGTAAGAGACAAAAAAATACGGAGCAAACAGAATAATTACCAAACCGCTCACTTGGGAACCTCCTGAGACTTGTAAGTCTTATCGGGGCTGAAGTTCTGGCCGTTCTTGAGCTCCGTGTCAGAGTAAGCGGGCCAGACGATGCGATTGTTCTTCTGGTCAACGACCGAGAGAGTGGTGAAGCCCTTGTCGGCGCCGAAGAAGTCGCTCCACTGAGCGCCGATGTTGTACTCGTTGCCGTTGTCATTGCACTTGTGGTTCGAGATGGATGCGCGCAGGGTGTCAATCTTGTACTCGCACTTGCTCGAGGACTTGCCGGGTTGTTCAATCTCAAACTTGATCGTGCAGTCCTTGTCCTTTGATTCGTCGTTTCCGTTGCCACCGCTGGTGCATTTGCGGTTGAAGTTTTTGATCTTCCAATCGCCTTGGTCGTTGTTCTTCTTGTTCTTATCCTCATCCTCCTTCTTTTTGCGCTCCTCCTCCTCCTTCTTCTTGCGCTCTTCCTCCTTCTTCTTGCGCTCCTCATCCTTCTTCTTCCTGTCCTCCTCCTCTTTCTTCTTGCGCTCTTCATCCTTCTTCTTCCTGTCCTCGGTGCTCTCGCCGGAGGAACCGTTCCTAAGGGGGCGGCGACTCCAGTTGAAGCCCCAGTCGTAGGGTTCGGATCCGGCGCCGTCCCACTTGAGCACCTCCTCGTACTTGTAGGGCTTCACCGTGGTCTTCTTGTGGTCGGACTTCTTGAACTTGTCCTTGCCGGGCTCGTCCTTGCCGAACAAACCATTGTAGACCGATTCCCCATTAAACTCATTAAAACCTTTGAACAAGTCGCTAGGGGGAATGAACGGCTTAGGCGTCGGGGCGGCTGCAGCGGTGGTGGCCAGGCAGACCAGGGCGGCGGCTGTTGTGCACTTCATTTTGAAACTGTTTGTGTGAGTAGTAAGAAAAGGAGTTACGGAGCTTTTTGTTTGTTTGTCAGTCTTCCTATAGTTGTGAGTGAATAACTTGGGAAAGCTATAAAGTTCGTCTTTAGTCGGATATCAACAAGAATGGCTATGGCTTGGGTGTTAGTTAAGTCGGGTTGTGTGGGTAAGGTCGGTCGGGTCGTTATACTGTCTGTGAAGACCAATAGGTAGACTCAAGTAAAATAGACAAAGAGAACTGTCAAGCTAATTCAGGAGAGAGACAAATGTGATGAAATGGGAAAGAGAAGAGATGATGTGAGTATGATGATGGTGATAATGGTGTCAGAACGCAACGACACAGAGAGCACTCGCTCAGTTATTTGTAAAATCTCCATGGCCATACATTCTTTGCACAAGCCTCACTGCCTCACCAACAAACATGCCGCGGCGTCAGGAACGGCAACCCGATGCGCTTCCCTGGAGCCTGCATTCTGACACCGCGGCCGACGAGAGTACATACTGCTTGCCGACATTTAGTGTGTTGGAACCCTGTCCTTACTGCGTTGAAGGAGCGCCGAGTACTGTATCGCGGCCAGAAAAGGTGTAGGCGTCTTGGCAAGATCCAAAAGAAGATTTGATCGGTGGCTAAGCAGCTTGTGGACAGGACAACGGTTCTGGCGCGAAGTAGAGGGAGCTTGCTGACGCGACCGAAGAGACTGTGGTCCGCCTAAGCACAGCCAGTAAGACCAAGGGTTGGGTGATTTTTCAGTGTGGGTGGCCCAGTAATCACTGCAGTCATCATCTTTGTCTTAATATTCTTCCCCCCCGCGTCCAACCCATTCAAAGGATTTGTACGTTACAATACTGATCTTGCAATTCATTCCAATTGAAATGCATGGAAGATAGAGTCACTTTACCTAAGGTGTACATTTCGTTGATGGTTTCTTTTTCAAACGGACAAAAAAAAAAGGCTTCGAGCACAAACAGCCTCTGCAGTAAGCCCATAGAAACCAGTGCGCACTTCAATTTCCCCAGACAGACAGAGGTTGTTGTCGGCGTTTAATGAATTGCCGAGTCTTGGCAACAAGGTTAACGGTGGCGGAGCAACAGCTTGCGCCAACAAACCCCCCATTTTCCCTTATCAGGAGGAATCCACTTGTCGCTTTGCTGACTGCTCTCTTGTTCAGCCCAGGAGACCTTCAACAGCAAAATTGGAAACTTATCCCACCAACTACGGTAATACTAATTTAATATTTTACGGTTGCGCAGTCAGCTGGGCTGCCACTTACCTTCAAATATCCTCGCAGCTGACTTTGGGATCTCCGAGCCAGCAAAAGCCTCGAGGCTGTTGCCTCCACAGATGAAAAAGGGAGATTATCTGGTTTGTTACGTGCCCAAGGTTGGAAAACTGTTGTCGTTCTCGAGGGTTTCCGTGAGTTGATCATGAAGCCCATCGGTAAAAGGAAATCAGCACAGGAGAGAAGGAAGTTGCATGGCGCAAGTGAACAAACCAGACTCCATTCAACCAGAACCGGTTTAATCCCGGAGACTCGTGCGACTTTGTAAGCCCGTTATCGCCAGTTCTGGACAAATTGATGCATCTGATTATTAGTGCCTTCGATTCTACCTACCTACCTACTGTAATCATACAAAAGTGCTCTCTGTCTGCCCTTCGTACCGGTACGAATGTTTGATTAGCGTGGTTGTGTGGGTTTCGTTTCATTGCCCACCCATTCGCTGCAATGCAACGATGGTGCCAACTTTGGAGGGATCCACTAACCTAATATGGAAATCATTCATTGTGAATCATACTTAGCCATTCGTCCTAGAATGCGGCAACGTTATCGAGGTACGAGAAACTAATCGGAAATAACGTTACAAAAACCGAGATTGTAAGGTACTCCACTAACAAGAGTCGAAACATAGCCGCGGCTCAAAATCTTATGCGCAGCCAGCCATGCATTCCGCTTCCTCTCATTGGACAGATACTTTGAATGGAGTGGACCCAATTCTGAATCTCGTCAGCAACTTCCCGAGGTATTAAATGAGTCGCCACCCCGCCATTCTGGTTCATTCTCGATCCTATCCACCATCGAGCCGGTCAGCTTGTAACGATAGACGACGAACATTGCGATAGTTCTCCAGGGCCTTTGTACGCCCGCCATCACGCTTCTCCCTTAGACCCAAACTTTGGGCCTCAGATCTACTTGAGGCCACCCCGCCAACTTCGTGCCTGCACACGAGCACATCGTCGACAGTAACAGTTGGCCATGTCTCGATTCACACTCAACAACTAACTGGCATTCGCCCAGCCCAAACCACCCGAAACACCACAATGATCTATTAGACGAGGCGATCCTGCAGCCGCCGTCCCCGACCTCCTGGCAGTGTTCCTCGTCAGTTCCCACATCAGCAGAAGACGCTTCCGGTCTTGCTAGCCTGATCCACGACGTGCACTACCAGTCGACGGGAGTTGGCGGCTTGACCTTGGACGACATTGTTGCCCAGTCCCTCTCACTCGACCCTGCTACCTCTTTTGAATTCCACCAGTTCAACCAAGACGCCGACAATCACACTCATCTGCAACAGTCTTCAATCACCACAGCAGTTGACACCTCCATCCTGGACCCTTCCTTTTGGGACCCGACACTCATCCTGGACCCGTCTATCGCTTCTGAAATCCCACTCTTCCCTACCCTTGAACACTCATCTTCTGTGAGCCCTGTCGACTCCTTCTTGACTCTGGACACGCCGTCGCTTGCTTCTAGCGTCTCCTCTCTTAGTAAGTATAAATTGCGCAGTTTCGTCTGCATCAGACTCTACACTCCCTAGCCTGACCATGGTTGCTCACCACTTCTACAACAGGTCCGAAGGAGTTTGCTAGCAGCGAGTTTGGTGACGCCCTAGTTCCTAACAAGGGTCACCATGCTCGTGAGAACAATAAGTCTGCTGGCGGTACGGACAACAAGAAGAAAGTTACCAAGGACAAGATGGCGCCCGCGATGTCCGTTTTCTCTGTAAAGACCTCGGTCTCTGGCCGAAAACGGACGCGCGATGCGCAGGCCACTCCTCCTGAAGAAAATGAAGACGAAATTTTGGCGGACAAGCGGCGTCGCAACAACGCCGCGGCTGCCAAGTATCGTCAGAAGAAGGTTGATCGCATCTCTGAGCTTGAAGATTGCGTCGCCGAGATTTCCAAGGAGCGGGATGACCTCAAGTTGCAGCTTGCGAAGCGGGATGAGGAGATTCGGATACTGCGGGAGATGCTCATGGGGAAGAAGTAGTTTGGTACTATGTCTAGATTTGATCGACTATTCAAACAGTGACTAATTACTCTTGTTATCATCATCATGCTTCGTGGTGCCCCCTGTATGCTTCAAATTGCATGATTCTACTGGCAATCAGTATCGCACAAGGTGATAGTTTGATTCTTTGGTCGTCAAGTTCGGAGATCATGACTGAGTTGGAGTCAGTTGTGAGTTTTGTTGTCTTCTTTAGAGTGTGTTTTCTTTAGCGTTTGTGCTGGCCCCTCTGTATTGCCAGTCTTTGCAACGAAAACGAAAGTGTTTTGTTTGTATACCAGCTTTTCTTTCCTCATCGGCATAACCACCGACGGCATGTGACCTGCAACTACTTATAGGAGGCCAACTTATGAAATAAGATACTCCGGTAATGGACATTGGCTAGTGATGCTAGCTAGCCCTCAAGAAAAGGAAGAAGGTCGACAATATGTATGTAAGATCCCATGGAAGGCTAGTTACTATAAGGGATCTTAGTATAAGAAAGGGCAGCAGTAAGTAACAGAAAGCCAAAGAACAGGGTGCGGGGAAAGCAGGATGGCTGCAGGCATGTAATTTGCAAGATATTGCTTCGGCAAATATGATTTGCCCTACTTGGATTGGAAACCAACCTCGAACAGATAGGAAAAGGAAAAGGAAGAGAAAAAAAAAACCCCCATCATCTGAAACGGTGCCTATTCACGATGGGTAGAATATATGCATGCGCCGGCTTTCTGCATCAAAACGACAGGCTATCGACTGTCGGTGTGATTCTTGTCTCCATCGAAACGCATACCAATAGGATACATACCATGACCTTCCTATTGTAGGTAGGTCTTTGCAAGGGGGCACTTGTTGTTGGCAAGGCTCGTTTGAAATCGGTCCATTTAAAAAGACTGTCTATCCGCGTCTTCTGGTTCAGGGTTGCCCCTCGCGACTTGATGTTGTCTGATTCGATCTCGCTCTCTTTTCGGACGCGTTATTGTCGCGTTTTCGCCTTGTCGGCATCAAGCTCGTTCGTCTTTTGCTTTCTCCACTGTCTCAGACAGACGCTGTTTGTACTTCTGAAGACTCCGACTTACAGTAGGGCATGCACGAGCCTTGCTTCGAACGTTACCAAGATATGAATGAGGGAATACACAGACCAGAAACAGTATGGGTCGATAGCAAGATGTCAAGTCAAAATCTGCTGGGCTTGCAAAAAGATGCCGCGTTGGCTGACGTTCATGTCGGGAACCAACACCACTGAACGATACCCGATGGCAGGCAAAGAAGCGGCCCGATCTCGAGGCCACCCACTGGACGGACATTTCCTTTTTTTTTTTTTTTTTTTTGTTCTCAATGCCCGCGCATGGTATGCTGGTCAGGTACGGTACCTGAGCGAGCATGGATGGCGCTTGTTTCGCAGACAGTAAACAACTGGCTGAAGAGGAAACGCGCCAAAGGCCGCCCCTGCCAATGGAGCGTGTCAGTTTGGCGTTTGGCTTCGGAGGCCTCTAACCAATCACCACAACAGATGCACGCCAAGATGCGCTTGCGACCCCGCATCTGCACGAGCGCGGAGCTGTGCTACAAGCTGTAGGACGAAAAGGTTTCCACCAGCCACCCTGGCTTTGCAGCAAACCGACTATGTCCAAACAACTCTGGCCAGTCAAAGAAACCAAACCACAGAGATCCCGACAGAATATGGCAACCCCCCTAGTTAGCCTTGCAGCATCCTAACCAGTCATGAGTCTTTGACACGGTCGGCGCGCTCGCGACTTGTTGGTGGTCCCAAGAAAAAGAAGAAAACCAGTGGCTGTTTCCCCCGCGTTAGCTTGCAGGACCACAGCATACAAATGTGCAAGGGCGGGTTTTGTGGGTTTGGTTTGTGAGTCACTCATCCACAACCACTCAATCCTGGCACTTGCAGTTCTGGAGAGACACGGAGAGGAGCCGAAAGGAATAGCACCAGGACAATGGTTCCGGGAGTTGGAAAAGGACCATACGATCTTAGGCCTTTGGACAATGCATGGACCATGAAGATCAAAAAGGTAAACAAAAAAATGAGGGGGGGGGGGGGGGGGTTAGACACAAAAGAGAAAACGGTATTATCCGGCTCTAGTCGTGTGCGGATCACCCTAAACTATCTATACCTACTCCCGTCTGGTCCAACGGTTCTGATATAACTAACTGGCTGCTCTCGTCTTCTACTTCTTTTTTCCCCTCCGTTTCGTTGAATGTTTCCTTGATACTCGAAACTCATCTTGTCCTATTTATATCCACATTGAACAGTTGTCAATCGACTATTTCCTTCAATCAAGTGTCGAGTTTTGACGCCCTCGTCAGTTAAAGAGTCACATATGCCTTAGCCTCATCCACTTCTCTTGACACAACCTTGTCCTTTGGGCTCTTCCTCACCGCTTCTCATGGCCTTGTCGACCTGGCCTTGTCCCAATTATTGCAGTATTATTTAAACATTGATGTCTGGATTTCTCTTGTGACCGTCAGCCTGATATCTCTCATGCCTCTTTTTTGGTATATAAATCGAAGCAGCCTTCCAATCAAAGCCCGCAACTAGACTGTCTAGTCTAGGACTCACCAAACGACATATTCCGGCTTCATAGTCAGCAACGCAACAGTAACAACAACAACCTCGCAACCAGACCACAAACTCCAAGAACCACACATCACAACGACATGTTGCAGTCATCATGGCACAAGGACCGCAAGCATTCTACTGCCTTTGGCAGGAGGAGCGTATCCTCGAAGGCATCTACGAGCTTCTATCCAAGCAAGATGTATGCTCTCTCAGACTCGCCAACTCGGCCTGCTGCAACCTCGTTACCAAGCGCCTCTTCCTTCGAACCCACTTGACTTTTACGGCCAACTCCTTCACCAAGGCCTCGAGGATTCAGGCCTTGTCGAGGATCGGACATCACATCCAGCACCTGACTTTTACTTTCGCCCACTCTGAAGGTACCTTCCTGCCTCCTCTGGTGCACCCAATCACGGGCCACGAGATCAGCTTTCTTTATACGCCCTATACCCACATGGCTTCTTCCCTGAGCAGGCCAAAGTATGGCAACTCAGGTCTCGGCGACGTGCTCACTCAGCAGTACCCTCCCTTGTTCCACTCCGCCACCAACGTACCGTCCTTCATCAACGCCTTCAAGCACCTGCCAAACATGCGTCATCTAACCATCCGCTGTCCTGGTCAGGACGCCAGAGAGCGTTACAGGCGCGATATTGTGGATTACGCACTTATCAGCCTCCGCATCTCTATAGAACGCGCACCCCTGGATAAACTGAACAAGCTCACGCTCTCGTCTGTCCACCCTTCCGCCTTTATCTACCTTAGGCACGCACCTGGGTTTGGCTGCCTCCCTTCGGCCAGCCGCAGGTGGCGCCAGATCCGGAAGCTCTACTTGCAGGTCGACTCATGGGACTTTTACGGCCCATCACCTGGGCTCGACCACCTAAAGATGATCGAGGACTACATCCGTCATCTTGCTCCTAATCTATCAAAGTTCTCCTACACCTGGCTCGGCCGCAAAGGACCCTGCCCCGTTGCATTAGCAGACGACCCCTTATTTGCTCCCCCGCGCAGCTCCAAGAAGCTGTTCAATGAGGTCACATCTCCCATGAGTCCACTACCGCCGTGTCCCGGACGCAAGCCCATCGCCTTTCCCAAGCTTAAACAGCTGACTATTCGCAACGCAACCATGAGTGCCGCTCAGACCTCGACTCTAGTTCGAACTCACCAGAGCTCCGTCCGCGATTTTGACTTTGAAAACGTCGCGCTCATTGGCGGCGGCAGCTGGGACGATGCTCTTGCGCCCCTCATGGATCAGACCAGTCAACGCGGCAGTGGTGCCTGGTCATGTCACTCGCTTGGCAGCGGGGACCTCCAGCCCTGGGGCAGCGGCAGTGTTTTCGGCATGCCAACGACACCACCACCCCGGGGTGGCAAACTACCCGGTGATGAGCACGAACTCTCATCGCCGTCGGCGGCTGTGGCAGCAGCATCTAGGGAGCTGCTGGACCTTGATGTTGAAGGTCTTGAGAGCTACCTTGGCCTTCACGGCGATAGTGATCACCTACCCGGGTTCGAGGGCCTTGCCAGGATGCCAACCCGAAACATCACTTCCACCCCCACAATCCAGGAGGAGGATGAAGAAGAAGGTGACGAAGAAGACGATGGGTTAGCTTCAGATATTGCGGCCGCCAAGGAAGCCAGCCTGTCCTTCAGCTCCAAGCTACAAAAGAAACGCATACGCCGTCGTCGCAAGCCAAGCACGCGGGAGGACGATGATACTGAGACGGAGACTCAGCGCCGTCGACACCATAGACGCAAGCATCGGGACGCTGCGGATCAAGGCGACAAGGTACGCGACCGAGATTCCGACAAGAAGAGAAAGGACAAACGCGAGAGGGACCGTTATGAGGGCAGCGATCGCGGCCATCGCCGTCCTAGATCTCCATCACCCGCCGAGAAACGGAACCAAAGGAAACTCAAGCGTGAAGATCACCTGCGACCCCCGCAGACGCCACCGCCCATGATGATGCCCGAAGTCATCCTGGCTGACGGGGACGAGGTTGAGTGCCCAAAGAGCCCTCTGTCCCTGCGCTCCTCGCCGGCATTGTCTCCGCGTAACCTCAACATATCTGCTCCTATGCTGTCGCGAGAGCCGCTGCCGTCCATGCTTCTCCTTAAGCCGACGGTGTACGCCCCGTGCTCCCCAGGGTCGTCGCCGTCTGCGACCATCAAGTCCCCACCGGTGGCCTCGAGCAGCACGCCAGGATGGAACGGTGCGCGAGCCATGGACTATTTTGACGACCACCATGACGGGCTCTCGCCAGTGCAGCGCAATCTTGAGCAGGAGGAGGCGCACCGGCGTCTGGCTGAGGACGCTGATGCGCGCACGACGGCGTTACAAAAGGCCAAGGCGGCTGTCATGTCCAAGCTCACGCGCGAGTTCTGTAAAGGTGGCAGTCTGTCGTCGTCGTCTCCATCCCCAGCCGTGCGGTGCGCCGGGGACGTGACGCGTCTGAGCGGCGGCACTGGTGGCAACCTCCCACCTCCTTCTGGTCTTATGGGGTTCAGACTCCGCGAAGGGTTGTTCTTCGGGACCAAGAGCTCCATCTCTATAGCGCATAGCCATCAGAGCATGGATAGCAATTCCGCTCTGGTACCCTTGATTATCAGTAGATGAAGACCTGGAGATCTTGGCTGCCGATATTTTTGTTACAATGTGTGCATATACACTCGCTTTCTTTTCTTTGTTTTATTTTTTGAGCACATAATTTTCTTTTCTTTCGTTTGTTCAACTTAAATGTTCGAGAGGAGGGTTCTGGCTACAACGGTTTACAAAATGTGTGGGATGAACGACCTTCTTTTTTTTTATATTAGGTGTATATAGGGGTTTCAGGTGACGACAGCTCATGACTTGACGATACAATTATTCACACGTTTTCTTCCTCCTTTTTATATTTCAAACTGGGTATGCCTTGAGTAGTCTGGTGAATGATATTTTTAGGTCAGTAGATCACATGCGTGCCTACACGAATATTCTTTTGCGCTTCAAAGTAGTATGGGCTATTGAAATAGCGTCTTCGTTCTCTCGTCACATATCTCTCACTTGAACCTCAGAGCCACCTCACTTCGAGTTAACAACACTATGTTTCAGTTCCAAGCAAACGAATCTCGTCAAGCTAAGAAATTGCGGCCCACCCCAGGTTTACGACAAAAAGGAGCAGTAGTTATCGAAAGGGGAAAGCAGCGACCAGCATCACCACCGACAAGCCTAGATGCGTGAGCAAGAATGGACAGGGCCAGAAGTCTAGAAGCGGCGTCGAGAGAGCGGCCACGCTCTCGCATCATGGACCGCAAGATCCTCCCAAGTGGTTTCTCTGTTTTCAACCCTGGCGGGCGCAGCGGGCGTTTCCGTCTAAAACCCCAGACTGCACGTTTCTTTGCCCCGTCTCCAGAGATTCCATCAGCGACACAGCAGACGCTGCAGATTCAGCAGAAACAGTCGCATACTGAGCGCAGCGTACAGGAGATCGTGTGCTGGATGGAAAAGGCCGAGAGAGCTGTAACAAACCCCGTCAGTGTGGCTTCGCCGCCGGTTGCTGAGCAGCACTCTTCCTCTCAGCTGAACGTCACTTGCAAGCCAGCTACTCCAACAACGGTGGCGAGTTCACCTTGCACCACCAAAATGCCCTCGAGAGGGCCACCAATTGCAGCAGCCGCTTCTGCCGCTTCCGAGTATACGCCGCTCACAATGCTTGAATACAGAGCTTACATGAACAATCGACCGCTGGGAAGGTGTCTTGATGATTACCCCAGTGAGGATGATCTTCTCTGCAACCATAACAATGCTGCTACTGTCATTGTGGGAGACAAGCGCTCTGATGACCAAGACGCGGATTGTGATCACCTTCTTAAGGCGTCGGGTGGTGGTGATCCGTCACCTGATAGTAGCTCGTACCACCAGGTCAAGCTATTCACGCTTGCTAGGAGCAATGATGGCAGCGGTTCTGAGCAAGAAAATACCAAAGACAACCTCGGAAACATGAACACAGACTGTCTGCCTCGAGGAATGTCTGGTGATGCCGTCATTGCATTGGGGGAAGATGTTCTTGTCGAATCGCATCCAGTCGAGGCAGTCGTGCAACCACCGATATCGAGGCTCAAAGTGCAGAACATACCCCTCAAGGGACACCCGTTTAGCCTCAAAGATACCGGAAAAAAGGCAGGCGGGCCATGCACTGTATCATCCAACGCCAACGGTCAAAGCAACATCAGCTGCAATAAATTCTTTACGTCTCATCTCAAAGGTCAACCCGGGAAGTCTGGCACCTTGCCGTTTATAATCACAGAAACGCACGTTGAAAAGCCGCGTACACCACCAAGACTGCAGATAGGACCGGAAACCGGTGCCTATGGTAGTGGTCGTTCCACAGATAATCAGCATATTTCAAAGGCACCCCGACGTTTGAACGAAAGACATGAGGATAAGAAGGGCGGTGTCGACATCCTGACGCAGGGTAGAGCCAGCCAAAGTCCAGACTACCAGGCAGAACGACAGCATCAGAAGCCCGAGCAGCCCTCCATATATACGGCGATGACAACCACGATAGCCTCAATTCCGACAAAAGAACCACCTCACCCTCCCCCTCTCTTTACAAAGCCTCAACCAGACCCTCAACGCTGGCGAACCGTCTCTGAGTCCCGGTCCTTCTAGAGCAGGGTTCGGACCTACCTCTTCATCTCGGATAGTGAAGTGGATCAGTACGGTCGGCAGTGCAAGCTGGATAAGGAAAGGGAGAAGAAGGCGGCTGCTGAGCGGTGCAAGCGGTGCGGGAGTACCAGCGGCACGGCCGCGGCAGCAAGCCCTACTACGCCCATCTGCCAATCGGCGAGAACGCCGCTCCGCCGCCATAAATCATCCATCGCGTCGGCGAGGTCGGCCAAGTCGGTCCAAGAGAAACTAAGCGAGTTAAATGCCTATCTCGGCGGGTTGGAAAGCGATGGCGAAGAGGATGAGAACGGATTGTAGTTAGTCGCAGCGAAAAGAAGCCTGCCGAGGTAATGGGCCAATGCAAGCCGCAAGCTCTTTGATTCTCGAGTCCAAAGGGCTGCTGAAAATGTACTGTTCTCTTTTCATCCTAGAGACCCATGGTAATATGCACTGGGAAACCATAACTGTTTAGTAGCATTTGCATATTGTGGCATCGCACTGAAGAGTCTGGGGGGATTCATCTACTGGACTGACCTACCTTGGTTGGAGAAAAAAGGAAAAATAAAAGCCGTTATGGCGCTGGTTTGTTGTCCCGAGGACGTGAGACAGACGGTGGAAGAGAAAAAGAAAAATAAAAGGTGCCTTGACATTCTGTATATTCCTACCATATGCTATTTCCTAATGCCATCCTGTAAATTGCAGATGTATAAACCATCCCAAACTATAAAACAGAAAGAAAGAAACCCTCCCCAATGCCTATAAATTTATTGACTTGATTCCGAACTCACAGAGCACACCCCCTCAAGCCACTTGGAAAACCTTACTACGGGCGCGTCTACTGCACGCCAGAAAACATCGGCCGCCCAGATGGTTATCGGAACGATGAAAAAGCTCCCCAGCACAAAACCTGCAATATACCTCCCCTCACCGCCTTTACTAGCAGCGCTTACAGCCTCCCATGACCGTGCCTCGATCATGTAGCCAATAGTGTGTAAGACGGGACCGTGCATTAGGTAGATGGCGTAGCTAATGCGACCAAGATACTGGATAGGGGAGGTGTTGAAGAGGCGTTGCCAGAACGGCAGGCGGCCAACTGCTGCAACGAAGAGGATGGAACCGATAGTCTGCCAGTACCGGTACTTCTCATCCCACCATTCGGGAATGTACGATGATAGAAACACCCAACCCGGAGTTTCTTCGGAGCCAACGTCAGGCTGGCTCATGAAGTACAGGGCGAGGATGCTGAGTGTCAACCAGAGCATCCTGCGGAGGGGGCGGGGCCGGCTGTAGTTGATGAAGCCGGGGCTTTTGCTTGTCGGTGATCGCAGCAAGGCGGGCGAATTCGATGACATTGTAGGCAGGTCTGACGATGCAGGGGGCAGGGCCACAGCAGCGTTGGTGGCCGGATCGCTGTGCGCATTACGAATCAGATCCAACTCTGCGAGTATGGTGCCACTATAAAAGAGAAGCATATCCCAGCGGTTAGATCGATAGCAGAAGAGCGCGAGAACTACCAGCACCACAAGGCGTACGGCGGTACGAAGGCGGGCGACACCGACGAGGGTCAGAAACAGAACCAAGGAGCAGCGAAATTCGACGGGTATGGTCCACAGGTGTACGTCGTAGGCAGTGCTGCCGCCAAATGGCTTCCAGTCCCAGACATGAACAAACTCATATATGGCCCTCCCCCAGTCCCAGAGCTGCTCCGAAGTTGTTTCGAGGCGCTCGGGATGCATCTCCTGCACGTTGCGCATGAATTCATTGTTGTGGGCAAAGTCGCGCGTCCATTCGTATGCTCCAATTCGGAGGAGGATTAGGATCAAAAAGGTCGAGACCGCTGTTGGTAGGAAGAGTCGGAAGAAGCGACGAAAGACAAAGGATGACATGGTCCTCGAGAAAGCCTCGGTTGGTGAAGGACTCGAGGTCGACGACCGAGGCGCAGCTGCCGCCCGTGCCAGCTTCAGGGGCTTGAGTGACAAGGCATATCCCGAGATGACGAAGAATACGCAGACCATAGGCGGCCCCTGGAACCAAAGGCGTATGATGGGGAGCTTCATGATGTTGTAGTTTTCGCCATAACCAAATCCCTCAGCGATGCGGAAACATGTGTAAAAGTAGTGACAAAAGAAAACGGCAAAAGCTGCGACCCCACGCATGCCATCGAGGTATGCGGTAGGGCCGAGTCGTTCTGCTCTACATGAGCGCCGTGCGTCTCTTGGTGGCAGACTGGAGAGGCGAGAGGGGACGAAACTGGGTAGCAAAAATAGAGTGATTCGTGCCATGGCAGTCTTCCAGGATATCGGCCTCGACAGGTTGTTTCCAGCAAACGTCCCGGCCGCTGTCAGCCATGACGCTGCTGTGCTGGACGACGAAGGAAATCTGGACTCAAGTTGAGCCCTTCCAGCGTCGCTCTCAATGTCAGATAATGTTTTGTCATCTGACAAGAGAAATGCCTTTTCCTCGTCTACACTTTGTAAGGCTTCTGTTTTTAATTTGGTTGACGTAGAGCCGATCATGGCGGTGCCGGCGAGTAAGGCCGTTTTTTTCTTTTCTTGTTTCGTTCTTGCACAGTTCAAAAGTAGACGTACGGTCTCTGACACGAAGCGTTGAGGTAAAAGGATTTGGTTCAAGGTCGAGAGGTTCAGTGAGGGTATGAAAGAAGTTGAGTAAGTATCGTGGGAGAATGAACAGCTGGATGGGAAGAAGGGAGAATTAAATAATGAAGGATAAGACAAAGTATTTTTTTGTCAAGAAGAAAATGAAGGATGAGGGGAAAGTATCTGTCTGTATCTGATCTCCAGTTTAGCCTCTGGCCCCAAAGATCAATGAGTTCCAACTTGGCTTACCACGTACGTAGTACGTAAGTGCCCAGTTAGGTAAGTAGTAGATGAGACAAAACAAGACAAACTTTGGTTGAAAAGAACCAACCAACTCACTTTGGTCCTTCAAAATTCATCCAAAAATAAACCCCTTCCTACTATGCAAACCTCGTGACAGACGAGGAGGCAGGATAAGAAGTTGAGATCAAACAGAAGAGAAAAATCAAAATCGAAATACAGAAAATCAAGAGCAGAACCAAAGAGCCAAAAGGGCACGATATCGTGGGTGGGGAAGCTTCACTTCCTATATGTATTTATTTCCGGAACCACGAGCAAGCATTTCTGTTTCAGAACATAGTACATGCAGGGGCCAGGCAGAGAGCAGTGGATCTCGGCTTGTTTTCAAGGGAGGCAGGCATAGCATAGCGAAGGCAAAGAACATGGAAGAAGGCGTCAGTCAGTACCTAGGTAAGGAATTTACCTAGGTACTTGAGTGGACCAACAACCTGGTAGAGTTGGCTAACGCCCCACGTGAGAACTTGAAAACATTCAAGCGACAAACAGTATTGGTACGGTGGGAAAGGAGGAAAGGAAGCCTAGTCCATGGCCGTCTTGGGTTGGATGCTTGCATAGCTATCTGTAGCGTGCGTGGTACAAGAAAAAAAAGGACACGACGACTCGGATGAGCGAAACTTTGCGTGCAAATGAATCGGATAGTTCAGTTGATTTTCTTTCTTCCCCTCACGGAGTGATTTACACCTTCCTAGTGGCGTTCGGTTAACTCTCGTCTTGACTCCTGCTCGGGATTGTTGATTGTTGTGCTTACCTACCTACCTTACCTTCCCATTTCAGGTTTTTAATTAGGTACCTAGCCTGCCTGCGGGAATGAACCAACACCTTTTTTTCCTCTGGCGATGGCAAGTTGCTTGCTCGGTGAATTTTTACTTTGGTGGAATAACTCAGTCATCTTTAGGCCTCAAAAGAAGAATGCCTGGGTACCCGCAGTGGAGTAACCTCAGTGCGTCCTGTTATAGTAAAAAGTGCGGCTCATCTTCGGTCAAGGGTCAGGTTTACGGCTAGCCAAGGCGGCATCGGCAATCGACCTTGAAGAGAAGGTGGACCCCTTGCCCTGCCGATCCTGCACCCAAGTCAGTTACAACTTATTGTACAACCATGCGGCCCCAAAAGAAACGCAGCTAGCTGATTGATGTACTGTGGTACCGACGCCAATCTTTTCGGCCTTGTTTTGAATTTTGGATGCTTCCCCCCCCCTTTACCTCCTCCATGTTAATGTTCCCCGCCTTTTTTTTTTCTTCTTCTTTTCTTTTTTGTCAGACCATACTCTTCTGCCTCCTTTGCTCTCCTTTGCCCAGAAGTCCCATACACCAAGAAAAAATGGTGGAGGTGAGCATGTATTTTGCTGGTAGGAAAAATTCTTGGGGAAACATGTAGCAAAGTTCTGTAATACCAGAGTCACAGAATTCGAACCATTCTACAGAGAAATGCGGTCCGCAGTCTTGCCTTGACAGTTGTTTGTTTCAAACCTCGAAACAGACATACGTACGTACTTCGAACCAGGGTTGAACTAGCTCTAGGTAGATGCCTATCTAGGTAAACAAGTTACCTATAGTCTCTGATGTCGATGATAACACAACACAAACTTCGTATGACCAAACGCAGGTGCAAGCTAGGATCTGTCACCCAATCGCATCTTAGCCAAACACATGACAAGCAATTCGATCCGGGGATATCACCACGTCTCACACAACAACAAACATCGTCTTGGTAGGTCCATTCGGGCAATACAATGACATGTACCGGGTTTTGTCTAGTTCCGATTATTTGATGTAAGTCGTTTGTTTTATAAATCAATACCCTATAAAAGCAAAATTATTACATTGGTTAGCTTCATTTAGTTGGGCGTTGCTGTATGGGTGTCACATATGAACTCGTTGAACCTTGCCTTAAATGACAGTCGACAGATCTATAACGGACTTCTCATCTCAGGTCCTCGTACCATTGATGTACTCGGATAGCATACAAACTGCGGCTTCTATTCTCTATGATATATATGTTGAGACCATTTCTTGGAAGCGGTGGGGTTTCCTGTGCAGATGGTATGGTATAATGTCATGTTAATTCTGCCAGCAGCTCGACAGACGAACCAGGCCTGCGATGTTAACGGAGAACAGGTTCGAGTGCAAGGTCCTGCGGACAAAAGCTGGCTGTGATACTTTAGATATTTGTTGACTGAGGAGAAGAAGCCAAGGGAACACGCAGAAACAGTCCATATCAATATGTGGGATAGAAGAATATGCCAGCTAGAGGGGAATTTCATATGGCTGCCCGTCGACTTCATGTTCCATTTTTCCTCCTTGCAGGCTCCCGTTTGCACAGTGCTCATTCAAATCACGGCTACTTTTGATGAGCCCAATGAGGAGAAGAGGCTGACGGATGTATCCTGCAAATGCCCTTTACTAGAGCCGTCGGTTACCACTCACTTATCCATCACCTTTACAAGTGTTTTGTGTTACCGGGCGTTTGCAATGTAACCCTCAACTCTATCGGTCAAAACCAAGTGCAATCCAATTTTCTCAATACATCCTTTAAGCAGTCAGCCATTATCTTCAGTAAAGCAGACCATTCTGGCTGGTTTGGTATCCATCACAACAACGCCATAGGGCACTACTATCCTTCTCCGTATCCACCACAAGATGACGGTCACGTTGGAGTCGGGTGACTGCCGAAGTCTTCAAGACGTCGTCTCGAAGCTCCGGGCTCAAGGCATCAGTCGTTTCATCGACCTCCCACAAATCATCGTCTGTGGTGATCAGTCGTCAGGCAAAAGCTCCGTTCTAGAGGCCATCTCGGGCATGTCGTTCCCTGCCAAGGATAATCTTTGCACTCGCTTCGCCACCGAGGTCGTTCTTCGCAAGTGTGACACCATCGGAACCAAGATCACCATTATCCCAGGCTCAAACCGCTCCGATGACGAAAAGAAGCAGCTCGCCGACTTCACATGCAGCACTGAAGGTCTTGACATTGGCCGGGTGGTCGACGCCGCCAAAGTGGCCATGGGCTTGGCCGACGGCGGCAAAGTCTTCAGCACAGATGTGCTTCGGGTCGAGATCTCGGGCCCCGACCAGCCGCACCTCACCATGGTTGACCTCCCTGGTCTCTTCGTCGCGGGTAACAAAGATCAGTCTACCCAGGATGCCGAGGTCGTCGACGCGCTCGTCATGTCTTACATGGAAAACCCTCGTACCATAATCCTTGCCTGCGTCTCGGCCAAAAGCGACTTTGCTTTGCAGCAAGTTACCCAACGGGCCCGTGCCGTCGATCCCAAGGGCCTTCGTACACTGGGGCTCATCACCAAGCCCGACACGCTCGATGCCGGCTCGGATAGCGAGGGGTCGTATTTAGCCCTTGCCGAGAACAAAGACGTCAAGTTCCGGCTTGGTTGGCACGTCGTGCGCAACCGAGATTACAAGCAGCGCAACATATCCACGGCGGAGCGTGACCAGATGGAGGCCAGCTTCTTTTCTCGCGGCATCTGGGCTGCTTTGCCGCCATCCCAGGTTGGAATCGCCGCGCTACGGGCGCGATTGATCAAAGTCTTGACAGACCATCTCATGAAGCATCTTCCTGTCGTGCTCGACGACATCGAGAAGGGCATTGTTGACTGCGAACGTATCATCGCCAATTTGGGCCTGACGCGCCAAACCACAGCCGAGCAGCGTCGCTATCTTCTCCATGCGAGTAACAACTACTGTGCCTTGATCAGGGCCGCAGTAGATGGCATGTATGGTGATATGTTCTTCGCCATCACCGACAACGAAGATTACACGCCGAGGCGGCTTCGTGCTGCAGTCCAGAACAGTCTGTCCAAGTTCGCCGAAGACATGCGTCTCAGAGGCCACTATTCTTTCATCGCGGAAGAGGACGATAAAGAGAACAACGTATACCCGAAACAAATACGTCGCGATGAGTACCTTAAACAAGTCAAGGACTTGATGCAGAGGAGCCGAGGCCGAGAGCTCCCGGGTACATTTAACCCCCTGATCATCTCTGAACTGTTTATCAAGCAGTGCAAGCCTTGGAAGGGTCTTATCGATGCCTTGGTTAAGAGCATCCTAGACGACGCCAACACGACCGTTCAAGCCGCAATCACTCATGTGACAGATCCGCAGACCGCCGATGCCCTCCTGAGGACAGTCGTGGCCCCAGGGATCGCCGTCCTGGGTAGCGCATTAGCCGAAAAGGTAACCGAGATCTTACAATCATGCATATCTGCGCATCCTATCACATACAACAACTACCTTATCGAGACTGTGCAGAGGATGCAACGAGCCCGCTCCCAGAGGGTGATTGAAACCTGCCTGGAGACGCACTTCAATCACGTCAGTTTCGGAAAGAACGTTTTCAAAGAGACTCTCTCTCTCGGCAGCCTCGCCAAGCAGCTCTTGTCGTCGACAGAGCCCGACATGGAACACTTTGCTGGCTCCCTGGCAACTGATATGATGCAGGCTTATTACACAGTAAGGATCTCACTGGATTGATGAAGTGTGAAACTTCAGGGGAAAATCAATGAAAAAAGCCTACCTGGTCTCTTGACTGATATTTTCTTCTGCAGGTTGCCTTGAAGAGAATTGTGGACGATGTCAGTGTGCTGGCAATCGAGAGCTGCCTACTCAGCAAACTTGAGGGCCTACTCTCCCTCGATATCATTTGCGACCTCGACGACTACATGGTCCGCCACATCGCTGGCGAAAGCGACGAGGTGACTATGGAGCGGGCCAGAGCCGCCGAGAAGCTCCATGTCCTTGAGGCGGGCGCGGCCGAGCTCAAGGCTCTCCAGAGAAAGCCTATGAGTTCCACTTAGGACCAAAGCTGTTAGGGTCGATGTACTAGGTCTATTTCTAGAAGGGTATCTTCCTACTTTACCTAGCATGTGGCTCATCAAGCTGAAATAGGCTAGGTACATGATGGCATGATGCTTTGGCTTCTTCTTTTCTTTTGTGTCTCTGGAAACATGCCAAGAGCTGGCCTGTGTTGTTCATATGTGACACTTGCGCTCTCCTTGGAAGGATGGCGATGGTAATATTGGTATAAGGAACCCAACTAGGAATGAATACCAGCGGAGGTAATAAGGGAGTCCAAGAGTGAACGAGGACGATATGATACCTTGAGACCGTCGGGAAATCAGCTCTGTGGCGAGGGCGCGCTCATTCTAGACTAGTCATAGTAGAGCTCGCAGACCAAAAGAAGTTGTGCGCAGACGATGAGAAAACTGAGTAGTCGATACTTGAAAATCACTCCTTTGCAGGACATAGCGATGTTCCTAGTACAGATATGCCTTTTGTCTAACGCGAGTATATATTAACGATAAAAAGAACGCCATGTCCACCCCAGCCAAAACGCCCAATGCCATTATAATCCGCCCAGTCATGGAAACCTCATCAAAAGCATACAAAGCAAATCATCAAATGTGAGGAGAGAATGAAAATGCATAAAAACCATATGCGCGTCACGTCGAGGCGCTTAGTTGTCAAGCCAGTCGAGGAAGTCAGGAGTAAAGTAGCTGACCACGATAGTCGCGCCGGCCCTCAGGATACCCTCGGTTGACTCAAAAGCCATAGTTTTCAGGTCGAACACGCCAGCCTTTGCGGCGGCGTGAATCATGGCATACTCGCCGCTCACCTGGTAGGCTGCTATGGGAAGGTCTTTACCAAGATCCTTGGCATCACTAATGATGTCCAGGTACTGGCTGGCGGGCTTGACCATGATAACATCGGCACCCTCGTTGATGTCTCTGATGATGGCCCTGCGGGCAAGCCCACGACCGCCGTGGGGCAGCTGGTAGCACTTGCGGTCGCCGAAGCTCGGGGCGGAGCCGGCAGCATCGCGGAAGGGCCCGTACAAACAACCCGAGAACTTGGCGGCGTAAGACATGAGAAGTGTGTTGTGAGCGATCCCTTCCTCGATCAACTTGAGCTTAATGGCACGGATACGGCCATCGTTCATGTCAGAAGGGGCAACGCAATGAGCACCGGCACGGGCGTAAGCGATGGCG
Source organism: Pyricularia grisea (assembly GCF_004355905.1). NCBI lineage: Eukaryota > Fungi > Ascomycota > Sordariomycetes > Magnaporthales > Pyriculariaceae > Pyricularia > Pyricularia grisea. Next base: position 4,411,371 of record NC_044973.1, on the reverse strand, counting down.
ACGTCCGAAATGCGGTCTACCGATAGCTGGTTGTTGAGGCTACCGTCATCCCGCAGAATGCCACAGTGTCCATGAGATGTGTACTCGCACAAGCAAACGTCGGCAACAACGAAGAGCTGGGGAAAGCGCTGGCGAATGGCGCGGATGCTGCGCATGACAGGGCCCTGAGGGTCGTCGGCTGATGTGCCAAGAGCGTCTTTGGTTCCCGGACGCATGGGCACGCCAAAGAGAATGACGGAACGGAGACCCTTGTGCACCAGAGATTCAAGGAATGGGATTACCTTGTTGATGCCGCGGCGGTATTGGTCCGGGAGAGAGGGGATGAGGACTTCCTCGTCGTCGCTATCGGAGATGAACAATGGGTAGATAAGCATGGACTAGGGATGATTTCTACCGTGTTAGTCTAATGAGCTTTCAATCATGGTATGAACCGCCAGACCTACCTTGGTGAGTTGCCTCTCGGCCTGCCATGACCTGGCGAGTGGGTGGCTGTAGCCGCCGTGCAGTTGGCTAGAGATGTCTCCAGAGATGCTGACGCTCGTGGCCGCCGTGCTGGCATAGGACATGGCACGCGAGATGTGCGAGGTCCGCGAAGCACCATCGTCAATGGTGGAGGCGGAAGAGTCTCCACGCGGCAGGCCTCGTCGGCGTGCACCGTTGGCGTCGCGGAGGGAGAGGTCTTGTACAAGGCTAGAGAACGACATTTTTTTTTTTTTTTTAAACGTGTTGCGTGACGACAAGGCGACGTCGGCAAGCCTATTGAAAGAAAAAAAAAATAATGTCGTGTGGAATGGGTGGCGTGAAATGGAATGGGTTCGCGGCGAGTCTGGTAATATTGGCTCACGGCTTTCAAGTACTTAGGGGTTATGTATTTTATCGTTGTCTTCAAGTCGGAGTGCGACGGGTAGTTCGGGTGGCGACTCGAATGCGGGATTAGACCCCTGCCTCGGTGTTCGGGTGTGGTGGGGCTACTTTGCGAAGTTTACCCAGGTAGGCAGGCAGTTTGAATGAGTCGAGAAAGGGTCGACTCAATTGCGGTTATGACATGAAACGAAATAAAGATAGAAAGTCAAAGAAAGTTAAATTTTCAATGAAATGGAGCAGGCAGTTTTGAGGATCAGGAAGGAACTGAGTGGTTAAAACCCTACCTCTCACTTGCTCTATCCAGCCGACAGAGAGAGGCACAGAGCGCACAGGCTAGACCTAATGAAATACGGAGCGGGAGCTGATGAAAATTTGACTGCCAAGGTGGCCCAGCCGATTACTTTTCTCTTTTTTGTTTTTGCGGTTCTCGGACAAGCAACTTCGTTATCCAAGCCCGCCCGTGTGCTGAGTTTGGTGTGGATCGGCGGCCAAAGCCGTTACTGCATTGGCCAATCGGAGCCGCATTGTTTCCAATACCCGTGTGACAGCCTTGTCGGGTGTGCAAAGTTGTTCCGAATGCCTATGGAGCTTTCATGATAACCAAGTACCGGTACAAAGGATCAGCCACTGCACAGTCATCTACTTGCCTTGCACATGTATGGCGTTCACCTCACAGATGGATACCATAGACGATGTGTTTCTGGCAATCACCAGGATTAATCATGTATCTTGAACTGAAATTACATTTAGATTTTTATTCACCCTCCCACGATGTCATTATAACCATACAAATCCCCCAAATTACAGAACCTAACCCCTGATGTGCGTAATGTACATAGTTCTTGGCATCCCGTCTATGGCACCCCGCCTAACCTTGGTTGTCGGGTCGCCGATTTCTATAGATTTACATACTGTTTATCTTCTCCGTTTCCTCCTATGGCCCGTAAAACTTGGTCTTGATTTGCCCCTGAAGATATCGTCTTCAATCTCCCGTTGTAGGTCATCCAATACCGTGTCAGAGACCTCTGCATCCGTTGTATCACTACCGCCGCTGGTTGTGCCGTAGTTGCTAGAACTCTCGCCAGACAGCTGTGACAACTGTGTCTTCCGGTTTTCCTCAATCACTCTCTCCATCTTCGACAGCGCCAGTTCCCGGTTGCCGGCACTCAGCATGTTGAAGGCCGATATCGTCCGCTCGTCGCTTTGAAACCCTTCCTGCTCCATACGCTGTAGGGATCTGACCGTTCCATCAACGTCCTGCAGCCGCGCATAGCCCCGAACAAGTATGGTCCAAGTGACTGCATCGGGGGGAATACCTTGGCTGCGCATCACATGCAGCATGTTCTCAGCTTCCTCGATCTGCCCGTCGAACATGAGCGCATTGATAGCCATGTTGAAAGTCACCTCATTGGGGCGGGGCACCGAGCTTTTTGGCCGCTCGTGCTGGCGAGCAGCGTCGCCGTTGGCCTCGAGCATATCCCCCAGAACTTCGTAGGCGACGGGCCGAGACATGTCGAATGAGGACAAGGCCTTGATAATGGAGTTATGAATGCTAGGATTATTGTACGTGAGATCCGTGACGAGTGGGTCGCCGTCCTTGAGCAGCTTGTCAAAGTGCATGTAAAACTCCAGGACGTTGAAGGGCTCGGTCAGCCCCCTGACATATGCGGACGCCATTAGACTCAGGACATACTTCGTGGGCTTCAAGCGTTGACCTGATCTGTATAGTTTGGGTATCCTATTGATGATGGGAACAAAGCCCTCCTCAGTTAGGTGGTAAATGCCTTCAGAAAGTATGGTGTCCACCGTACTCCCTAACCATTGGCTAGCTGCCTTGCGCGGGATGTCAATGAGGCACTTGAGAGGCTCGAGGTCAAAAACACGATAGTAGGCCTGGAGCATGAGCCGAAATCTGGCCGGGCGGTTTATACCGATCTTGACTGGATATGAATGATCTGACGCTGGCCACGACCAAATAATGTGGAGAAAAGCACCCCAGTCCTTGGGCTCAAGCAGTTCGCGTTCGAGAGCCAACACAAATGCCCGGTCCAGAGACTCAATATCAGCTGCCCTGAGAGACCCGAGCATCAAGCCTGTATAAGTGTGACAGTCCCTGACCTCCATCTGCGCCGTCATTTGGCGATAAATCGCCCATGCCGCTTTGAGCTCGCTACTTCTCCACATCAAGGCAATGAGATCGTTGTATACGAGGGCGTTGGGTTGCAACCCCAGCGCCAGCAGGCGCTGAGCAAGCTCAATGGGCCTAGCATACTTGGTGGGCCCGTGGATTTTCAAGATCGAGGTGCAAACACTCGCGCCAGCAGGATTGTTGATGTTGAACACTCTTCGGGGATCCGCGACCAAGTACTCCAGTATTCCAACTGCTCGAAGCTTGTCTTCCATAGTATTCATCTTCGCAAAGCGATCGGCCAAATGCAACAAGCTCTGGGTGCCGAGGTAGTATTTTTGCATGGTGAGAAGTTTGTAGATCGGCACGAGGTCGTTGGCGTCAAGGTTTTGAAAGAGAATTGTCGTAGCATCGTACCTTATGTGTATGGCACCTGCTGGAGTAGGTTTTAAAACAACCATGAGACACCTGGAAATCGCCCTCAGTTGCTCTTGCGCCGTCCATTCCGACAGCTCATCCTTGTTAATCTTGTGCCAACGCAGGATTGTTAAACATAGTATGTCTTCAATCATATAGTTAGGGGGGCGCGACCGAGTGCATGGGAATATAGCCTCCAGTAGCAGCAGCGTGAATTCGCGGCTGATTTTGAGCGTATGCAGCAGTATCACTCCCAGTTTTCGGCTTGTCATCCGCTTGCCAGCGATCAACCGGTTCCATTCTTCTCGAATCTCTGGTATTGTCTTCTGAAGCATCAAATGGCTGATTATCTTGAGTGGCTTGGAGCTGGTAGGCAGAGCGAGACGATACATCCAGTCAGTCGCACGAGATACTGCCCTCTTCCACAAGATAAAAGCCAGCTTGGCGCGACGGGCTCGTGACGAGAGCTTGGTCTTGCGTAACTGGCGAAAAACCTGAGTGCTTTTGTAGTGAGAAAGGGTATATAATTTTCTCCGTGCCTTGAATCTTTTCATTGTCTTATAATATCGAGGACGTATCGGTTTGATGGTAAACACTCGCGGTGACCAGAAGCCTCGACGACTATCATTCAAGGGACCTGAGCCTTCAAGGAGTTGAACATTGCGTCGCGACTGGATGCGCCAGTACAACCGTCGCCTCCTCAGAGGAGCTGCCTTTGAACTTTGTGATAACGGGTCATGGGGCGACTGTTTGGAGAGCTGCAGACTGTCTCCAGCGTGTTCTGGCGTTTGGTCACTGAGGTGAGAAATTGGGGCGTTTTGTACTTGCAGCAATGGCGAAACGTGCTGCACCTTTGATCGCGAAGTATCATCTCGTATACTGGTGGACAGACGAGGTAGCGTGGAATATATTTGCGATTGATATTCAGTCGTCCGTAGTCCGATGAGACGCGGGCTTGTGCATCGCAGGAGTGGGAGGCTCGTGTGCCGCCATCGCTGCATCTGGCGTGAAAGAGCAAAAGTCATGAATAAACATGGCAACTACAAGGTGCCCAGAAAATATTTTAGGAGGCCATGCCATGGGACCAGTTTCTCATTGTCATTTCAGTCCTAGGAGGAGTGAAGCCAACCGTCAAAGTCTTGCAACAAGGTGGACGTTGACAAGGGCTCGAGACCCACCAGGCTCTGACCATAGTACGCGGTTCAGGAGCATGCAAAATTTCAAATTTCCAACCAGTTTAGCTGATTGATTTATCGATAAGAACCACCTAACTGCAGCGTCGCGTCAACCGTGGCACGACATTCACGCTCCACCCAATCTGCAGATGGCTAAAGTACCTTAGGTGTGTACCAACCTCACCATTCTTGCCCGGCATCTTTAAGATCAAAGGGGAAAAAAAAAAAAAAAAAAACGAGACAAACACCAGCAACCAAAGAGCTCAAGGCTGGCAGCGGTAGTTACAGGCCCCCGAAAGAACAGAGTTCATTTTGAATTTACTTGCGACAGAATTGCGCCTCCTTCAGCATTGTGAGGGACATCTACCACTCAAACTCCCCGTCTCAAAGAATTATGTCTTCACACGCCTCACTCAGCGCAGCTGCCGACGAGCGGAAAGCCCGTCTAGCCAAACTCAAGTCTCTTAAACGGAAGCAGCCAGAACCCGATGAAAACAACTTCGATTCCGAGCCGACAACATCAACATCAACCGAACATCAGCAATCGTCATCAAAGACAACAGCGCGGCGCTCAGCAAGTCCACCAGAAAAGGATGTTGCGCGGCTGCACTTGTCGGGCCGCAATTATGACCCAGAGACACGAGGACCCAAGCTGGGATTCGAGAATGCACCTACAGAGAGCATGGACCAACCAACATTGGAGGAGCAGGCAGCCGAAGTTGAGGCTGAGATTCGGCAGCAGGCTAAAGAGGATGAGGCTAACGATAAGGGCATCGACCTCTTTAAACTACAACCGAAAAAACCAAACTGGGATTTAAAGCGGGAGCTAGACAAAAAGATGGAGGTACTCAATGTGCGCACGGACAATGCGATTGCAAGGCTGGTCAGGGAGAGATTGTCTGCTAAGAAGGCTCCTGTAGCTGGCGCCGCCGTCGGGTCGGCCTCAGGTGATGGGTCCGGCGAGATTGACGGCGCGGCGTTGGTTGAGGGTTTGCGGTTACGAGAACAGGAGGAGGAAGTGGAACGTCGTAGGGAAAGAGAGGCTGATTTGATTTGACCACGGTCCAAGCCACCATAATCACAGGTTTTCCCATGCCTGCGAAAATCTCCCCATACTCGATCTTGCCTCTCTGCCTATTATACCCTCTGGTTTGATTCCAATGATACCCGATCACGAGCCTTTGGCCCCACAATCCGCCGTAATCATCGGTTCATAGCCTGCGTCAGCGCCAGTCTCCTGCTAAAGGGGCTCAGGCTTCTCTCCCTCGGTGCCCCCTCCCTTCGTGACGAGAGACTCGACCGTAGAGGTGATGACTCTCTCCTTGTATCCGGCCTTGAGTACTGATTCCCTCTCTCCCTGTATTGCCGGGCCTTGCCAGCTCTTCCTCCCTTATCATCAATGGAGGGCTCTCTCCTGGGTGACCTCGATTGTTGTCTCCGTCCTTCATCAAAGCGGCCACGATGACTATCTTCATATCTTCGTGGAGACCGAGATCGATCCTTTGAGTCATCGTCCTTTCTATGGCCATTCGATTTGTGTCGCTGTGGTTCACGCGGCGGTCTTTCTGGTGACGAATATCTGCGTTGGGAAGCATCGCGGTATTGACCTCCACGCCGCCCTTCCTGTGATACCGGAGACAGCGATCTGCTCAAGCTCCTGGAGTAGCTACGATCAGACCTGGGCGAGTCCGATCGTCTTTGAATAGGTGCCGCTTCTGCCCGCTGCGGCGACATGGATTCACGCCCAGGTTTGGGTGATGCGGGAGACATCGACCTGCCAGAGGGGGTGGAATCATACGAGCGGGACCTCCTGCGGTTCTGTGTGCTACGAGCCCCAGAAGTCCCCGACTCCGGTTCCTTGTCGTCGTCGTTCCTCAATCGACGCCCCTGCGACTCACTTTCCCTCTGGGCTGCTCTTTTTGCCAGTTCGGCATCGGCAACACCGGTTCTATACAGCATTAGTATTCATCACTAATTAGAAATAATTTGATGGGAGCCAGTTCATACTTTTTCTCAAGGAACTCCGGCGTATCATTTGAGAGTTCTGGGCGTAGTTTGGGATTCAGCAGCTGTTGGGTGCGCGATGGACGCGGCACGTACGGCCTTTCTTGAGGCGCGGCCTTGCATTCAAACGAATAATGACGTTCTAAGGAGGTCAGCCTGAAAGATTTGTCAACAAAAGATGAAATAGCGAATACTTATCTCTTTTCAAGCATTTTTGGCATTGAGTGTTTGCGGGAGTTGTTTTGGACGGGCCCACGCGTCCTCCCCCACGACGATACATAGTGTCGACGTAGATTGGACAAGATGTAACTTTTTTTTCTTTAGTCTTAGCCTTGGGGCAAATCGCAGCTTTAAAATGTCAACGCTACAGGACTGCTTATTTCAGGTTGAGGACCCTGAGTAGGTATGGTGGGTAGGTAGTTAATGAATCTAGGACCTGCGATGATGATATTATGGTTACCTAGGTACCTAGGCAGCTCCAGACAGATGAGGTATCACACGTACCTGACAATGCACTGTTGCGTAAGGTACTACTGACTGAGTGGTGCTAAGGTGGGCCGGGCAATCACCACGTGACCCAGCCTTGTTTTCCAAGTTCCAACACAACACCGCGTGAGGTACTGATTTTGCCGACTAACCAAGGTGGTGGAGAAATCCTATGCCACCACTGCCGCGAGGTGCAGCCCCGACCCCATCGACTAATCCGACGACACCGGCCTTTCAGAAAGAAATCTACGATCACTGCACGGTTCATAAGCAAGGCAACCCGGGTTGACCGTCATTAGTATTCCGAACCGGTTTCGCCAACGAGAGGACATGGAAACCAGCTCCGACGCACCCAGAATCTGGCTACTTTGATCATCCGCAATTGCGCCGCAACCACCACTCCGCGTGCGTATGTGCTACAGAGGCGTTCAACGGTAACGTAAGCCAGCCAGTCGCCAAAATTCGGGACATCCAGTCAAAGCCTTTATTTCCCAACTTCGTCTCCGACGTCCTGTCGGTCAACTGCATCTACGAATTGCAGTCGCATGCTCCTGCAGCGACACTTGGAATAGAAAACGGAACTGTCAGTCTTGTCGCCGAGTGTCAACTGTGCAGTGGTTGCCAGCAATCATCGCTGCCTTGGGGTAAGACACCTCAAGTACTTTCTTTATTCTCGACTGCCTGCCTGTCTGCTGTGTGACGCTTGGCTTGGCCGGTCCATCCACATCACAGCATGCCATCCATGCAGGCCATGCGTCCGCAACCCTAGAACAGCCCAACCTGCAAAAATCATCTTCTCGTCAGCCGCGCATACTGACGCTCATCTCCAAGTGTCCGGACCAAGTCTTTCCCAAACAGAACCTGGAGCGAGCAGTAACTCCAGCCTGGCCTTTCCTTGAACATTCAATTCAACCTCTGCGAAACGGCGCCTAGTGAACGAAAACATCCACCGTCGAATTGGGCTCTCTGCGAGTCGCATCGAAAGACCTCCCGAGACAGTCCCCGTCCGTTATAATGGCTAAGACCTTACAACGATGATTGCCTGTGTCAACTTTCCCCGCGGACCGTCTTGATTCTTCCAGCTTCTCGATTTATACCAAGGCCAACGCCGACTGTCCATCTCCTTACAGTTGTCTAGTGTTACCTATTTTCCAACAGGTCTTAAGCGACCTCGACTCCTGAAACCATATTGGCACGGTTTGCGTTGCGGACTACTTCCTCTACTTGAAATCTTGAAGGTGCAGCTCGAAGTTAGCATGACATCAGCTCCTGTGTTACAGACGATGTCCGGGATCAAGAAACTTTCATTTGCTAGTGTAGGGATTGTCACTTCATTATGCTGGTCTTGTCTGCTAGACCAACTTGAGATTTCATAACTAACGTTTACCACAGGTTGTGGCTTCTCCGAAGGAAGCCGAAACGAATGGGGCCCGACAGGTTATGCCTTCGCACGGGAAACCTTCAGTTGAGCCCAAGATGGCAATTTCTACCACAAACCCCTCCAGGCTGCCTATGAACAATAGTCTTGGTAGTGTGATGGGTGATGGATATGAAATACAGTCACCACCCGTGGAGAAAGACGCTGTGGATGACAAGGTTGTTCAAGGTCTGACAAACTTGAAGCTGGGAGTAAAGCCACCGAGTCTTGTTGTTAATGGTTCTGGCTCAACATCAACAGAGCAATCGAGCGCGGTTGGTAACAGCCAGACGCCTTCGGACGTGGTCTCTCAGAAGGCAGACTCTAACTCAGAATTTGGCACCAAACCGCCAAGCTTGGACGGAAAGAGCATCACATCTGGTACGACATTCAACGTGCTTGACGAGAAGGAATCTCTGAGACCCGACGACAGTGCTAGCGTAAAAGCTGCAGCCGACGAAGACGATGCATTTTCAATCCGTGGTTCACAGATTGCCAATTCACGCATGGGATCCGACGTTGCCGGTCGTTTACGAACCATTCAAATAGGCGATATGCCCCCAAGGGCCATCGCGCCGCACTCTGCGTCCGCGGTACAGCCTCGAGGCGTGGCCAGTACTCCTGACGGCGGCGCATGCGAACTGCCATCTGCAGCCAGTGGAGTCAATTCGCTGGCAACCACCCAGGCTAACCAGGAGTCCTTTAACGGTTTTTATAGCCAAAACCCGGACGAGAAGCTTTTGGAGGCAATGAAGTCCTCAAAAGACCGCATCTTTCTCTTGCGTTTGGAGAAGGAGGTGATAGAGTTTGTCCAGGATTCAAAGTAAGCATCTGCGTTTTTTTAAAAAAAAAAAAAAAAAAAAAAAAAAGATCAATCAGGAGCCTCGAATCATAGACTGACGTTGAAACTCAGGGAGCCGTTCATGGATCTGCCGCCGTGCAATTCGTTTTGTCGGTTGCTAACCCACAAGCTTGCGGACTATTATCATATGACGCATTCTTTTGAAGCAGTTGCAGGGGCAGTGCGCATTTACCGAACACCGTTTTGTCGTGTCCCCCCTTCGCTACAGAGCATCGCTGCCGCAAATGAGTCGGCCAGCAGCACTCCTCCTCCTGCTATGTTGCCGCGGAAGATCATGCGCCGTGGTGAGGAGGGTGATTCGGCCCCCGCAAGCGCTGGGCCATCGAAACCAACGTCGGAAGATGGAAGCGATTCCAAGGATAAGAACGCCAACACAAATCAGAAGTACGCCATTCCGGTTCATTTACCGATCCATAATTTTCCCCCACTCGTGTGCTGACTCTTGCTACAGGCTTACCCGTGAGGAACGCGAAGAAGCCTACAACAAGGCAAGGCTCAGGATCTTCGGTACCACGGCAGAGACGGAGACATCTAGCCCTGGTAAGTCAGAAAAAAGTCCATTCAGTCGTGAAAACTTCGATATGCTGACAAAATTCGTTCAGATAATGAGGACAGTACTGGAGTATCCAGGGCAAGCTCGGTATCCGCGAGGGATAAGTCTGCACTGGGTAAAAGGGGAAAGACTGCAAAGCAAAGGCGAGACGACTCAGAGAGCTTTGATTCGCGTTCGCTGTATACTCCTTACTATACTCACCCCCACCAACCTCACATGTGGGCTCCAGTTCACGTGCCTGTAGGGGGCAACGGTGCGCCATATACACCACAGCAGCAGCCTCCTCAGCCGTCCTACGCTCCCATGTATGTGTCATCTGGCCAGCCCTACACAACGCCGATGACCCCAGGCGGCTACGGTCCACCTTATGCACATCCACCAGCGGTAAGTGATACAGAGTGGCTCAGAAAACCGTCGTAGAAATCACAACCGACTAATATTTCCTTGCAGAACTCGAGCGCTCAGCTGAACGCCGGAAGATACCCGGCGCAAGCTCAAGCCCAGCCTGGTAATTCCTACTCCAACTTAGCACAGGGCATGTCTCCTCAGCCTTGGCCTCATCAACAATTCAACGGCCAACAGCCTCAGGCTCCCTATCTAGGTCGACCCTTGCCGTCGGGGCCTACTTCGATGCCCGCATCAGTTGCCACGCCGGCTCCTGTGCCGGGGCCTGCCCCAAATCCGAGCATCCCGTATCCATACGGCCAGTTGCCATGCCATACCAACCCACATGACCCGAAGAGTCAGCACCCAATACCCGGGAGTTACAACAGGCACGGGTTCAACCCCAAGACCCAATCCTTCATTCCAGGGACGGGACCGGCACCGATGTCCATGCCACATGGCCCCGTAGTGCCTGCTCCCAGTGGACCGTTTGCGGGTCCTAACTCGGCGCCTCAGGCGGGCAGTCCCATGATGAGCGCACCCTCACCCATGCATTATGGTCAACAGTCCACAGGCGCCCATCCAACTCAATATGTTGGGATGGCTAATGGATTTACCATGATGAGGCAAGGCTCGAACAACTCCATGTCTCAGCACTACCCGGTAATGCCGCAAATGCAGCCGCCAACTATGACCCAACAACTGCCCCAACAGCCAATATATCCACTCCAGCATCAGCCTCCTGGACTTCACCTCCCGCATCCTCCCCAACAAGTTCACAATGTTTCACAGCGTATGCCAAACAAGCACCCAATGGGCCAGAGCCACTCCGTTGGGCCCACCACCACGTTCAGTCATCTGCCCACGTATGGTAATCCATCCACGCTGCCGCAGAAGCCATCAACCTAGTAGGATAGGAACAGCGTGGTGGAATTTCTCCTCGAGCGGAGAAGCTTGGATCAGACATGGAGCGTATTTTGATGAAAACCAAAAGAATAATGTTTCGTGGCGCACATGGCGGGCATTGCTATTTGCAGTTAAATTACGGGAGCATGACGGAGTTTAAATAGGGATCTACAGGTTGGCTAGCGGGCGATGAATACGGGCCAGGAGAGCTGGTCTGGTTGGACTGCGTGCATCTCAAAAGGAGAGATCATGTTTTAAAAAGCCAACAAGAAAATAAAAGACAATTACTCTAGACCGGTTGTTCCGGGACAAATATGACAAAAGTATTCAAGCATCAGCCTGGCTGAACTGAGGAATCGGAGCCTCCACGACTAATGTGATACTCGTGACTTGACTGCTTGGTAACCTTGCCAATTGCTAATGTGGTAATATTCGATCGTACTTTTTTTTTCCTCATTCAGTTACCATAAACGCCGTTATCAACCCTGTTGAGAAGTGCTATGCTAACTCTAATTCTTTTGGGTAGCCCAACACACGTCTTCGTTCGTTGTCGCGTCTTCATGGCCTCTCATGCCAAAATCAATGCCTTTACAGCGTCCAAGCCGAAGCCAGTGTACCTGAGCGGCACTGTCATAGCTGGCGCGAACCACAAAATGAAGCTTGATTTTAGTCTATATCAACACACGGCAATTTCCATCTACTCGCCACTCTCCCTAGGCTCCCTAGGCTCCCTAGGCTCTCTTGGCTCCCTCGGTTCCCTTTGCTGACCACCACCACGGCCACCGCCACGCTTCCCGCCACGGCCGCCACGACCTCCGCCTCCACGCTCAGCCTTTCCATCCTCGCCTTCCTTCTTTTCATCCTTGTCGGTAAGGTTGGCCAGGGCCAGGCGCTGGGCCAGGTCGACCTGGGTGCGGATGGTGTTGGTCAGATACGAAACCATCAGGACGTCCTGGATGTGGTTGTTGAAGTCGTGCTCGATGCTGACGCTGTCAACCTTGGGGGCCAGCGACAGGTTGTTCATGAGGTACTGTCCAAGAGCGTGCGAGGGCTCGCGCTCCTCGTCCAAGACGGAACCGACATACTCGGACGTGCGGTCCAGCATGTCGATGGTCTGCTCGAGTGAGCGAGCGAGGGCCTCGACATCAGACAGCACGGGGGCGGTGCGGGCCTCGTCGTCCTTGCCGGCGGCGATGGCCTCGAGGGCGGCGCGGTCCGACTCGTTGGTCGGGGGTGTGCGGTGCGGGACCTGGATGAAGAAACACGACTCGGCGGCACGGTCCGGGCTCACGGCGGCTGGGGCGCTGATGTAGCACCTCGGCTCGATGTCAGCGCCCGGATCAGTGCTCATGGTCAGGTGAACGGCCGGGTGGGGGAAGGTGCCCGTCTCGGGACTGGCGAAGAAGTTCTGGATCAGTGCCGAGAAGGAATTGAGCTCGTGGCTGGTGGTGTACCACCCGAGAAGGGACTCGCGGGGTGAAGCCTTGAGCGTCAGGGCCAGCATGTTCTTCTGGTACTCGACATCGACCTCAACCTGATCCTCATTCTCAGTATGGGGGATGGCGAAGGTGCTGCGGACCTCGACATCGGTGCCGTCTTCGGAGCGGACGCCGACGAGGGCGCCGATGACGCGCGTGGCCTGGGTGTCGCGGATGTCGCGGCGCACGGCGTGGTCTAGTATTGACAGGATGGCCTGCGGCTGGATGGTGACTGTGAGGGGGGCAACATTGGCGTTGAAGCCGACGGCCGACGGCGCGAGCGGCTTGGAGAGGTGGAGGAAGTCATCCTGATCGACCGCCATGGTGGGTGGTTGGTTGTTGTTTGTGCGATGCTTATTTGCCGATGCCTTTTTTGTGGGATGCTGTTGTTGTAATGTATGTGTTATATGGAGGTGTCTGTCTGTCTCTCCCCCGAGGTTTGACGGATTGCGACGACGACAGCGACGGTCACCGGTAGGATGTACGGCGCTGAACAAAAGCTCTTTGTTCCGGGGGGTGTGCGGTCGTCGGAGGGGAGGGGTCCAGTATCGAATCTTCGCCGGCCGGGTATGCTCTTCACGGCCAGTTGAATTTCCACACGAAATTTCGTTTTGGTGGTGTTGGTGGGGAGTGGGGCACGACGGCATGGTGGGGGGTGGTTAGGTAGGCAAGGTTGTGTGCAGTTTGATAAGAGCACTTGGCGCTTTGCGATAAGATGGGTGTCTTTTTATCCGGGCAACTTTTTATTTTTTTTTATATTTCTCTTTACTTTTTTCGGATTGACGTACAAGGGGCTTGTAAGACAGGCAGTTTTCTCAGGGAGCATCATACCTTGGTCACGTTTCCTTTGTCAATCGTCGGTTTGTTTTGTTACACTATTTCACTTTCAAATCAATCTTGTTCATATCGGCTACAGCCCAGCCAAATTGCCAGCCAGCATGGGTCCACGAGGCCGTGGTGGCAGTCGGGGAGGTTCGTTCAGAGGTGGCGGTTCTCGCGGTAGGGGACGAGGTAGGGGACGAGGAGGCGTTAATCGCTTCGGGAAACGGCCAAGATTTGACAGTTCTCGAGTTGAGGATAAAAAAGAGTAAGATGGCTTTTATTTTTTTATATTTTTTTTTATGTCTACAATACATGAAACAATCAAGACATACACAAGAAAATGCAGATTTTCAATCTTTTTGTATCTTTGCGCTCTTCTGACCTGCAGAAACTGGAGCTAATTTCTTCAACAGGGAATCTGAAGAAGAGTCTCTTTCAGAAGAAGAAGAAGAAGATTCCGATGTCTCAGACTCAGAGAGCTCTGATGAGAGTGTCGCAGAAGAGGCCCCAACTCGGCCATATATGGCACTGTTACGCAGTCTGTCTGAGGGTTCTAGCGTCAAACGACGAAAGCTAGATCATGAGGAAAACGATAGTGAAGAATCGGGGGACGACGACTCAAGCGAAGGTTCCTCGGCGGATGAAGATGCGCCGGGCGATGCGGATAGGGACGCTGATCTCGTCGATGAGCCTGAGGATGACCATGATGAAATCATGGAACAGGAAAGCTCTGAAGACGAGGATGAGAAAGATCTTACAGATTCCTTCAACTCTCACTTTGCAAACCCAGATGAAGCCGAGGTTGCTGAAAGGATAAAATCCATCACCAATAATGAATGGGTTTCCAAGAGGCTTCCTTCAAAATCGGCGAGGACGGTATTGACGTTGCCAAAGCAAAAGGAGGCATCAGACATTTTATCGGGGCCTGTGCCTGTCACAAATCCCGCAACACTAATCCTCAAGCCAAAACTTAAAGAATCCATCACGTCTCAACGGCCGCAGTTCGACGCATCTGAGCAGGCCCTGGCTGGGCCACTGTTTCAGTATTACGATACACTTTACTGTCAAAGGACGGTGGCTAACGGTGAAAACCTGAGACGGCTTGTCTGTCTTCATGCCTTGAACCATATTTTCAAGTGAGTCTACTTCGTTGAACGGCCCTGATCCAAGTACAGGATAAACACTCACCATTCCCCCATCCATAGAACTCGAGACCGGGTCATCAAGAACAGCGCAAAGCTCGCCAAGGAGAGTGCAGACCAAGATCTTGAATTCCGAGATCAAGGATTCACGCGACCCAAGGTTCTCATGCTGCTCCCGACTCGGAACTCGTGCGCAAAGATGATAGAGATGATATGTTCTCTCACGGAAGCAGACCAACAGGAGAATAGAAAACGCTTCGACGACTCGTATGTAACAAAGGAGAAGCAAAAGTTTTCCAGCGACAAACCCGCAGACTTTAGGGACCTTTTTGAGGGAAACGCCGACGATATGTTCCGTCTTGGCGTCAAGTTCACTCGAAAGACGATCAAATACTTCTCTCAATTTTACAACTCGGACATACTTCTCGCTAGCCCTCTCGGCCTGAGAATGGCCATGGGCTCGGCAGAGGAGAAGAATCTGGACCATGACTTCCTGAGTTCCATCGAGATTGTCATAATGGACCAGGCCGACGCTATCCTAATGCAGAACTGGGAGCACGTTGAACACATCTTCGAGCACCTGAACCGGCAGCCCAAGGAAGCCCACGGTGCCGACTTTAGCCGTATTCGCAGTTGGTATTTGGATGGCCAATCGAAGAATTACCGGCAGACGGTGGTGCTGTCCAGCTTTAATAATCCAGACCTTTCCGAGGTGATGCGGGTTCATTGTCACAACTGGCAAGGAAAAGTTAGGATACAACCAGACCACCAGGGCGTCATTCAGCAGCTGGGGGTCAAGGTCAAGCAGACCTTTTCCCGCTTTGACGCCCAGACCATCATCGCGGACCCAGATGCACGTTTCGAGTACTTCACCAAGGCCGTTGTCCCATCCCTGACTAAGCGGGTGAAGGACAGCTCCGGCACTTTGGTATTCATCCCTTCTTACATGGACTTCGTGAGAGTGCGGAACTGGTTTGCAACATCCCCCGCAGCACAGAGTCTTTCTTTTGGTGTCATCTCGGAGCACACAGAAGTATCGGAGACGTCAAGGGCGAGGTCGCACTTTGTCACCGGAAGACAGAAGGTTCTATTGTACACAGAGCGCTGCCACCACTTCTGGCGCCACCAGCTACGTGGAGTTCGGAGGGTCATTTTCTACGGGCTTCCCGACAACCCTGTATTCTACCGGGAGATTGCAGGCGGGTGTCTCAGCAGGAGTGAACAAGATATGACGCTGGAGCCCGGGGAGGGAAGCGTCAGAGTCATGTTTTCTAAATACGACGTGATGAAGCTGGAACGGGTTGTCGGGACGCCAAGAGTAGGCAAAATGCTACATGAGAAGGGAGATACGTTTGATTTTGTCTAGAGTCAAGATGCAAGCAGAACGAAGGTGCTAGTACCAGAATAATATCAAAATAGCCGATGTTGTATTGATAACATGCCTGGTATATATACCTATTCTCCAGGGGCTTTTAGGTTGCAGTAGTACAGTTTTGTAATGTACAAGCTCCCCCTGGTTTTTAGGGGGGGCGCTGGATTCGAAGAATCCGTACGTGTGTCTCTAATGGCATTAAGATACCTCTGAACCGAGATGCACACGTACAGCGAAACATCTCCCATCATTTCTTTTACCTCCAGGTCTTCTCTACCCTCGGAACAACCTGGTAGGCGCTTGGCCGAACGTCGGATGAGTCTGCCAGGCCCATCTTGCTCAGCGGCTCCGCCTTCCTGGCCTTGGTCAGTTCCAACGCTGCCATGCGCTCAACCATGGCCTCGAATTCCGCCTTTGCGTTTTCGCCGCGGAAGCGAGTGACCTTGGCCAGGTTGTGCAGCAGCAGCGCCGTGTGAGGACGGCCGAGAGCGCGGTCCCTGGCCACGGCGGCAGCCGTTATGGCATACAGCATGTCCTTGGGCCCATCGACGAGCTCGAGGATAGCAGATTCACCCTGGTCGTACTTGTTCTTGGGCTCGGTGCGCAGGACACGGGTATAGCCACCCTCGCGGTGCTGGTAGCGCTCGCGGAGGTCGTTCATGAGCTTGTCGATATGTTCGTGTGGTGACTGTTTTGTTGCAGGAGTTTGAGATGGTCAGAAATCATCACACTGCTACAGAAGGCCAAATGCTCCTGGGGAAGCTTTATGTGACAAAGTATCCTCCCAAAGAGTTGTATTTTGTTCTGCTGTCGACTTACGTAAAGAATGGCCATTGCATCCCTCTTGCTCGAATCGGTGTTCTTCTTTGCCAGCGTTATCACATGTTCGGCCAGACGCTGTGCCTCCTTTGCCTTGTGCCATGTCGTATGTATTTGCTCCTGCTTGATGAGGGATGTGACAAGGTTACGGAGGAGGGCTTGACGGTGTGCTGAACTCCGGCCCAGCGTCCGGTATCTCATCGCACCGCCCGCCATTGTGATTTGTTTGGTCGCCGAGACAGCGGCGAAACTGCAATATTTGCTTTGTTTTCCTGTCGGTTTTACCCAGGGCTTGAGGTTTGCTCTGGTTGCTGGGCTCCTGGTCAGTCGTTATGGTTCTGATTGACAAAGTGTTGATGTCGACGGTTGCTGTAATTGAGGAGCCCTCTTGCCCCGGTCTCCCGCGCGGTAGCTTGTAGTCGCGAAATTTTTGTCTTGGCGCGGCAGGCTGCTGTCCCTAACTAGGGTACGGTACCATATCAGGTACCTACCCTGCATAGGCGGCGGGCCACCAAACCTAAGCCGCCGCCAAGACAAGCTCCACAGCCATCTATCTTTCAGTTCGGCTCTCCCAACCCGCATTTCGTCACCACCTCGACCAGACAGACCGTGCTGGCGGCGCAGGAAATCAAGCTAGCTGGTACTGTTTTGCTCCTGCATAACCGACCTTGCATTTTCAATTGCTTCGATCCGAGGCTGGAACCCTCCACACTTAGCGCATTCCAACGACTTTTTACAAGGAAAACGCGATGATTCAAATCGTCAATTGACACAATTAAGAGCTTCATGCCCAAATTACAAGCAGTATTGTCTGCTCATCTGTCCGGTTAAAACGAGACAAGGCGTGGAAACAACATATATTTTTCGAAACAAAGTTGCTACTCAGCACCAGTCAGACTTAACATAATGGGCTTTGCATCAGGATTTGTACGTCATTTCATTCATTGCAACCATCAAAGGCAGAGTTGAAGGCCGCTGCAATAACCTTCCATAAGCTAACTTTCGATCCCTCACCTCTCCAGACGGGCGGGGTGACGCTCACATTGGGAATCGCCTATTTGGCCGTGCAAGCTCACCAGCGGAACCGCCAAACACAAGGCGAACTTCTGCGCGCCCAAACCCACCTACTAAATGCGACGACCGCACCTTCCGACGCGCGCCTACCAGAGATCCTCCCCCCACCGTCCAGGACGGAGCGGGCAGTCCTCCCACGGACAGATTTTATCGAAACCGCCAAGGATCGGTGGAACCACGAGGTCTTGAGGCTCGCGCATCTTGTGCAGAGCCGCGACGCAGCCGAAGCCGTCGAGGAAGTGGAGGACGCCGTCGTACGCGGCCTTGCCAAGGCAGGTGCTGCGGCAGGCACCGCTGCAGGCGCTGTGGTCGACAACGGCGTCCCTATCGCGGCTGAGTCGACCAAGGGCGCCGTGACGTCGTTGGTCGGCAAGGCCAAGGCCGCCGTCGGTCGGGCGCAGGACAAGCTCTCCGGTGCGGCCACGAGGGGCTCCGAGGTCATCGCGTCCGAGGCCCCCCTTTCTACCGTGGAGCGTGCGTTGCAGCAGCGTTTCGAGAGCCGGGAGAGCATCTTGGAAAAGAGCGTTGAAGAGGCTCTCAATGAGAGATATAAGCCCGTTGAGGAGCAGAACCATGCCGTTCTGCGCGCGTTATAGGCATTGAAATTGTGGGTAACGATTATTGTAGGGAGAGGATGCGCATGCTTTCTCTGATAGATGATAGAATCATGGCGAGAAGTCATATCTAGACTAATTCTGTTTGACATTGGACCCGTTCCGTTGGATGCCATAACGAGGACTACAAGACAACCCATATTTGTTGAATACTTACTAGGGCTTTCACAGTCGCAAATCTTATGCTTTGTTCGTCAAGGCGAGGCAATTTTCCACCTAGGGTAGTTTATATATATCGACAGTAATTCTTCCATTCCTCCGAGAGTGCTCTTATGCTCCGTTATCTGTTTCGGTTAACACCACGAAGTCTGAACTTCTGGCGTCGTGTTGGTGCTGCCCCAAGGTTAGCCACTTAGATTTGCTCATAGCATGTTGGTAACCACTCGTGATCCTGACCTAACTCCTTCCTTGCACTAAGTCCCGGGTTCTTTTTGAAAATATTTCCAAGCTGGCCACAGGTTTAAATCACAGACTACTCCAGGATATTGCTATTAGAATGTGCGTGTTTGTTAGTGCCACTGGGATTGACGTGTAAACATGAGACGATGGCTTCTACCTTCTACGTAGCAATTGACTACAAATGAGTCGGTTTCAAATGAGGCAAGCGAGGGTTCAATATCTATCATTACTCCATACTACTTACGGGTCAACCCTTGAATGGATGTAAAAACAACAAGGGTGGCCTTACATTTATACAGCCGAATAAGGACCGGGGTGCTGAGAACTTGCATGGATAGATATAAAAACATTATAAAGCTGATACTATCAACATCGCGGGTATCATCTAGATTACTGGTTTCAAAAAAGCACCAAACAACGCTAGCTTAATCGTACATAACCGTCATGTCTGTCAAGTTTGATCTGCCTCGCGCTTAGTAGCGGTAGCTCCTACGGCTGCCACGGCCATCCGTTCCGCGCATGCGTCGAGTACCGGCAGCCTAAGAGAAGTATGCATTGTCAGTTCCAGTGTTGCTTGTATTATGGACAACTTGAACTGTTCCCATGTGAAGTTTTGGGTTGCTTTTATCACAGCCACGTACCTTCTGTCCAGGCCTGCGGGTCAAAGAGCCCTTGAGCTTGAGGAAAGCGCCACTGATCTTGTCTCCCATGGTGGCATGGCGCTTCTGGTGCACTACGGGCTGGCGGCGGCTGAAGAGACCGCGACGAGGTGCCGTGGTAGTGGTCGTGGTGTGGTGGGTGCGGTGAGTGCGGTGGCGGCGGGAAGGGGCCGTGGTGGTGGTTTGGTGATGGCGACGACCGAACATTTTGAGTTTGGTTTTATGTAAATTGGTCTTTGATTTTTTGTGTGGAAGTGGTTGGTTGAGTAAGAGGTACGAGCAATTGCTGCTTGATTTGAAGCTTCTGGTGTAATTGTTTGTTTGATGATGTTGGGATAGCTGAAATAGTCGGCGATGGAGGATAAAACAATGGGTTTATATATTCGTCAAAAGTTATCGAAATCGTGCTCTACGACATCTTCGTCCTCCTGTGGCTCGCAACTGTGTGGTGCCATGCTATGACATCAATTCTTTGATTGACATCAAAGTAGCACAAGCGAGGTGTGGCTGAAGATCTCTCTCTGTACAGGCTGGACAAGTTGACAGGGTCCAACTGTACTGGATGCCTCCTACCTACTCCTACCAGTCTTTTTCGTATCATCATGCACAAAGGGTCCACGAAGCCATCTAGACTTACCAGGCTTTGAAGGCCATGACGATTTTGCAGATCTCAAAACCCCGCCTCGTCATTGCAGGGTGACATCATTCTTGGTGTAGTGTGTGCAGACAGAAATGGCTCGATTTGCAGGATCAACAAATTGAACAACCGACTGAAGCAGGCAGGGACCTGGACCCTGGATTTTCCAGGGAGGATGGGTCTGGTGTGCCACTGTATCCAATCAGCGTCGTTGACAACCCCGCCTCTTTAGCTGTGACGTAAAGCCTCACATAATGTGGGGGTGCTGCGAACAACGGGACCACCTGCGTGGTAAGTGATCGGTTTTCCTTTTTTGTTTTAAGGGTCTTTCTTGTACCGGTAAAGCGAAGACATCTACGTGCTCCATTGGGTGAGGCACATACCCAAAATTGTGTTTATCTCGTGAAAGAATATTTCACCTGCATAGCGCCACAGTCGCCTTTTCTACAGCAGAAAACCAAGGAAGCTTCACGAAAGGAGTAAAAACAACAGTGTCAAAGCATGTTACTTCTTTCTGGTTCCAGTCAATAATCTGAACCTATTTATCATGATGAGATAAATTCCCGGGGTTTTTTGGGTTGTTACTTGTAAACTCGCCGTCTTGCCTTGAAGAATCTGAACTTTGCTTGGCTTGAACTAAGCCATAATGCATACCTTGGCCGCACTATGTACGATCCTGCTGCCATTCGGTCTGTCAAACATAAACTGGATGCCCATCTCGACTCCGATTTAGGATGAAAAAACAGGACCTTGGTGAAAGCGCTTTGACCAACTGTTGTCGTCTCGTGTCATAGTATAGAACATCTGTATTGATACCTTATTCTTTCGATCTTGACGACGAGCGTTGATTGCCTTGAGAAGCTCTTTTAAGATGAGACCTGATGACAACGCAGTCTATGTCTCGGGTTCTCGACAAACAACAGGCCAGGCACCTACGATAGGAAGCTTTTGTCCACATGCTAAGGTGGAATCGTAGCAAAGCCCCTTTCAAACGTTTTCAAAGGGTCTTTGTGATGTTCCTGATAAATTGCCAGCTCAATTCATCTCATCGTAGGCTACTATGACGAGGTTTAGTTTTGTTTCAAAATTCTTACCCCTTTCAAGCAGCGACTGCTACATACCATGAACCGCCGATTTTTGCCGCTACCCGGTGCTCACAGAATGGGCTTTGAAAAATACTTGGCAGCATAGGTAGAAAATTTGCTCAAAGGAAGCCGTTTCACGAGTCAAATCAGTGGTTCCACACCTTATAACAGAGTAGAGCTTTACTTCATCCCATCTTCATAGTTCTATATCCCTACAGCGAGTCAGAACCATTTTCTTGATTTTCAAGTGGAAGAGACCGGAGCCGGGTTAGCAGAATGTTAACATGGTCATGTCTCAAGACTGGTCGTGGCCGGCCGGCTTTTGAATCGAAGCAGTGAGTAGCGCGATGTAGATTGGGATAAGAGCATCCAGATTGGATGAAGAGCTAAAATTCTAATTTGTCTACTGACCGGTAGGTAGATAACCCAGTTTGCTCAAAATAACGCATCTCGTCTGAGCTAGATGTCCTGAGTACCTTGAGGACCTCGGTAGGTAGGAACCACGTTACTTATCATCATCGTAGGTAAGAAAGAAATAGGTACCTTCTTAGGTACTTAAATGGGTAGGTAGGCAGCTAGGCAGCAATAGAAGAGGGAAAAAAGGACAAGCTGCCGGTCAAAGTTGCCATGTCTGTAATTTTCACTTTTCTGGGAAGGTGGGTAGATGGATGCCTAGGTAGGTACCTAGGTTGATACCCATTGTCTCCATTCACTCATTTCTCTCCTACAAAAAAAGGCTAGCCTTCAGACACAGCAAGATGTATCTTGAGGTTCTGTTATGCTCTCAGTAATCATGGTCCTTCCTGGCCCGTCTACCTTGCCATGTGAAGGACACACAAAGCACCCCCGGGGTAGACAGACACGTTATCCTGCGCAGGCAATCCCAACATTGCACAACCCTCCCTGCATGTCTACAGAAACCTTTTTCCAAACAGTCCCCTCAAATTCGTCCTTCTCGATCCGGCTCGGATGCTATGGTGTGATTGGATCTTAATCATTCTGCCTTTAGTTCTGCACACTGTGATTCTGCCTCACCTCTTAAGCTTTTATGTTTCTTGTACTCTGTTCACAATCCCTGGTCTTAGCTTCTTCACGACAGGGATGCTGTCATTATCAGTAGTCAAACCCTCCCCCAGGCTCATCAATTCATAATGTCACCCTCTCTCGATTCTGACGAGGTTCATCGTAAATTGGCACTCACTGTTGCCTTCACTGCAGCCCTAAAGTCCAGATCCGGCCCTTGCGACTTTCCCAGCTGTGCTTTGCACCCCCAGTCGTCAAACCCTCAAGCAAAAGCTTCAGCAGTATCAACTACATCGATGGCTCCTCGATTTCGCGGTAGCAATCTGGTCATAAAAGACTGCCCACCGGAGCAGTCTCACTTTGACCCTCCAACCCCAAAGCACAAAGCTCTTGCTCGTCGCCTGAAGAGCCGAATTCCAACCTGGAGATTGGTCCCCAAGCTACCCAAGCACAGGACATTTGCGAATTTTGGCTCGTTAGGAAACGGCGACAGCCATGACAAAGCTGTGAAGAAACATGGCCTGAGTCGTTCGATTACTATAGCCCATTTCAGCAACCTTGCCAGGTTCAGATGCCATAAAGGCCCTCCAAGCGCACCGTCTGATGATACCAAGCTCGACAACTCGCCAACAAAGCTATCACCAAGCCCTCGACAACATGATGAGGCCGACCCATTCGCCGAGGAAAATTTACTTGATACAAGTCTAGATGATATACTACTGCTTCTTCCCGATGGTTCTTCTACCCCACGCCGTCGTGATTCAGTTCAACGCCATTCAGCTCTACCGCGTGGCCTGAATCTCGGTAAAGTGACTGAGGCTCGCTCTTCATTGTTCAAGTCAAACATCAGCCCTGGTATACCTAGCGGACCTCAACCTTATGCTACTCACAACATATCGCCAACTGAAATGTTGACGCCAGTTATTCCTCAACGCACTTCATCCAAAGTCACTGGAGATACCAGCCCCCGAGTTTCCAGGAAGCATATCCAATTCAAAAAGCACCCATCGCCAAGCAAGACTACCTTGAAGTCTCTTAAGCTGTGCTGCCAGGACAAAAAGTTTCGCCCTCCGACATCTTTCTCTTTTCGGAAGAGTTCAACAGTGCAAGATATAAGTGCCGGCATTTACGGCCTATACGAGGCGACCACTGTGTCGCAAAAAAGACGCTCGACGCCGTCCAGAAAGGCGAAGCTGATTCACCTCAGAGGAAAACCTTCAAGAACAGCCGCTGCCTCAACTGCAGCCACAAGAGTAGCAGGTAGCCCATCTGAGAAAGTAAAGAGTACCTCTGAAAGTACGTTTGCGGTCACGCCTCCTCATGACAAAATCACGGTTCCACCCCCTAGACATTACATGGACCCAGATTTCAGTGAGACAACACGGTTGGGGAGGGCCCTGCGAGTCCGATCTGTCAATTTGGCGGACAGCTCCAGATCGCCACCACCGCGGTATACCATACCACGACCAGACATATCTATCCGATCCCAGCGAACACCGAGTTCTTTCTCTTGCAACCTGCAGCCGGTTATGCTTTTCGTCAACAAAGAAAATTCGACCCCGGACTTCTCAGAAAAGAAAAAACATCCATCACCTACGAAAGAGGAGTGGGAAATAATTGGAGATCATTGGAAGCACGAGATGGACAAGCTGGGTCTTCGTGTATGTGGATTTGCACCCGCACCTGCGCAGCTAGCCAGCATCGAACACCCTGCCACCGTCAGCTATCAGCACAATATTCGATAAGCCTTGTCAGGGAGGGCGTGCAACTGGCCTGGGAAGGCTATATGCTCTAGAGTCTGATGTGTGGCTCTCCAGAGCTCAGGAGCAACACGCGATAATCGATTACGAGAGCAATCTAGGTCCATGTACGATTCGATTCACATCGGAATATCATACAAGAAGAGAATTTGTTATGGGGCGTGCACCAGACAGAAAAGACAGATCAAGGATATACTTCCACGGTGCGTACCACTAGGCAAATGCCTTGATTGTCTCTTTTGTGTCTTTTGGCTCATTCAGTATGAGGAATGCTTGAAATCCAACGCTGACATCAATATCATAACAGATCTTGAAGGAAATCGAATGTGTATTAACACGAAGATCTAGTTGTCCGAGTATAATGCAACAGTTTAGAGACTCTCTTCTCGTTATACTGACCGGTTTCTACACAATCCGCTTTCTTTTTTCATGCAAATAACAGAAGGACTAAGACTGGATCTGATACGGACAAGCTGGCACCGAGGCGAGGCATTGGTAGTACACATAGGATGACGCCCTGTACCGCGTACAATCTAATCAAGGTAATACACATGGCGTACAAAGGAAAGCCTGCACGTTACTATGTAGGTCGAGTCACTAGGTTGACGAATCGGAAGACTAGCTATGTCAACAAGCATAGCCTGCAACTATTGTTGAAATATGATGGGTTTCGGCTCACCTCGAATTCTTATTCTCTGCCTTGTCTCTATCTCATGCTCAAGGCTTTCGTTCCAGTACTAGATTCTTCTTTATAAGGCCAAGGTCATGATCGGTGAAACCCAAGACGGAACGCGCGTAGCCATCAAAGCCACCGTACTTCTGCTGCACCTCGTTGACAAAGGCATCCCAACAAGACCTCCTGAGGCTGACGAGGTTGTATAAGCCAGGAGCCTCTAGGTCTGCAGCTCCCGTCGACTTCATGACAAAAGCGAGCAGCATCTCACGCGCCGGCTCCTTGCCAATACGGGACAACATAAAGTCAAAGGCTACGACTTCAGGGTCCTGCCCGGCCAGGGACATGATCAGGCCGGACAGAACACCGGTGCGGTCTCGGCCAGCTATTTGTGTACATGTTATTTTTTAGTAATTCTTTTTCGTTCCTTTCGGGAGGTTGTTCCCTCCCGGGCTGATTCAACACCACCACTAGAGGCGCCCCCCTTTTTTTTTCCTCTACGGAAAGCTCACCTGTGCAATGAAACAACAGCGGCTCATCCGGAACGTCACGGATGTGCTCGAGCACGGCCTTGAAGGGCTCGCGGTACACGTTCAAGACGTCGAGGTACATCTTGACGTATCCGGCCTCGCCCTCGCCGTCGACAAAATCTGCCAGGTCGAGGCTGGCATCCTTGTCCGCCGTGGGAAGCCACGAGTTCCTGACCCCCGGCACTTCCGGATCCGGGTCTGCATGGTGCTCCCGCTCGGACCTCAGGTCAAAGACGTGCTTGACGCCCAGGCCGGTGGCCAGGACGGTGGGCCCGTCGGGCGTCGCCGCCAGGTGGCTGAGGGCGCCGGAGCGGTAGACGAGGGATGGCCGGAGGGTGCTGGATGGGATAAGGCCGAGATCTCGGGTGTTGAAGGTGCCTGGGAGGGCGACGAAGGGCGGGGATGAGATTGTGGACAGCAGGGCAGAGGGAGGGATTGGGGTGCGGATGTCGGTTTCACTGAGGGTTGCCAGCACCTCTTTTGGTGTTGGGGTAGGGGTCATGATAGGCGGTAGGAAATGTGTGGAACAATATCGTCTGTTGTTGGTCTAATGATATTCTATTCGTCGATTTCAACAGACGATGGAGTGTTTGCCGGTCTGGTATATAACCGGTGATTGTGCAAGGTTGGGGTGAACTGGGGAGGAAATGAGAACCTGGATGGAGCTGGGATGACGTTGCATCGAAGGCGCATGGGTATTAATTCCTTTTATGGCAGGTGGTGCGGGGGAAATAAGAAGGGGGGGGGGGTTCTCATTCGAAACCGGCTGTTATGGTCCAGATATATTAGCTAAAGGAGAAGTCCGAGGTTACCAGCTGAAGACGCCCAGATGTCGTGATCAGCGCAAAGCTATTATTAGTGTATTGACTGGTATACAGATTCTAGTATATTAGCCTTTTTTGTATTGCCCATCATGAAGTTCCGCCCTCAATTATTAAAGAAGAGCCAACTCCATCTGTTTCTCATCCATGTGCCGGATGCAGTTTGATGATGATGATGATGATGATGATGATGATGATGTGTGTGTGTGTGTGTGTGTGTTGTTGTTGTTTTGCATAACATAAAACTCCAGTTACCTAATATGAAGAGGAAAAAAGAACAGAAATATCGTGGTTCTGAATGTTCCACGAGTCTCCTCGCGTTTTTATTGTTTCGGGATGCAAATTGAAAAGACCAACATACCAGAGAAAAAAAAAAAAAAAAAAGAAAAAAAAAAACGAGAGCTGATATTGGAGAACACCGAATGAGCCAAACCCAACGAAACAGAGGATAATTACCAAATTTTCTAACACAAGAAATACAACACAAACGCCCACAGTACGAGGAAGGTTATGGGGGGCGATCTGTTGTCTCCCAACACCTGGAGCCACTCGCATACAGTGGCTTAGAAATTGGTGTTCCCAACCTCGTACGATGCAATATGCAACGGTCCTGTCCAAACAGTACAAAAATAAAGAGTATAGCGTAGCTGTGTTTGAAAGGAGAGCCACGATTAAGGAGAATAAGGAATCGAAGGTCGGGGGGCGCTGTCAACCATATCATAGAAGAGTCCAAGTTGATGTGTGAGACTGAGATTGGTGCGTGGACAAAACTCAGGTCTGGAGAATATGGCCAAGTCCAGGGGCGGCTCTCGATTGATGCTTAGGTATCCAAAAAGAGGCAGTCGGCGCACAGTGTCCAATCTCGTCACGTTCCTTGGGTGCTGAGGGTCGCAAACAACCGCCATGATCAGGACTAAGTAGCATGCCGAGTGGTTGAGCTGGTGAATCGTGGCCCCCACAGGGCTTGGCGAACAAAGCTCCGTACTCTGGACCTTGGCTTTCCGTTGTGTTTGGAAGCCTGCTATCCGCCGCCGGGTTTTCAGGAGTAAATCTTTTTTTTTTCTTTTTTTTTTTTTTTTACATGACCACACAGCTTTCGTCTTTGTCGCTGGCATTCTTCTTAATCTTGCCACTCCGTGGTGGAGCGGTTTCCATAGGTGTCCCTCCACTGACGGCAGCACGGATGGCTGCCAATCTCTGCTTGGCACGCTCATCTCCAGAATCGGCTGCCTTTACATACCAGACGTTGGCCTCGAGAATATCACGCCTGCAGCCAATGCCCATTTCTGTAAAGTAACCAACGGCATACTGGGCTTTGACATTGCCTGTGAGGTAGAGAATTTGTTAGCGCGTGCGATTATCATCGTAGATGGGCGTGAACATCAGACCATGCATGTACCAAGCACCTAAGGTTGCTCGATTTCTGTCGTCCACAGATGAACACACATTGGATGAAAAAAAAATAAAAAAATAGGATGAGACAATAAAACACTCTGAGACTTACCAAGCCCTGCAGCACGACGCGCCCACTCATAAGCCTCCTCCTCATCCTTTTCCAAGATGGGCTCGGCGCCGACCATATACCACGCGCAAAGTCCCATCATGGCCCCTGCATGTCCCCGTTCGGCCGCACCG
The DNA here is from genome assembly GCF_004355905.1 of Pyricularia grisea. NCBI lineage: Eukaryota > Fungi > Ascomycota > Sordariomycetes > Magnaporthales > Pyriculariaceae > Pyricularia > Pyricularia grisea. The sequence goes on along the minus strand of NC_044973.1, from coordinate 4,383,632 downwards.
GTATAAAAGTGTACACTGAGCGCTGGATCACGAGGACAGTTGAGCAGGCCGTGCTCGTACGCTTCGCCCATGCGGAAGTTCGCTTCGGGGTGCCCCAGATCTGCCGCCTGTGTGAATAACTCGGCGGCGTAGCTCTCGTCCTTGAAGATGTCATCGCCATACCCAGTTTCGTACAAGCAACCCATGTGGTACGGAGCCCCGTTGTACTGCGCATCGGCCGACTCGGTTGCGAGCTTCAGCCACTTGATGCCCTCCCTATACCGCTTCTCGCCCAGGTCACCCGACAGACACGCCTTTCCGAGCCGCGTCATGGCGCCTGGATGCCTCTTGGAGGCGGCGGTACGGAGGAACTGGACTGCCTTGGCCGGGTCCTTTCGGCAACCCCAGCCAAACTCGTAGCATAGGCCTGCGCGGTATGCCGACTCGGCATGGCCGTGTTTGGCGGCGAGGACGAAGAGGGGGAATGCTGCATTGTAATCCTCCTTTCCCTTGCTGAATAGCCCAGATGCGTAGCCGTCAGCAAGGTAATACTGCGCAAATGGATACCCATTGCTTGCCAGTTTCTGGAGGATGCTCCTTGCTTCCCTGACAAGCTCGTGCGGCGAAGAGCCCAGTGCCGACTCGATGCGAGGGCTGTCACGATCAGCTTTCGGGCTCCCCTTTCTCTTAGGCGGTTCATCTGCAGCCGGGTCGAAACCTAGTTCTTGCGCCGTAGAAATAAGGAACACTGCAAACGAGTACTGGATCGACAGGTCGTTTGTCTTTTTGACATTCTGCCTATACATCTCCAGCGTTTTTTGCGTACTTAAAAGTGATGCGTTGGTGCCGACCACGTTCCGCAGTTGCGAGTTGTCCAGGGTGATAGGTGCCGGAGCAGGTTGCGGATATGGTACGTTTAGCATCTCGACATATGAGGTTGGTCGTACGTCGGGCGACCCGCGAGACTGTGCCGATGGTGCACGCATGGGCGAGCCCCCCGGGTGAAGACCTGGCGAACGCCCTCTTGGACTTGCGTCCGAGTATACTGAATAAGATGACTGTGGACGGGGCATCGAGCTTCGCCGGACAAACTGGTTGGGGGTCAGGTGTCGGTTTATGGAGCTTCCGCCCTCGAGCAAGTCGGGAGTGGACGACATCTTTTGGTCGTGCTTCGGAAGACCAGGGTGGTTAGGAATGAACTGCGAATGGTGATACTGGAGCTGCGGCACCGAATCCGGCCGGTGCGGTTCCTCGACGACCGAGCTTTCTTCAGATGCGACTTGCGAGTCGTCCTTGGTGTCAGCGGCCTCGGTTGTGCCCGTCGCAGAGCTCGCACTCGTCACGACCGACGAGCCGGTAGACCTCTGCTGCGGGATTTGGGTGCTGAGCGTGGACGAACCGGTCTCACGGCTGTGTCGGCTCTCGTCTTGAGCTCTTTGTTGTATGGCGTTGTTGGTGGTCGCTGAGGAGGCTGCGGCGTCGGTTTTTGCTGGTCTCGACTCGGCGGAGGGCAGGGAGGGGGAGTCTAGAGTGGCTTTTGAATCGACTGGGCTCACGATTTCCGCATGGGACGCAGTCCCGGGCCTCGAATTCTGCTTCACCAGCACCGGCTTGTGCTCGGGGGTCGGGGCTGGGACCGCGCGCACGGATTCCTCGGCCATCCTTCCTGATTCTCTTGCGCGGTGGTGGTACTGGTGGTGCTTGAGGTAGTGGTGCTGCTCTTGCTGCCTCTGCTTCTCTTTCTGCCGTGGTTGACTGGCGACAGGACTCCACGTTGGGGTCGTAGGAGCATCCGGTGTTTTTGGGAGGTCTCTATCAGACAGCTTGGGCAAGGGCGGCAGTTCACTGTCGTGATAGTCCACGATGCTTCCTTCCGAGTGCTGGGCCCAGTTGTCGGGTTTGACACTGACGCGAACAGGAGAACGAGGTGGATGTCGCAATCGTGGAGATCCGAGAGGTGGGACTGGGGCTGTGGGCAACGGTTTGACACAACCAGTTGGATCCCAATCCAAACTCTGATTCGGAATGTGTGGGAGGTCCTGTAGAGGGAGCGGTTTCCTACGCACCGTTACACTCGGGGGCGAGTCCGTCAGCGGCGGTGATCTAGTAGTTGCAGCCGCCATGGCGCCAGGTGCTTGCTATTTGATGCACCCTTTGGTCAATTAATTCCTTTTCTCTTTTCTTTTCTTTTTTTTTTTTTCTCTCTTTTTTTTTCTTCTTATTTTCTCTTGGCTGCCTAGGTACCTATGGAGGTATGTATTTTAGCCAGGGGGGGCGCTGTATTTGGTCGTTTGGAGCCGATTAGCTAGCTAGCTGGACTCCGTCTCCTCAAACGCTGATGACTCGATGACGGGTGAAAGCTAGGTAGCCAGCCGAACAGCAGGCATGCAAAAAAATTAACTTCCCAGCCCAAAACGCACAACCCTGAACTGATGGACGGGGTCCGTCCTCCTAGCTGAGTTACTGCTTACCTACTGTAGTAGGTTGGGATGATCTAGCGTGCAGCAGTACAGTAGTACAGTAGTACAATGGTACAGCACTGTACTGTACGTGCGCCTGGGGCGGTATGGAGGCGTGTTCTTGGGAGGGGGGGTTCTTTTGAACTTTTTTTTTTTTTTTTTTTTTGCGCCTTTTGCCTTTTGTCCTTGATTTAAATTGCTGAACGTGGTAGATGGACGGAAAATTGATCCTGGTAAGATGAAGACAGGCCTAAGCATGCGAGCTGGAGTGGAGATGAGATGGATCGATGCTCTAACGTTAACAAGAATAGCAGCTTCAGGTGGTGGGCGCGCAGCTTATGGCATGATGGGGGATACGGGGTTAAGAAACCCATTCGTTACAGACGCATCGATTCCGGTGCAACCAGCATTTGTGCATGTCTGTCTTGCTGGCATGACATACCATAGACACTAGGCAGTTGAAGAATAAACAAAATGTAATTAATCCCTACCCGATGACGGATTTGGTACAACAAGAGGTTGGAAGACAAACCTAGACAAAAGGGAGGAGACATGAACCAACGGGCATGGAAGGCAACCACCGCATGAATGGGTAACGTGTATTTGCCGGGCATCCCTGGCCCTGATCACAAGCCCCAGGAGACCCCCTCACCGATGGATCTTCAGGTCACACAACAATAACACATTATGGAGAAAGTACAGTACAGCATGGGGTAGGTGTGCGGTCAAGGCTAATATGCCGACCTTTACTAGAACTAGGGGTGCACACCTAATAAGGTACATAAATTGTATTGAACTGTTGGCTGTTGTAAAAACCTGGTACAGTACCGTCCGTACATACCACCTAGGCCAGACTGTGGGGTGAAGGGTAAGTTGCGGTAGGTAAGGTACCTTCCTTGCTGGGGCCCTTAATGTTGGGCTTGAAGTGGATTTCAGTGGGTGTGGGTGGGTTGTGCGGTCAAACCGATCGAAATCGATTGATGTCTTCTTGATCGTGACTTCTGTGCGATTACGAGCTCTCTCAAGTGCCCGCCCGGTTTTGCGGTCAGTGTACTTTTTTTTTTATGGTAGACCGCACATGCATGTGTTAATGCAGGTCTGTTACTTGGTATACATTCAAACAGACGCACAAGACCGAAAAAAAAGAAGAAAAAGGGGGAGGCAGGGAAACTTGTGGAATTGGATCCCATTTCCGAGTTCCAAAGCTCACACGTTCCTGAGAGTGGACACACCTTCTCCGTCAATTTTTTTTCTTGAAAAGGGTCTTGGGGGGTAGCGGATACGAGGGACATCCTGCGACCCAAGCGTCAAGACCCTCTTGGCCCCTCTTAGTAACGGATGGCTTAACCTTAGGGGGTTTAGACTGGATTTGGCTATACTTAACGCCTGTCATCATTGGCATCCGTCTCCAAGGGAAAAATACCACAGAAACAGCTGAGCTGAGATATGATACCAGCAACGATCGACAAACCGTTCTTTTTTTTATTTTTTATTTTTTTATTGCGATGTGTCTTGATTACTATTACTCTGCAGCTGAGCAATACAATCACAGCACAGCAGAAACAAGGCACAACCGAGGAGAGAGCTTGAGTCAGCCATCCTTCGCTGGTCGTGTTGCCTCTTGTCTCCCTTGCTGAAAACCGAGTGAAGATCCGAATTCTGTTGGGCTTATGGCTTAGTGGTTTTATTGCGTCGGTCACGAAAGCAATCCCGTCCATCACGCAATGTCTGTTCTAGTCCAGTCCAAAGACATCAACGAGCAGTTACTTTGCGGTAACAAATCTACACATACACAGACGTCACAATCTCATTTCTGCCAGGTTTACATACTTGATTTCTGTGCTGCGGGCTGGCAAAATGGAATTTGACCTAGCCGCCCCCTCCCCGTTGTCTTAGGCAATCACTTTCAGCCCCCCTCAAGCCCCTTTAGACCCAAATCTAAGACCAGGCACGGCCAGCCTCTGAGCTATTCTTGTTCCATCAAGAAGGCAACGGCGTGGTGTCCTACTTGATTTCCTTCTAATGCTGGCCCGGCGTTGTCTTCCTGAAGCTAAAGGCCGACGGAAACCTGCCGACAAGCTGGGTTTCGCGCGAAGTCAAGCAGAGGCTCGGGTTTTGTACGTAGTAAACTTGGAAGGCATGGTATGGTATACGAATATAGCCAATTGACCGGCCCCGGTCTGGACCGCGTGGGATGCACCCCGACCAGCGGGTTGCATTTCCTGACTTGTGCGCGTCAAGTGACACATGTCCTCCACAACAGCCGCCAAATCGGTGGATTTGCAGCTGCTTTAACGGGCCATTAGGGTCTCGCTAGACTATGGAGATGGGGTTCAGCCGGCCGGCTGATGCTGCCCACTAGTTCTAGTTACATTACTTACCTAGTAACAAGAACGAGTTGCATTGCCTACCTCAGGTCATGTCGATTCAGCTTGACAAATTACAATACCCATTCACTAATAGTGAGTGCAAATACATCAAGACACACAAACACAAAGTAATACCCTGTGTGTAAAAACCTCATGTTTTCCGCACTTGATCTTGTTCAACAGTATCCCCGCTCTTCTTGGTACTGTCCCCCCGATCTCCCTATCTAATATATGAACAACATACCTTATGGGCCATATGGAGAACATCCTAGAAATTGGAATGTAACTCTACCCCAGTATGCCAGAATAAAGCGCCAAGCGGAACGCCTAGCTAAAGAAATATCCCGAAAAGGGATGGACAGAGAAGTTTGCAAATCTGCAAGGAAGCGGGCCTTGCTCGTATCGAATATCATCTGACTGACAAGAGAAGCTGGGGAAAACTGGTGACACAATATTAATTCGTACTGACAATCTACCAATAGTCCCAAAGCTACATTCTCTTTTCTTCATACCGGCTTTAGAATATGACATAAAAGATATGTTCATTTTTCACTGACCAAGTATGAAGTGTATTCATCCTCCTTACTGTCATTGCTCTGTAGTTGCAGTAGGCAGGAGGAGAAGAATCACATCGTCGCATTCGCGGGGCCGTCGATACCAGGCAGAGTAGTCGAGGGAAAGAAAGCATCTGTTTTGACGCGAGTAAAAATCATCGCGTTGCTTGCAAATCCATGCTCCACTCCTTTCTCGAGGGATGACCCCATCTCCGAGAAATGGCCCGCGGAAGAGACCCCTCATGCTCTCGGCTCGTGTCGTGGTCCTTGAGTCGTTCACCCTGCTCGTTTTCGTACTCGTCGGCTTGTACGGAAGACTCAGAAAACACTTGGAGTTCTTGACACGAGGTGCAGTTGCTTACACCAAGGATTAATGACCATTAGGCCAACGGACCACGTCCTAGATGGATCTTGGGAACATGGATAGTTGAATGAGAGCTTGCTTGCTTCTTCTTCTATTTGATTTCCAACTGGGCAAATGGGGGGCGGGTATTGCAAGGATCGGCAAGATCCGCAAGAAAAGAATGTTCCTCTCCACAGTTTTGAATGCGTGCTTGTGTGGACACAAGGCCTGTAACGAGACAATTAACTTCCTAATGCCGCACCAAAATCCCAAGGCTGTTGCCATGTACAGTAATGTGAGACCGCCATCTTTGACACTGTAACCTAAAATAGAAAGAAAACAAAAAAGGCGAAGAAGTCTATCTACAAGATTCATGCTGCAGAAAAACACCAGACTTTGTACAAGCTGCTGAGATACAAGAAGATCATCCCACGTGACTCGGGTAAAGAGACCAGACAGCGCCACAGCACAAATACAAAGTCTCACAACGGAGCCAGCAAACATGCAAAAGAGAACGTCGGCCGGCTCAAATGCGGTGCAGTACCACCTGCCCACGTTATTCAAAAGCCCATTCCTGTCCCAACGGCAAAATGCATACAGGGTGCTTGCACTACTTTCGACGGTGCAATCGTAGAAACTATCGACCGTACCCGCGGTCTTATTTTAGCACATGAACCATTATTAGCCCACCCTGACACGCCACACCCTTGATCCATACCCGTATACGGTAATAACCTTAGGTACCTAGGCAAGGTACCTAAGCTTTCTAATGTAGCCATTTTTGTTCTTGGGTCCTTTTTTCTCTTCCGCCCATGAACCCTCTGGGCTTTTCTTCTTCGCACATCTCGGTCTTGTATCCTCTTGCGCAATTTGTGACAAAGACATGTGTGTAATTACGGCTTTTCCCCCAGCTATAACGGTTAGGTTCAGGGCTGAATTGGCCAAAGGTAGTGAGCACAGGAGCCCCACTCACAAATTTCGCCAACAAGCGCCACATCGCGTCCCTGTCGTGTTAAGCCCGCCAAGCTTTCCAAAGAAAGGAGGCGGTAGAGAGAGATGGGACTCCTTCGACGGTCGGAAATCGACAGGGATCCATGGATGAGCTCAGTACTGTAATTAATCCCTTTCAACCATCCCTTCTCGCCATTGCCAGTCAGTCAGTGGATTTGCGAAAAAGACATCGCATTAAGCATCAATATTGGCCTCCTTTGGGGTTAAATCGCTCGTTGAATTGTTCTTTTCATTTCTTTTGCACAAGACCAAACAAGACCACTCGTTCATTCCCGCAGCGCTCATTGTAGCTCGTTTCAATCGCTTTAGCTGTTTACCCAGGCCGCACGGAGCTTGTCTCTGACTTGTCGACGTCTCCCGCCTCTTGATTTTTTAAGAAGGCTTTCGCAGATTTATTGAGCTTGAAGAAGTCTGGTTTCAATCGTCACCATCATTGGGCTAGGCTATTCGAGTTTTACGTTTCCCAGGATCCGAACCTATTGATTCCATCTTGCAACCAGCTACCGCCTATTGCCGTTTTTTCTTTTTTCTTTTTTTTTTCTCCAAGATCCCAGTGCTGGTATCCAACTTTTCCAAGCGTCCCGTCTGGTTGCCCTTGAGACGAGCGACCAAATCATCCAGGGTGCAACCCGCCGCGACTCACCACGCAAGCACGGCAAGAAAATAGTCAATAATTTCAGGTACCCTACCTACCTTAACTACCTACCTTGCCACATACTACCTACCTGGGTACCTACCTTACAGGTACCTTCCCCGTCATTCATCCGTCTCTGCATTCCCGGCACATTGCGCGAACAAAGTGTCGATCGGGACGGCAGGTCCCAGGAGAGAATCTTGGGAAGGCCAACCTCTCCATTCCAACGGTCGCACGAGCCAAGTCAATTCAATGCGCCAGTAAAGCCAGAATCTTTTCCAACATCAATTAACATTGCGCACGACGGTCAAGGAACCAAATTATATATGGTTCTCACAGGCTAAAAAAGCACAATTTCTTGAGCAACATACCGGCGTCAGAGCCGTCGTCGGCCGTGCGCAAGTTTGGCTGTTGAAACTGCAGGAAAATCAAGGAACAAATCATCTGTAAAATTGGCGTTGCGGCTGCCCGCCGTTCGTCGCCCAAGGAACCGCCCCCGCCGTAGTGCAGGAGGTCCCACATCACAATAATACCAAAACTGTTCAGCGCGTGTAAGCGTGGCCGGTGCTGGCTGCTAATTTCAGAGGGTAAGTTCAGTTCATCTCAATTTTCCATCTGAACGCTCCACATCTTTGGAAAACAAACCTCTCCTCCCAATTCACCAAATCCATCGCGACGACGAGCCTGCGACAACAGACGATTGCCCTTTATTTTGGGCGACTTGGTCTTGTCAAAAGAGCTGAATGATCACAAGAAGTGCAGGCACTGTGTTCCTGCATGATCAGCATCTCTGATTCACCTACCATTCGGCTTGTTTACATACAGCCTCGACATCTGCTCCGTTAGGGTGATTTCACCTGCCCAAAACCCCCTTCTGAGTCGTGCACGCTGCGAGTGAGCTGCGTCGGGACTAAGCTGGCAGTCCAATATAGCTAACATGCGTGTCGTCTCAGGACAATGTCTCTTCCCGAAAGACCGGGGCAAAAGCCCTCGTCTTATGAGCAGAGGAACTCGTACCGAAAATCACCCTCGAGGCGTAATCGGCCGAATGACATAGAAGCCAGTGGCTACTACCCTGTTACGGGTGGACAACATCAACGTGGGCCCTCAGTGAACTCGTTCGCGGATACTATCAGATCGCCTAACTCGAACATAGAGAGTGCCCCATTGTCCCCGTCCGCCGAACAGATCGAGCACGGCCCCGACCAACCATTTCAGAGGAAGAGAAGCCTGATCAGGCCAGAGAGGAACAGGATCGATAAGGACCACCCGAACTATCACTACCGCAAGCATGCCGCCAAGATGAACACCATACCCTCGTCGACAGGCAACGATCCTGTCCTCGAGGATGTCTCCGGTGCGACTGAATCGGGACCGCCGTCAGGCTCCAACTCGGCTTCTGGCTCAGGTGTTCGTGAGGAGAACATCCCACGTACGTCTAGGAAAGCCTCAGGTCGTGAAACGGTAGCCGAGAAGTCGGATAATACCCGGCGTAGGGTGTCGGCAAGGAACAGCAAAATTGTCAAGGGCGGAAAGCGTAAGGAGAAGATCCCCGAGCAAATACGACCGCCCAGCGCCTGGAACGTTTACTGCGCCATTATTACTTTCTGGTGCCCCGACTTCATCATGAAGTGCTGCGGGATGCCCGCAAAGGCCCAGAGGAGAGCGTGGCGGGAAAAGATTGGTCTCATCAGTCTCATCCTCATAATCATGGGCGTCGTGGGCTTCCTTACCTTTGGCTTTAACCAAGCTGTTTGTGGTCGCTCGGTGCTGCGCCTGCACATCAACTCGGTCGAAAACAGTTACATGATTTTCCACGGTACAGCGTACAACCTTGATGGGTCCCACCACCCCGTCGCCGAGGGAATCCCCAAACGCCTCGACGGAACTGGTGCAAATGTGGTTTATGATCTCCCGGAAAGATACGGCGGAACGGACGGCAGTTTCATGTTCCAGAACGTGAATGGTAAATGCAAGGGTCTCATCACGAAAGCTCCAAACTCGGATGTGCCATCAGAAGGCGAAAACCTGGCTTGGTACTTTCCGTGCCACGCCCGCAATCAGGATGGCTCATCCCAACCCAACTTGACGTATCCGTACTACTTTGGATACGCCTGTCACACGACGGCCCTAGCTCGATCAACGTTCTATACCCAGCTGGAAAAAAGCGCTGACGTCTACTTTACATGGGCCGATATTCGCAACAACAGTCGTAACCTCTTTGTTTACTCTGGCAATGTTCTGGACCTTGACCTTCTGTTCTGGTTCAACAGGACTCAGGTGAATATTCCCCGTCGGTTTGAAGAGCTGCGCGACAAGAACAACGCAGCCAACCGTGCTATCAGGGGCCGCGATGCCACTCGCAGTTTTATGGCCTCTGGGGACAAACAAATCGCCGAATGCTTCGAGGAAATCATCAAGGTTGGCACTGTAGACACCGCTACCGTTGGCTGCATTGCTTCCCAGGTGGTGCTCTACGTTTCCCTGGCGCTCATTCTGTCAGTCGTGGGGTCACGTTTTGCTCTTGCTCTGATCTTCCAGTGGTTTATCAGCAAGAACTACGCCGCGGACAAGACTTCTCAGAGCTCGGACAAGCGCAAGCGCAACAAGCAGATTGAGGACTGGAGCGATGACATCTACCGCGCACCTCCACGAATGCCTGGCGATGTTGGTAGCAGCGTCGCTGGCGCCAGCAGCTCGGACCACACCAGCAAACGGAGCTCTTTCTTGCCGACCACCTCTCGCTTCTCCACTGTCTATGGAGCTGAACGGAATGCCCGTAACAAATCGATGCCGACCACCATGGCTAGCCAGGCTTCAGGTGGCTATATGGGACCTAGCTCTACAGTCTACCGTGAGACCAACGACAGTCGCACAAGTTTCCTGAAGAGTGACCCTTATGCCACTAGTACCGCCCCGATCGAAGGTCCAGGCCCCTCCGGGTTCATCCACGACTCTGTTGTGCCGCAGCCCCCCTCTGATTGGATGCCATTTGGTTTCCCGCTCGCCCATACCATCTGTCTCGTAACGGCCTACTCGGAAGGTGAACTTGGTCTTCGCACCACCCTCGACTCGGTCGCTATGACAGATTATCCCAACAGCCACAAGGTCATTCTCGTTATTTGCGATGGTATCATCAAGGGCAAGGGAGAGTCCAAGTCTACACCCGACTATGTGCTCAGCATGATGAAAGATCACACCATTCCGGTCGAAGACGTCGAGGCCTTCTCCTACGTGGCGGTGGCCAGCGGCTCCAAGCGACACAACATGGCAAAGATTTATGCCGGTTTCTATGACTATGGTGCCAAGTCCAACATCCCCTTGGATAAGCAGCAGCGGGTGCCGATGATGGTTGTGGTCAAATGCGGCACTCCCGACGAGATGGTCAAGTCGAAGCCTGGCAACCGTGGCAAACGTGACAGTCAGATTATCCTGATGTCGTTCTTGCAGAAGGTCATGTTCGACGAGCGCATGACTGAGCTCGAGTACGAGATGTTCAACGGCTTGTGGAAAGTCACGGGTATTTCCCCCGACTTTTACGAGATCGTGTTGATGGTGGATGCCGATACAAAGGTATTCCCCGACAGTCTCACACACATGATCTCGGCCATGGTGAAGGACCCTGAAATCATGGGGCTTTGCGGCGAGACCAAGATTGCAAACAAGCGGGACAGTTGGGTTTCTGCCATACAGGTCTTCGAATACTTTATCTCGCATCATCTTGCCAAATCGTTCGAGTCTGTCTTTGGTGGTGTCACTTGCTTGCCCGGCTGCTTCTGCATGTACCGAATCAAGGCACCCAAGGGGGCTCAAAACTACTGGGTCCCCATTCTCGCCAACCCGGATGTGGTGGAGCACTACTCCGAAAACGTCGTCGACACACTGCACAAGAAGAATCTGCTACTTCTTGGAGAGGACCGCTACTTGACTACTCTCATGCTCCGGACCTTCCCCAAGCGCAAGCAAGTGTTCGTCCCGCAGGCTGTCTGCAAGACGACGGTTCCCGACTCGTTCATGGTGTTGCTGTCTCAGCGTCGTCGCTGGATCAACTCGACCATTCACAACCTGATGGAGCTCATCCTGGTCCGCGATCTTTGTGGCACATTCTGTTTCAGCATGCAATTTGTTATTTTCATCGAGCTGATCGGAACTCTTGTCCTGCCTGCCGCCATCGCGTTCACGTTCTACGTCAGTAAGTAGCATTTTGACGGCATTTCTTGTTCAACTTCTTGACAGCGTTCTTACTAACTTGGTATTTCACAGTCATCATCTCAATCGTCAACCAACCGCCTCAAATCATCCCGCTCGTCCTGCTAGCCTTGATCCTGGGTCTACCGGCAGTGCTCATCATTGTAACGGCACACTCATGGTCTTATGTCCTCTGGATGTTCATCTACCTCCTGTCTCTACCTGTGTGGAATTTTGTCCTCCCGGTATATGCATTCTGGAAGTTTGACGACTTCTCGTGGGGTGACACGCGCAAGACGGCGGGTGAAAAGACAAAGAAGGCTGGTATCGAGTATGAGGGCGAGTTCGACAGCAGCAAGATCACGATGAAGCGCTGGGCCGAGTTCGAGCGCGACCGCAGGGCACGGCAGAGCCAGTACTGGGGATCCAGGGAGAATGTAGCGGGCGGTGGGCGAACGGCGAGTGGAGTTTGGGCAAACGCGCCACCGCAACACCACCAGCAGCAGTACGACGAGTACTACTCTGACGCGTGATGGTGTAAACTTCTAATGAGTATGGATTTAATATTGAGCACTCCTCTCTGCTGTTCCGGCCTGCAGGAGGAGTATAGTAGGGAGCGGTTTGTTACTTATCATTGACTTATAATCATGGCCAGCATTTATGTATTGAATTGTTATAGAAGAGTTTCAGGCGAAAGCCTGTGCCGAGGAATTATCATGTACTTCTTTCTATCTTGCCCTCCATCGTCAACATGAATGGATGATTATGTTCTGTTTTTGCTGTTGCTCTTTATCACACAGCGTCACTAAATATATTTATTTCTGTCCCTTGTGACCAAGTGAAGTATTGAAACTATATGCTTGTCGTTGACTGATTTCGTCTAAACATAAGTCACCACCTGGTATCTTGGGATTTTGATTCGTGGACATCAGTCGTAAATCGTTTGTTTTTGATTGATACGGCCAGGTATGGAGCTGAGGCTTTAAGTGGGTGGCCGGCGGGTATATAGTCACTGGTCTGCGGAAGAGTGAAGTTATTATGTTCATATTGCTTGTGCGGTCGAATGTGGAACGGAACTTTTCGGTTGCACGAGGGAAGATGCCGCATGCAAGTGGGGCCCATCTTGTCCACTCACACTCAGTCACACATACGGATACTGGGTACGAACGCAAAGACACAGATAGCGCCACCGAAAGCGATATCAGCTGCAGCGTGGTCAAATGCAGGTCGCCGAAAAGGGGACAGCGATAGTGCAAAGATGCCGCGGGTAAGGAATGAAGACACATAACAGAAGCGGAGAGAAGGGAGGGAAAAGGAGAAAATTAGAAAAAAAGTAGAGAATGACCCATGACTAATATGATCCCTTGTTGGGGCTCTGAAGGGGCCAATAGGCATCAAAAACAGCTATTCCTAAGCTTTTAGACTTAGGGTTGGAAATGGAGGGTCACTTCAATCGGTTAAAGAATACCTTGGGTTCAAAGGTGCTTACAAGTATATCTGGTGGTTATATACCTCAGGTACCTTAGGTACATTTAGGGGACTGGGCCACACGATTGGGCAGCGACAATCCAGTATCAACCGAAGCCAGATTGGTGTCTCTTTCAGAAAACCCTTTGCTTTCCAACTTACCTCGCTTTTAAAGACAGCACTTACTCCATGCCGAGAGACCCAGTAAGTCAGATAGAGATACCTTGCCGTACTTAACGCACGGAGCAACCAGCGCCACCTACCTAGGAAAGCCCACTAAAAAGGCAAAAACCGACAGCAGCAGATCGTCGCATGGGTTTCCTGAGTGCCGACGAGCGGGCGGCTGGACTGGGTATCTTCTTTCCGTCGGCAATAATTTCTATCCGCTTTTCTTGTCTGTCTTTTTTCTTTTTTTTTTTTTTCTTCTCGTCTTTGCTACGTTTAACAATAAAAATTAAAAGAATTCGCGTAACCGCGCACAGCGTCGGATTGTTCCTGCCTCTTTATGCAACTAGTTGTACAGTGCTTTATGCTGCCTACTATTTAGGTACTCTGTACAACGCGACGTGCCATTCGCTGGAGTGATCCCATCCATCATTTGGCCACCAGCACCACCAGCAGGCCGCATCCCACCCAGAACCGATCGAACCCACTCCACTTCTTAGGCGGAGCGTGAGGATCCCCACGCATTCATTCACTGGGCTTGAATAGACAGCGCGCGCACGGTCTGACTTGAACGGAATCAACGACAACCCGCCGGATCTCGAAAGCTCGTCATAACCAGGCAAAGGCTTTACTGCTATTTGTTTGCCTTCAATTCTTTGATCGCTTTCCCCATCACTTATCGACAAAGTAAAGGGCGGGGTGGAGATTCTGGCTGTCTGAAAGGATAAAATTTGTCTCATTGTTAGACTCACTCAGCGCGGGCCGAGGACCAACGTCAAAGCAAACGAGCATCGAAGTTCGTTGCCGTGCGTGGCCACACCCGGCTGGGTGAGATGCCGCCGCCTCAATAATCACCCGCCAGTCGCAGATAATCATTGAGGGATTGGCAGGAGAGACAGGATCGATCGATCGATTGAGCAAGATCACACCCGAGTCGTCATGCCGCCACCGCACCTGTCGGACGAGGTCCCCGCTGCGATTCCATGGATGCAGTCTTCGTCTTCCGTGTCTGATTTGCAACCATCCGGCGGCGCGCGACTCGATGAGGCACCTCTGACCGGTCTCGGCGGCAGCAGCGACTCCTTCGATGGCGGCCGTCCCGCTCAAAACACGACTGTCACCTACATGCAGTCCTCGAGACCCCGGTCAAAATCACGATCACGACCACGGACCGACGATGCACTTCCCCCAGCGCAAAGTGAACAGGGTTGGACAACAGACGATGAATATGAGGATGATCAGTCAGATCATGGAGCGCCCCTGCAATACTACAGCCCACCGACCCACCCCGCAAACGCGATGGGAAACATGAAAGAGGAAGAGGACGTGGCGGCGCTGCCAGCATCGCCACCTGCCGACCATGATGATACCATTGACTTGGCCATTGCTGCAAGCCATATGCAATCACCAGACCATCCTTCCATACCGATACCCGAAACCGAATATTACCCATTCGGACTACCCGGCGGTGATGATGGCGATTCCGTCATCGACCCAGACTACATGGATGTAGTATCTATGCTGAACAACCACGATGTCGACATGGATAGTGAAGATGACGATCACGCGGTTGCATCTCCTCATCAGTTCCAGTCCATGTTTTCGAATACAGTTGCCCCTACGTCCTTGCCTCCATTCGGCGATGTATTCGGGGAGTTCTTAACAGGACCCGATTTTTCCAACTCGGGCCCGCCTCCCATAGGCGCAAGTGCGGCCTCGGCCTCGTCCATGCCCGCCAGCGTCTATCAAATCGATGAAGCAGAATACCAGGCAGCAATGAACATAGTGGGGTTCGAACTAGGCTCAATAAGCCCCATTTTGGCCATCTCAGGAGCTGGCCAGCCACTTGGCGCACCCATCTACCTCCCAGTATTTGAGCATTTGCTCACCAACGGCAACCTTCTGGCGCCGACCAACTTGGGTTTGGATGCTTTTGTGTTCCGCTGGGCGCGCCAGGGCCGCAGTGGCATTCGCGCTCACGGGCCTCGAAGCAAGGTACCCATGATAGACAGGGCCCAGGTGCAGTGGAAGCGAGATGCCTTTTACGTCGAATACAAAGACCTCAAGGGTGACAAGTGTGACATGCAGGGTGTGGACTGGTATGACATGGGTGTCACGAGAAATGAGGCCCGGGAACGGAGGTTGTTAACATACCACAATTTCGTCAACACCAAGGGCGCAGATATATGGAGGGTGAGTTGCAAATTCTCTATGGCGATAACTTTTTTTTATTTTTATTTTTTTATTAAATGAATGACGAACAATATGCTGACAGTCCTTTCTTCGCCAGCCACACTTGCCTGATGTTGTCCTGCCCAAGACGGATAATTTCTTCCGGTTTAGGCGGATGGAGATTCAGAAGAACACTCACCTGGCCCATTTCCAGCTTCGCAACCTGACTGCGTGCACGTCCCGAAGCCAAGTTTTCTATACTGGCAAGG
Source organism: Pyricularia grisea (assembly GCF_004355905.1). NCBI lineage: Eukaryota > Fungi > Ascomycota > Sordariomycetes > Magnaporthales > Pyriculariaceae > Pyricularia > Pyricularia grisea. The sequence goes on along the minus strand of NC_044973.1, from coordinate 4,368,022 downwards.
GAGTTGTTCACCAGTACGACCCCGTCTCGGGCAAGACCGAGGTTGCCTTGAATCAACAGGAGAGCACCGAGGTGCCCATCTCAACCATCGACGCCGCGCACGGTGTCCTAGTGAGCGGCAACTTCAACGGAGAGTATGTTGTACGCAATCTAAATGGCGATTATGAAGGAGAAGAGCAGAAACAGACATGGGGTACCCTGACTACCAGCCCGTCTGCCATTACCAACCACGCGCAGGTCGAGAAGCCACGTCGATCCAACGTCCCACATGCCTACTTCGCCTCAAACGATGCGGGCTTCCGCGTCCTAGACATCACTACCGACACCATTGTACACGAGACAATGTTCCCCTTTCCCATCAACTGCAGCGCCGTGTCACCTGATTCCCAGTTGCGCGTTATGGTGGGCGATCACCAGGACGTTCTTGTCGTTCCTGCCGAGGGCGGTCGCATTCAGTTCCGGGCATCCTCGAGCCAGCGCCCTGGCGAGGACGGAGGTATCAAGATAGAGCCCGAGCAAACATTGAGGGCACATCGCGATCATGGGTTTGCTTGCGCATGGGCCGACGACGGCTGGACGATAGCGACGGGGTTCCAGGACCGCGTCGTGACAATCTGGGACGCTCGCAGCTGGCGCAGACCCTTGGCCAGCATCCGTACCGAAATGGCGGGCTGTCGGTCACTCCGCTTCAGTCCAGCTGGGTCCGGCCAGCGCGTGCTGGTTGCGGCAGAGGAAGCCGACTTTGTGAATATTATTGATGCCCGCACCTTCGAGACCAAGCAGACTGTCGACGTCTTCAGTGAGATTGGCGGTGTTGCTTTTGAGCCCGAGCAGGGCCGCGAGCTGTTTGTGTTCTTGCCCGACAACACGCGCGGTGGCATTTTACAATTAGAGCGCTGCATGGACGTCAATGGCTCAGCGGACGAGGTTGAGCAATACAGAAGGGGCCCGTTGCAGGCGAGAGAAGTTGTGAAGAGCGGTGGAGGCGGTGGTGACAGCAAGTCAAATTCAAAACCACTCTGGCCGGGTAGCTATGGACGTTATCGGGGGCGTGGATATGCCTCACGACGTCCATGGGATCGAGAAGCCGGCCTGGAATCTGCATCGGATGCTACTGCACTGCCGTACGACTGGCCACAGGAGAACATAGCCTTCTCGACGCGGTGGAGCCGGCAGGCACGCGCCAGGAGAAGGAACATCAGCGCCGCTCTCGACGGGCAGACCTTTTTCTAAATATGCAATCAGCCGGCAGGACACTGCACTTTGGGGTTTGCTACGGGTATGAGATTTAGTGGTGTCGAGAAGGATGATGATTATGATGATGGCATTATTTTTCTTTTCCCCCTCGAGGTCGACGCGATATGTTATTCCATTCCACTGTGCCCGCGTCAAAGGTGATCGTGGTGTCAAGAAAGCTTTGTTAGTCTTTAGTTGATTCTTTTCTTCTTCTTCTTTTTACTCGGAGCCCAAGCATCAAGGTTTCACATGGCTTATCCCGTTACGATTTCGTCTTTCGGATGGGCTTTTTTTTTTTTTTTTTTTTTTTTTTTTTTTTTTTTTTTTTTTTTTTTTTTTTTTTTTTTTTTTTTTTTTTTTTTTTTTTAAGATATCCCAGTTTTTCCATGAACTGTTCTTCTTCTCTTCTCCTTGTCCCATTATAGCTGGTGTTCTTGATCAATATTACCTATGAGGAGATGGTCCTACTTTTGGTGTCCGTCCTCGTTGTAGCATCCTGCATTTGGATTTACGGATTTTCCGATAGTCTTTGATTCTTTGTCAATGGCTGTCATGTTTTTTTTTCTTCTCTGCTACATTTCTTCCCAATTTGTCCAGGAATTACGATGATGTAAGCGCTTGGATGGGCTCTTATTCAAGCAAATGATCAGTGATTGATTGGGTTTAGGCAGCCCAAAGTATCAGATACTCTCTCGTATATGCACACACGAAAAGACGTTTATACTTGGTCCGTGACCTCAATGCCGCATTTTTCAACCAGTCTAAGTTTTCGAGACGAGATTTGGGTCCGTTTCACGAGTGCGGATGAGACTTCTGATTGAGTATAGACTGTGCTTGGCGCGCTTCGAGCTCAGATTAGCCTGAAAAGACGAAGGACCAGAGACAGGAAAGAGAAAAATATATGATTAAGAAACAGTAACAATGGATGAAAAGATTATATGAAGTATGCCAACAGAAAAGATACGCCGTCATGAATCATGAGAGGGGAATCATCAAGCATCAAAACGAACAAGAAGAGACGATGCCGATGCTCAAAAAAGAGAAGAGAAGAAAAAAAAGCCCTCCTACTCTGAGAGTAGGGGTGTGAACGCCCTGATGTATGTAGACTATGCATCTCCAAAAAAAAAAAAAAGAAAAGAAAAACAAACAGCTGAGCTGTTGCGACCATCAAGACTACTGGCCCTAGGGCTTCTTGGTGTCATCGATATCGGGGCCAAACTCGTTGGGCTTGCGTGGATCCCACATTGAGGTGTAACGTTCGTCGCCTCGCCGTGACCCTATAGTCACCCAGACGTGCTTGAGCGGGCCTTGGGTCGTCTTGGTCTCACGGTAACCAGCCCAGCGTATACGCCGCTCGCGTGACAAGTCGCTGTTTCCGATTCCGCCGTTGACCACCCACTCCTTCACCACGTTCTTGATGAAATCGATCTTGCGCCGGAAGTCGTTAGCGCTGGGAATGCTCTGCAGCTCGGCTGGGATCTCGGGCCGGCATCGAGAAGCGTTGGCAGTTCGCGAAGTCGCCTTGGAAGGAACCGTAAAGTTCAGCAGAGTCTGAAGAGGGTACGAAAGAACACTGCGCGCGTCCAATGATGACTCGTCGAGTGTGCCTTCGGTGGCCAGCCTGTTGGCAGCGTCCTCGGGCAGATGCCAGAAGTGGCACCAAGTGCCAGTTGCATCCAGCACAATCTTGGTATGGTCTGGGAAGTTGAACTGTCGCGATAGAAAGAAGTGGGCAGTCAGTAAGCAGTTAGATTATCAAAACCTCAAGAGGCAAAAAGGGGAGCTTGTCTTACCTGGACATGACCATCACTAAAGTGCCAGCAGCCAACGTCGCCAAAACGTTGGTAAAAGGTAACCAGGTCGGTCGGAGCAGACGCGAGGTCAGTAATCTTTGGTACCGGAATAGGAGCCTCGTCACCTTCGCCCTCCAGCTCGCGCCCGTACGCAAGCATGTAGTTGGCAAATTTCTTCCACAGCACGATTCGCTCACGCTTGCGATGGTCAAAGACGTCTTTCCCTGCCGAAAGTTTGGCAGCAACTCCATCGGGACCAACAGGAACTTTGAAGTTCCTGGGGTCTACTCGCACCCGTGACAGGCCGTCCTCTCCATAGTTCTCGTAGAAGTAAATACTTTCTCCCATTGGTAGGATCTGATGGCGGTCTGGGTACGACACATCGTTCTTTCGTCGTATGTGACGCTCACCGTCGTGGACCAACAGACAGGCTGGCGGCAACATGAGCGACTTGGAGCCGTCGTTGGTTGGCATCTGCCTCAAGATACAGCCAATGGTGCCATCACTCAAGATATAGCCAAGGCCGAATTTGTTCGTATAGTCGACCCACTTAACCACTATGTGCGGTGGTGACGGCGTCTTCTCTCGTGTCGAGACGTAAGCCATCGATCGTGAATTGAGAGCCCGCTCCAGCTCGGCCTGGAGTTTCCTGAGACGATCCAAAACGAAGTCGGGTCTTGTCTCTGGGACCTTCTCCCGAAATTCCGAAGGATTAAACAAGCTAACCTGGTCGTTGCTCTCTGTTGCTCCGGGCGGTGTGGTACTTCGCCGTGTTACTGTTGGCTGCGTATCCGAGTCACCGCTGACTTTCCTGAGAATGGGCTCAGTCCGACTGCTTGTGAGCTGTGGCCTGGCTGATCGCGTGGAGCCACGCAGGGTGAGGGTTTGCTCGCGGGCTTGGAGCGATTGGCCCGACACACTCCTAGGAATGCTAGACACCGTTGCCGGTGGAGCTTCCACCGGTGCTACAGACACGATGACATCTGCCTCCTTCTTCGCTCTGCTGCGCACAGTACTGGGCTGTTTAGTAGTGGCGTCCCGTACATCCTGAAGTCTGATTGTGCCCGGGGCTTTGGTGGTCCTTCCCTGGGCCCGTTGCTGAGCCGCAAAGCTCTGTGGTGGTGCCTTTGCTGAGTCTGGTAGGGGATTCCGCGTAGCCTGGCTTGGCTCCTCCGGCTTTGCTCTGGCCTGGGAAGTCGAGGTTTGTGGTGCGAACTTCTGTTGTGCCCTGATCTCCTTGGCGACTTCGTCAAAAGGTCGGTAGACAATGCCTTCTTCCAACGGAATAATGGGAGTTAGGCCGGCCTTCTCTTCAGCAGCCATCTCCCTCCATACTGGACGGTGCACCACCTGTATGTCATTCCACGGTCCCACCTCGCAGGATCTGCACATTTCCTTGAGAGCCAACAGGTTCTCGACCTCCTCTTCCTCATTGCGGGGATAATTATAGAAGCACTCGTTGTCAGGAGGATATTCCCGCAACTTCGGGGTCATGTCATCTGACGAAGGCATGTAGCCGGCTAGGAAGAATGCATGCTGAACGATGCTGTCTGGGTCAGGCCTCCTGTCTGCATCCTCGAGCATAGTTGCAACGAGATCCTTAGCCTCTTTGCTAATTATCCTGTTTGAGCTTTCCATAGTTGGCCATTCATAATCTCGTTCTCGTGCGCGTCGGTATATTTCGTCAGTTGTGGTAGATTGGAAAGGCGGCTTCGAAGTCAGCATAGCAAACCTGTAGGCGGGTATCAAACGCATGAGTTAGCATCTTTTTTTTTCCCAGAGTTTACAACCCTAGACACACCCAACGCTGATCAGAAGAGCTTACACTATCACTCCCAAGCTCCAGATGTCAACATTGTGGTCATGCCCTTTTCTGCCCTTTTCCAAGATCTCGGGGGCAATATAGTTTGGTGTTCCGCAGAGAGTTGTCCTTCGGATAGTCTGCATATCTCTGCCTGTAACTAGTAGGGCAGCCAGGCCAAAGTCGCCAATCTTCGCGTTCATATGCCTGTCGAGGAAGATGTTGCCCATCTTCAAGTCACGGTGGATAATGCCCTTGGAGTGCATGTACTTGATGGCGCCGGCGATCTGAACAGAGTAGAAGCGAACCTCTGCCTCGGTGACTCCCTTGCGACGCTTGACCATATCCATCAGAGATCCGTTGGGACAGAGCTCCAGAACGAGGTAGGTGGAGCTCTCGAAAGAGAATGCGCGGTAGAACTGGACAATGTTGACCTGTCGCATTTTGGAGTGGATTTGCAGCTCGGTTTGGAACTGTTGCGGACGAGCCGATACGTTAGTAAATGGAGCACCATCAGAATACCATACTACCATACAAGGGCCTCTTTCCTACCTTCTGCTCCATCTTGCTGGGCATCTTGCTCTTGACGATCTTCAGGGCAAACCTTTTCCGTGTTCCCGGAAGCTGGCCCTCGTAGCAGACGGCGAAGCCGCCCTTGCCCAACAACTTGCCGACCTGGTAGACGTTACCATCTTTGCAGTCGTTGCTCGGCGGCTCGGTTACGTGTGGTGGCGGCGGCGGTGGGTGTTCCTTCTCTTTGTTGGCCTTGAGCTGTGCCGTGGCTTTGGTCTTCAAGTCATTGACCCTCTGCGGGCGCTGGGCATTAGCATCTCTCGGAGACAATGCCTCCATATCGATGCCCTTGGCTACCATTTTACGAGATACAGCATCCGAGTTGCTCCTCTCTTTTTTTTTTTGTTACTTTTCGTCTTTTCGTCGGCCGGTTATTGCGCCGTCCCAGATGAGGGCAGTAGTCGGTGGTTTCCGTCGCGTGTGTATCTGCTGCATGAGGGTTTAGTAACAGAGTAATAACATTTGGTAAGGCTCTCAGGTGTGATGTTCAATCCAAGCGGCCTTCAGAGCTGTTATGGTGATTGAAAGCTTGAGAGAGAGAGAAAAAAAAAAAAAAAAACGACGCGACGAAAGAAACAGCTTCACGCACCTGCCTACTTCAGCAAAACACAACAGGAAAAGAAAAGAGTTAACAAGAAAATAAAAACCAAATACTTTTTTTTTCTCAAAAAAGAATAAGTAGTTGAAAGAGAAGAAACAGCCAGCTAACTATCAACTCAAATTCCCTGTAGCCGTTAACATTAGGGTTCAATGTCGAGAAAGCATTTACGGACGTTCCTGAGCTGCTTGGCTGGCTCTTGTTCGCGCTTAGGCGTGTTTGGATTTATTATGGGGACCTGAGGTGTTGTCTCAGCAACGGAGCTATCTCCCTCTTGATTTAGAACTAGCGTCCCAAAAATCCTCTCCCACCGGCAAGGATAACAGGAGCTCCAACGCCAATGCTCAGAGGTCAGACCCCACGCCAGCACAATCCTTGATTGCAATTCTGGTTGCTTCAAAATCGGTCGATGGACTTTCGAGGTTTACTCTCTCCATCGTCGCTCAGCTTACGAAGTAACAAGGCTTGGCAGTGGTATAGAAATTGAATGAATTGGCCAAAATTACTCGACTCAATCAACTGTACCCAATCATCTGGCAGACGTACAAATGGATGAACAAATAGGTACTTTATCTGTGTACATTACCTGCCCTAACTGGCTGTCAATGCCTGAAGACCTTCCTTTCTTCCATTGTTGAAAGATAGGTAGTTTCTCGGCGTTTTCAGTCGAAATTCAATACGATGCCATTGTAGCTTTTTTTTTTTTTTTTTTTTTTTTTTTTTTTTTTTTTTTTTTTTGTCTCGAAGGATCAAACATAACCCCAAAACCCCGAATGAGCTGACAGTGTCGCATAGGGCCCGCTCCAAAAGCTAAAAACTGCTATAGCCTCCGGCCGCTCCGGACATATCGGATGTGGATCCTTTCGGCGGGCCGATCAGGAACCAAGCTGAATTGGTCGTCATTTCCAGGTCGGCGCTCTGAGAACTGATCCGAACCGCGATGCCAAGACCATTTATACACAACACACATAAGATAATCCCTACGAACTATAAGCTGTTGACCTTTTCGCGATTGCATTCGGTTTTGTCCAGAACCTCGCCCAGCCAAGGTCATAGTCTTGCTGCTGCTGCTGCCCTGCCGCCAAGCCACGTCACCCCAACGCCCAGACATTACAGCAGCAGCGGATCGCCTCAAACCAGCGCGGGCACACCCTGGATCGCGTCCGTCCCAAAGGCAGCAATGGTTCCTCTGCCTCTATTTAAGCTCGCCTCTCTATTTGTGCGGCACGTCTCCAAATATGGCGCCGTAAGTAGTAGCGATCCGCAGAGATGTTGTTCTTTTGCAATTGCTCCTGGATCCGAGGTTCCATCTTATGCTGACTTACCCGCCTCGCTGTCACTCCTCTCCTCTTGTATAGAACCGGATCAAGATCCAAGCTCACGACCACCCCCGGTTCCGAGCATTTGCGGCAAAGTACGGACAGGTGATGCATCAGATCAACATGCGACTGTCGGTAGCATCGATGAGGAATATACAAAAGGAACTCAAGGCGAAAGACAAAGCCGAAGCCCCCACGGTCAAGACGAAAGAGCAGGCCGAAAAGGAAGAAGCTGTAAAGGCAGCTGGGCATCAGCATCAACACGTTGGGGAGCCAAAGAAGAGCATATGGCGTCGCAAGTTCAGGCCGCTCCCGGAAGAAAAGGCTGTGGATCTGTTCGCGGACGTCATCGGTGACACCTTCATCCTGGCCGTCGCCTGTGCCCTCATCATATACGAGTATCAACGGTCATCCGCCAAGCCAGATGCAAACACGGAAAAGATAAAAGAGCTGACCGGTCAGCTTGAGGAGTTGAAGAAGAGGGGAGGGGAATTGGAGGAGGAGGAGAGGAAGCAGGCGGCCAGAATACAGACGCTAGAGGAAGCGCTGAGGAATTACAAAGATCCAAAGACGAAACAACCACTTCTTCCTCTGCCTACAGCCCCGGTGTCATAACCGTGCCTGCGCGTACCCACAAGCGCTACGGGATGCCCTTCGCCTGGTTCATATGCAGATCCTGGTGCCATTCAAATAACTAAAGCCTCCAGCCAGGAGGGCAATATCGAGGCAGAGAGAAACCTGCGCCTATCCGAGAAGGCTGAACCTGCTTCGGTTTGCAATTCGACGTGCTATTTCCAGGGACATATACATCACTCCGCTCTGTATAATAGATTCATTTGTCTACATGTATGTATATACACGTGCGCTGCTGACAGTGTAGGCTAACCAATGATGATATAAGGGAAGTATTGTTTGATAATGATATAGATATAGAAAAGAATATATACAGAATACATACAGCTTGACTAATTATGTGCCATGTATGATCAAGGTGCCTGCGATAAGTTTGTGATTCAGATATTATGGTCCTTGCGTCACCGTTCTGAAAATGCTTCGACAGGTGTACCTAGGCACCTGATGTACCTACCTATTTTATTGACTTCCCTCCATTTCTTACGGGGAATGAAGCCCATCCCATTTGGCATGCTAGCACATCAGGTAGGTACCTAACTACCAAGGCACCTGAGGTATTAAGAATTTCCATGGTCGTCGGCCGCACCTTCTTCTGATCGGTCCAGTTTGCCTTCTCCCGCAATTAGGCAGGTATCTCTGGTATTTTATTTGACAGTTCGTATCTAAGGTGGCACAGTATCTAAGGTACCTACCTTACCTAAGTAAGTAAGGTAGGTTGGTAGGTAGGTAGACAGAGATACCTAGGTTACCTGTCTCAAATTCCTTTCTCCAACCGAAAGTTGACGCCCGGTACCCATGCATGGTCACATCACAGCCTGAATATTTTTGTCTCAGGCTTCGAAAGGATTAGTAAATCTTTGAATAAACTAAGTGGTACAGTAGTATATCGAACTTCGCATAACGTCGATACGGCGGGAAACGCAATGACTGCCAGATTCTCATCTTCGCTGCGCAACCGCCCTGCATGGATCTCGGCTGTCGATGTCCTATACAAGGCGCACCATGGGGTTAAATGGATAGGTAAGTTCGCAGGAGACGAGACTTAATAAATCCCTCATTTACTGATTTTACCATAAAAAGAAAGCAAAATGAAAACCCAGGATTTGGTCATGTCATCCGCCGGGACAGAGAACACAGACAGCGAGGCCTGCTTCCATTTCCTTCTCCTCTCTCCTGCCGAGCTGGACAATCCAGCCACGCAGACACGGCTGGAGCGGTTCTGCAACCTTGCTACCCAAATAGCTATCGTATTTCTTGATGAGACTGACTCTAGCGCATTTGTGGGTTTTCAAATCCGGTAAGTGATTTAGCTATGTGAGAGATGAGTTTCCTGAGCCTGCAAGCGTCTCTGACGAGCTGTCGTTTGCTATAATGAAACAGAATGATGCAAAGCAAGCTAGATGTCCCCGTCATCCCAATTAGGTCTACAGCGTCGCTACCCAGGACCGTAATGGCCTTCCACCAACGTTTCTCTGCGGCCCATCCACGGATTACACGACCACAGGCTGTCAGAACTCTCCTGCCGTTCTGCACCATCAACCCCCCGATCCGAGAGCACAACTTCAACATGCTAAGCGTTAGTTCGACACTCGAACCATTCCCAACTTGTACAAAGCGCTTAAAGATGCGACCAACGCTATGGGCTGACAACACTGGTCTGCTTCTACTTTAGGACATTGTGCCCAGCTTCAAGGGCATGGTCGAGGCGATATCTACCCGCCAGGGACAGGATGAACTTTGCAGTTATATCGGCCAAAGTGACGCGAATGATGTTATCAAGTTCTGGACTGCTGAATATGCAGCATGAAGGCAGCTATGAACAAGGGCCTGGGCAGTCCTCTCCCCCGTACGCGTCGACACATGATCTCGCATCCTAGAACTGATAGAAAAAGTCATCGAGTTTAATCAAAATGTGATATTGTCCTGCGTCGTGCAGTTTCTCTCACGCTTATCTATCCCACCAGTATGGTCTGGCCAAGTGCCGATTGGCCACATGCCAAGTCTTCAGCTTTCCATATATAGAACATCACAGTTGCCCAGACTGCTCCTTGATTATCTGTCCTCTGGGCGGTACATCATAGGCTAAAGGGCTGTTGAAGCAGGTTCCAAAAGCAGAAGCTGTCCTCGGCCGGCAAGGTTTGAGCAATGAGTAATTCTTGGACTTCCCGGGTGCCAAATCTACAAAGTCAACCCCGGTATTTGCAATGTCGTGACACTCACTATTTTTTGTAACTTCGATGCTTATGGTTCGCATGAACCCTTCTTTTCCATATAGGGCATGCTGACTTTAAAAGCCGCATAAGGTATCTATTAGATACCCATCCAATGGCAAATCGAACGCAGTTTCCTCGGGTGTGACAACTTCAACACCACCGGGGCAAAGTCTGGGTCCAGTCTGTCAAATATTTCGATGGGCGTGCGATCCTGGTTGACGATGAGTGCGGCATAATAATCCATCTGCCAAGGATTTGTTGACCGATTCATGGGCTGAAGAATCCGAATGTGATGTGATGAAAAGTGGATAGAACTACAACACATATCACCGAAGCCGTTGCCTCTTCCAGCCATCGAAGAAGTTCTAAAGTGGCTCAAGGGCAGGGGCGGAATTGCGGGGAAAGCGTACGACAACACAGAGTTACTTTCCTTAATTGGACAATCACCATGGTCAGCGGACGAACTTCAGTCAGTCCCGAACAAATAATACCGGTATATGAACAATTGCAAGGCAGTTCTCTACAGTAGGCGGTGTGACGACAGATGTGAAGTGGGCAAGTCTGGCCGAGATCCATCTTGAGATATTCAATATTTGGCATATTGAGTTTGATAGTCGGGGGTTGGCCCAAGAGAGAGAGACCCCTGCCATGACAAGTTCAAAGTCGCTCACTTCGTCAATCTGGAGTCGCCACAAACGAGGCCAGTATTGTGAGAGATCGACAGTTGCTATTAAGTGCAGATATTGACGAGTTACCTCCATGGATAATAAGTATATTAGCCAAGCTGTTCCCGTCAATTTGGACGACTTGGCCTATGCGGCATCGTAGGGGAGTTGCGGGCTAGTTGAGGGGGAAAAAAAAAAAAAAAAAGGAAAAAAAAAAAAAAAAAAAAACCGCAGGCAAAGAGAACCGATACCGAATATGCTTGCATGTTGCATGCTGCTATGCTGCATGTACTCTTGGTACTGTACGTACCAAAAAGCAAAATCAACGTGCTTTGATATGTGCATGTTGTAGCGCGGGGAGTGGGGGACCCACCGTTAAGAATCGATATTCTTGATTCCGAGAATTCGAAGCCAATTAGGACGACCCTCGAGCCGCCGAACAAAGTCGGTCATGCACGCGGCGTCCCCCAAACCCAAGATCCGAAAATGCAAGACTCCCAATGCCCCCCATTTATGTCCATTAATAGCTCTTGCAAATGAATGTATTGGCCAATGAGGTTTCACATGCTAGGATTTCATTTGTTCGCTGGTACAATATGACCGAGATTCAAGCGCGGATGCATCGAATATCCAAATAATCGGGTTGCAATGGAATATTCTTGAGGTTGGTTGAATGCGACTTCGGGGGAAAACATGTGAGATGGACTGCAGCTCTGCCAAAGTCAATTAGATGTAGTATTTATTTATTTTTATTATTTTTATTCGTCGTATTATTTCCAATTCATAGCCAGGCAGGTATAAAATTTAACCTGGTCCATTCGACTTATGTAATGATGGGGTTTTAACGGTCGACGTGCTACAAGTCTACAACGGGCGGCTGGGGCAGTTGAAAAGGGTGGGCCAAGGTGGCAGAGTCCAGCCAATGCTGTCTGCATTAGATTAGACGGAAAGCAGACGGGAGCTAGTGTCGATTACTTCCAGTGGTGCAACGCCGCACATAATTAATATAGTGATTGCATTGCCATTCGGCTGTGCGACGCTTGCAGTGAATAAACTTTGTGAAGGTTTATCAGGATATTTTCTTGGCATCATCTGATCTGATGCTTCCATCAACAGGTGTCATCTGTCAACTCGACGTCAAAACCGACGAGAACCAGCTAGCCCCGCGTGTACCTGGTTGTTGGTAATGAATGGGTATTATTAGATAGGCTCTTAGACTTAAAATCATAAGTCAGAGGTTTGGACTAGTCGGCAGTCCATCCATGACGGGACGACTCAACAATGTGCTGGCCATCCAATGTTCCCGCCATTTCCACCCTTATCTAACAATAAAAGGGGATTTAAATCAGAAGATAACAATACTTATACTAATAGGTAGTACATTGAGTTGCATACTGTCTAAACTTTGCGCACAATACTGACCTGTCTAACCGGCAAGCTTGTCATCAACATCCCCACGAATCCCTATGGACTCAATGTACGGAGATGTTGTCTGATGTTTTTAATCGACCAGAAGAAACAATCATAACCGGATTTCAATGGCAAGACGACACAAAATAAAGGCTTGTCGTCGATCGAACTGCAACAAAGAGTTCCGATATGGCATTCTTGACACAGCAGATGGCATTTTCACCGAATCTGTCCCATGTTCAAATTGAAAAGGGACAGGCGATCTCGGAAATCCAATACCTGTCTAAAACACCGGTGGATATGCTTAATGAGTGGATTGTGTGAATGCCTTCAGCCAGGGAACTTCTGAAGCGCCGAGGTCAAGGTGTCGTTGTTTGGCGAGATTTTTTTTCGATGTAGCGAAGAAGGATACACACTGTGTCCCCGGGGTAAGGTTCAAGCCTGTAGATCAATTTTAAAGACCCCTCCACGTTCGCCACTCTCTAACCCCAACTGCCTCAATTGTGGAGGCTCAATTGCAAGTTCTGATACACACCCCTATTTGGTCCGATCGGTGATTTAAGCTAAAAGGGAAGGGCGGAAAAATAATAAGCCCCGTCATCTGGTTTTCTTGCCCGTTCCTAAATTATTTGGAGAAAGATTTTTTTTTTTTTTTTTTTTTTTAGAAAGAACTTTTCTATATCTAGTTCTAGTTCAGATTGTTCTTAATGACTTGGATTGTTTTCTCAGTTGCAGAAATGGAAAAGAAAGAAGGGAGAAAAAAAAAGAAGAATAAGAATAAGAATAAGAATAAAAGTAAGAGAAAATAAAAATAAAAAGAACGTTAGACCGTATAGTCAAGCTGCCATCTGTTACCACGAGCCACGAGTCGGCGGTTGCTTGAACTGGGAAAGTTTGTAGTTAAAAAATCGGCAAAGGCTAAGAAGCGCTAGGCTTGCCTGCCAATACGTGGTAAACTGACCTCGCTCTGTCAAGGGGCCCCAGACAACCTTGACAACCAAGACAACCAAACAACGTACTTTACTACTTCGTACTTGAGTGCTTGCTTAGTGGTTAAACCGTGGTTGCAGCCCATTACCACGCGGATGCCCTCATATCCGCATCCAGGGGCTGATGGCCAAGAAGGAGGAAGGGCCAAGGGTCTCGGAAGCACACCCCTGTCATTACTCTGGGGACACACCCAGCTGTGATTGGTCACAGCTTCCAGCTCTAACCGCCCACACCCCTCTCTCCGCCAACAAAATCCCTTCAGCAAGCAGGCTAGTAACTTGACGCCCAGCCTAAGCAAGTAGTAGCGTTTTCTGCTGTCGCATCTTTCAATTTTTTACCACTTTCTCAACCATTCAGTCCAATTCTCTTACCGCCAGCCTTTGTTTCGTCATCGCCTCTTTTGCCGCTTGTCAGAGCCATTCCCATCAATCCCGATCCTATGTATCAGATTTTTTTTCTTACTTTCAGATGCCCTAACTGTATTATATCGAACGAACCGACTGTTCGAGCCAATACCAGGGTGACCTGACCAAATATTGTCCAATTCCTGTCACGAAAAAAGACAAACCGGATACCGGGAGCACGAACATGCGAGACGGACGAGGCAGCTTGGCAGGTAACATAGTAGGTCAGGTCGTCAGGTTGCTAGGTTACCTTGCCGATAAAACTCCCCTGCAGCCCTCCACCCACCCCCTACTCGCCTCTCCGCTTGTGGCGGGCACTGATACCTAGATCCGCTCATACCTTTCAACGGCTTTTCAAGTGGAAAAAAGAAAAAAAAAATGGACGGCTGTCATGCGACCACTAAAAACTCATCGTGACCAGAGGTATTTCACTTTTTACTTTTGTTAATGGGAAGCGGTGACGGCCTCAAATTCTTGAGAATAATCATCCTCGAGATTTGACTGGTGAGATTTTAAACTTCGAACTATTACCCCTGCCTGGTTGCTGGCAGAAAAAGAGATAAAAAGAAAAGTGGACTGAACATGGTTATGGGATATTGTGTACCCATGTCTCTCTTGGACCTACGAAGTAGGTGCTGTACTGTATGTGCCTCGCTCGCCTCGCCTACATGCATTTGATCCTAAGCTCACACCCACCTCAGAATTTCCCATCAGCATGCGCTCTCACTGGTGGTGCAGGCAGGTCAAGTTTGTTGTCTGGAAAGCAGCCCATGATCGGAAATGCATCCATCATTTTTCTTGCGTGCACTGTACAAAATCGCACTCCCCTCTTCTTTTTGAACATTTTTTCTTCCCTGAGTGTGTGTACCCCACAAGCAAGCAGCTCATGCTGGTTCTTAAGCTCGCATGCGTCCCGCTTGGTGAAGATCAAGCAAAACCTCTGACATGCTAAATACCCCCCTCAACTACCCTACCTACCTTCACAACGCCTCCTGAATCTTGCCCTCGTCCGTTTGTCTGACCATCAAACAACCATCCATGCCGAACCGAACCACTGTCACAGTGAAATCGACCTTTTTGCTAGACCTTTTCCGTGTTTGCCCTGCACCATAGCACTAGGACTAGGAAGGAATTGCGACCCGCCTAACCGCCCCTTCAGGCATCTCGCTTGCTCCTGGACCTCTCCACCCAAGAAACAGCGAACCCGTATCATGCCGTCCGGATGCCTGCTGCCATCATAGACCAGATCAGCAGGACGTGGATTGCAAACGACACCAACCTAAGGGGCGTCGCCTCACCAAAGAACAAAATATCCGACACAGACCCTGGCCTATCAAAACAAGCTTGTCTGTTACGTCTTGCACAGTGCTGCCCCCAGGCGTGCCCTGCTCCTGGGTGGTTGCGCACGTCCCGACGACCACCTCTGGGCAGAGCCTCCTTCATCCTCGTCCCCTGCTTGTGCTCGCCAATATAGTCCACTGGGCCTCGCACCTCATCCAATCTTTAAACTTCTTTTGGCCTTTCTTCTTTTGCCAGTTTGCCCAAAGCTGGTGTACTCAACTTGTCGATATCACTCTTTCATATCGACCGGCTCGGTTTCTCTTCTTTGCCAACCGCGGGTCCGGATACCTGCTTTATTCTATTATACCTTCACTTCGACATACTCCCAGCTATTAGCCTGTAATCATTTTTAGTCTCTTTTTTTTCTTTCTTTTCCCCTCGTGCTCTCTCCCTTCTACTCTTTACCGATTTACTCTTATATTTGGGTAGTCACCTTTCCTCTCGTTCGATTCGATTTCTGCATCCAAGTTCAAAACGACCGATCTACGATCGCCCGACACTACTGAGAAGGTAGAAATTGCTCGTCACTGGGCGTGAGGTTAGGAAAGAAAAAGCAAGGAATACTGTGTGGGAAAGTGTTTTGAGGCAAATCTGAACGAGAATCTGTCTGGATAAAACGAAAGCGGGTTCGACAAACGACGACGACGACGACAACAACATAAAAAAAAAACCGACACCATGGGAAGGCTTATCAAGAACCACTGGGCTAGGCTCATCGTTCTCTCGGCTGCAACTTGTCAGTTTAAACCCATCTGCCACGGGATGGAGCTAGGGTGTGCAACTATCTGCTAGAAAGAAGGAAGCTAACCCACTCGAATTATAGACCAAGTTGCTGCTGGTCTCGAATCCTACTTCTGGCCGAAGATCTTCTTCGACTTTTTGACCCACTCGCTGGATGGCGCTGTACGGCCAGTGCCCGTGCTGCAGACGGTTAATATCCTACTAGGATTTCTGATGCTAGCGTGGGAGTGGCCTCTGGGTGCAATCGCTGGATCTGGATTCCACCGCAGTCTCGAGCTACGCCTCGCTATCATCCCAGTTGCTGCCATTGCTGCCGGCCTGATCTACCAAGGAACCAACGCTGCCGTCTACTACCTGATTGGTATGGCCGTGTACTTTTGGGCATATAGCGAAGGAGAGGTAAGCAATGTCAATATCAATTTTTTTTTTGTCTGTTTGGTCTTTTAGTATACTAATTTTTATTGTACAGATAATCTGCGCAAAGCCGTGGACTCTTCCTCAACGTGGAGGGCGTGGCGCTCGTGTCTAAGCAATGGCTCCGTGCCCGCCCTCATTCTCACTATATTCTTTTTTTCTCTTAAAACCTTACGTCTCATGTCCCGACTCCAGTCCTGGGGTTTACTTTAGAAGCAAGGGCTGGAGAGGGATGTACATATACCCCAATCCGATTTATGTTTCTTGCTAGACACAAAGTTCCCATTTTAGGACAATTTCCTACAACCAATTCGCCTCTCGATCTTCAATTTGTATTTGCCTCCGTCGTGATATCGTGCCGACCTGCCGAACTATCGACCCGTCTCTTTCATATCAAAGCGCGCCTCGACGAAAGATTGACGATTCACAACTACCAGGTGTGAGAAAATTGGATTGCAGCCCGGAGGACAAAGTCGACCTGGGAATAATGTGTTGAGAAAAAAAAAAAAGAGGGCGGCTCCAGTGTGCTTTGAGGTGGGGTTTTCAATTCTTGGCGGTTTTCTTTCGGTCTCAGGTTGAAGCCTCGTCGGTTTCCGTTTTTTTTCTTGTCATATGTTTCATGGCCCAGCGTTGCATCTTCCACACTAAACTGGTGTTTTCTTCTTTTTTTTATTTTCCCCCACCTGTTTGTGTCTTTAATTTCCCTATACGCGTCTCTCTTACTCATTTCTTTTGACCTACGCAGCATTGGGAGGAATCCAGGAAAGGAAGCATCAAGACCAGGTAGACAAAGAGGTGTATATGGGCGAAGTAAGGTGATGCGGAGAAAGACCTTTTTTTTTTTTCTTTTTTGTCATCGAGGCCAAGAATTCTTTTTTTGAGTTCGCCATCTCATGGATGGGGGCTGAAAGAGCTGGATGGAAATGCGCTCCCCATTTTGCAGGACAAATACCACAACTCGGATTTGAACTTGAGGGTTCTTTTTCCGGTGATATGCTATTGAAAAAATCCATTGGCCTTCTCTTTAATTTCTCTGTTTTTTCTTCTGCCGAGCATTTGCATACAACAACAATATTAGACCATTTCTGTGTCTTGGTTTGTTCCTCACCGTTTGACGACGTCGCATCCACGAGCTCCCCCTATGCTTTATTTCAACTGTCTTTCACGAGTAAGGGGACGATCACAACTATGCTTTTTTCCAACTTTGTCTTTCACGAGTAAGGGGATTCATTACGTTCAACAGGCCGACCCTGTCGACGGAGTTGATTGATCGACCTGGTGCAATGCAGAAAAGACAGGTTGTCAGCTCCGCCGGTGTCCACGAAGGGATTTGCCTGTCAAGTCTTGCTGTCTTGCATAGAACGACCGGGAAATTTTCTTGCATATTCCGGAATATATTAAAATGACAGACCCGTGAAGGACCGATCCCGTCCCGCCCAAGAAATCTCGTACTGACAAAAAGCCCAACTTTTGATTTTTAACCCGACTAAGAGAAAACTATAGACTGTCATCCTTCCTCCGCCAAGCTTCCCGCGACAACTGCGAAGGGGGGGAAAAATAAAAATAAAACATAAAACAAAGTAAACACTGCAAAAGGTACTCATCCCCTACCGCCAAGCCAGAAAAATAAGGGGCTATGGAATCATGAATTTGGCATGACCTTTCTCACGCCCTTGTCATATAGGTCAGTACACTGTAGAATAGCAAACTCTGCCTGTCGTCTCAAGTTACCGTAACCTGTACACATGCATGTACCTAGTTGTGCCATGGGATCGGGATCTCCACATGTCCTGGCTGGTTTGTTTCAGAAAACTCTCCTTTTTGGAATAAGCTTGGCACAACATCGGATGTACGGCTTCTGTCGCATCCTTACAAGTAGGAAAACTGAAGATCACCAAACTCCGGTATGATATTTATGACTTTATGATGCCTCAGGCATCAAGCCCGCTACTTCTTTTTCTTTTTTTTTACCTGCTTTCGGAACTAACGTTTGTTCATTCAAACGAAACCATCACGAAACGGCTGGACAGATTTGTTCTTCCACAAAGGATACCTACCCAGTTGTATACAAAAAGACCTATGCACGCCAGCCTACTTACTGCCAACTGCTACTGAAATGAAAACACTATTCCTGTCTCACATTTTCTGTTCTCGGGACAAAGGAGTTTGCTCTGGGATCATGACCTTGGAGGCCTATTCACAATGCAGATTATTACGGCCCCTAACTTCTAGTGGTCCGCTGCTTTGCTAGTAAATGTATCGTCTTATCCATGGGCATCTATCACGACCACCCACAACCTTGACGATTGCCTCGCATGTCCGCATGAAGCTTATTTCACGGCACGCTAGCCATTACCAATCCCGTCGACCATGTGAACAATGCTGCCCCATCCCATCCTAAAACTCCGGAAGCCATCATAAACTGCTTGTCGTGTCAAGTTTAGTGGGCAGCCATAGAGCCCATGGAATCGTTCTTGGGTCCTTGTCGCTCCGGGAACTGTCGGGAAAGGAAGGCTAGTCAGTAAGGAAGTCCAACATTGATAGGTTCGAAAATTTTCCAATGATGACTTCGTGGACGATCCGCTCTGTCCAGTACCCAAGCAAGGTGGCTTCAATGCCGCGGAACTGCCTTGAGCCTCCCTCCTTATAGAGACAATCCACATGGGTAGTGAGTGGTTCATGCTCTACAGGCACAGCTGAGTAGGCTGGGTACCTCAGCTCGGGCCGGACGATGCATGTAGGCATGTCAAATGCATTGCCCCACCCATTCATAACCCCACCAACTGCCGCCTTCGAGAAAGGGACTCGCTTCCACCAACAGTATGCCATGATAGGCGGGCGGGGTCATGACGTCGTTTTGTTGCTTGGAGGTGCGGGTATCTGAATCGACACGTCTACCTTTGCAGATGGCGTGATGTCCGAATTGTGTTGAGAAAAAGAAGTTGATCGCTTACCTTGGACTCCTTGAGGTCGCCCTTTTCAAGTATCTGCTTGATGACATCCTCATCGACGTGGGTGCCGAACTCGTTGTCGAGCATGTACTGCGAAGCAGCATCTAGCCTACCTGTGGCGCCATGTCTGAAGAGAGCCAAATTACGCTAAGTTAGCAACAACAAGCTCGATTGACGTCATTACAAAGTTGGTAAAGCAGTTTACAGCTCCCAGCCTCTGCCGACGACGGCCTACAACCACATTGCTCTCTGAGCGAGTGATCGATCATGGTCCGTCCATAAAAGACAATTCAAGATGAAGAGGGAGCAAACTCACGCTTGTGTTACGAAGATCTTGAAGCTTGAAATGAAGTTGGCCATGGGAACCGACTTGTCACTCTGCCACTTCTTGAATTCGTCGACATCGTCAACAAAGATGACAAAGTCATCCTGCTTGCCCTTGAAGTGGATCTTGGTAGTAACGGCCTCGCCCTTGGTCATTTTGAATGATTTTTTTTTATGTTTGTTTTGGTGGTTGTGTGGTGTTGGTGACGATGGTGCGAAGAGAAGACGATCGTAGTGTGAAGATTGTCGAGAAAGTTTCGTTTTTGAGAATTTTGCTTTTTTCCAATTGGCAGTGAATGAATGATCAGAAAAGATGGAGGACGATTGAAAGTGAAAGGGCCGAGATGGGGTTTTAAGACATCCGGTGTTGTACGGATCGGTACCTGTGCTACAGTAGAATCAGAAAGAAGGCCTTACGTAGCTACCTGCAAGCCTCTACCAAGATCCTGATAATCTGTTAGTCAACTAACTTGGCTCGCCTGCATTTTACCGCCCGATCGTTGAGGGTCTGCTAACAATTGCGCGGCTTGGCCAATGCTTTCGACTGTACAGCAAACAGTTCCGCCAACGATCGTCATCATTCTGGAAAGGCCGATGTGAGCTGCCCGCAAACACTACGTCATAGTCGCTGCTCCATGTCTTCTGGGACTTGCGAAGTGGGGTTGGCAAAAGGCGGGGCAAGCTCAGCCTGACGGAAGCCCCACGAGCTGACTTGAGCTCACAAAGCCAAGGTACCTAATCTAGCAACTAGGTAGCTTCCATGGTAGGTACATAGAGTACAAGTACATACCTTACTTACCTTAGGCAGGTAGGTAGTACTTGGGGACTTGGGGGGCAGCATCGTCTTCTTCTCGAACGCTAATTAGTGTACTTGTACTTCAGGCACTCTCGGCTCTATTGCCGGTTCCTGCGTCCAAACTGTGAAGGGGTCCATGAACTACATGTCCCACGGTAGGTAGGCTCAGTACGTACATTGAGAGGGTCTGACGTCATTGAAGTTTAACTCAGCGCTGTGAATACTACTAGTATACCCTCCAGGTTCAGCTGAACCTAACGAGTAATTTAAAAATCTGGGTCGCTAGGCATGCAATGTTGCCCTGCTCGAACAAAACCAAATCCATCAACACTATGAAGCTGTACATGAATGAATTAAACAAGAAAGTAAAAAGCAAGCTCTCGTGACGATGCAAAATACCACCGCCAATGTCTTCCAAAACTCACGGATGCAAAAAAGCAACTCCCCAAAAAAGGGCTGGCCCCAAACAAACAACCATCATAACCAAACAGTAGCTGGGTAGGTAGGTAAGCTAACTTAAGGATGACGGCAAGCCCCCGACTGGCCGTCTCAAGTGATAAAGAATTATGTTTTACAGAAGGCTTTTATGAAAAAAAAAAAAAAAAAAAAAAAAAAAAAAAAAAAAAAAAAACGACAGGTCGCTCACCCAAAATCTGTTCAAGCAAACAAGTTGCGAAGTCCCCGAAAACTTACCCCACGATTTATTCCACCCTTTTTCCAACGTCGCGCCGATTTGATAGAAGACGGCGGTTCGCTACCACAGCCGGCTGTATCTCCCGTACCTCTTCGACTTGGCGTCGTGGGAACAGCTTCGCTGCTGGCGCGAATCGACATCGTGTCCAAGCGTCCAGGCAGTGGTTGGTCAAGAGGTATTGGCATGATCTCGGATACCGGCGTTGCTTTGTCCGACCTCGACGATACTACCGAATTCTGGCAGCTTGCCAATGCGCTATCGACTCCATCGAATGCCGTGATAGCTGGAGATAGAGGTAGCATCGAAAGATCAGCCCTTGAGATCTGGACAGCGGGCTCGTGAGACCTGTCCCCAATCGCCACTCGAGGATCCTTGCTCCCAGTAGTGATTCCATACTTGTCAAGAGCAGTATCTGAAACTGACAGGACTCCATTCGAACCTAAACCATCACTGCTGTTCCTATCATCGCCCGATCCTATAGGCATTGTAGCAACACTCTTCGTATCAATCGTTACATGACTTGAAGAATCACCTCTTTTCTGATATCTTAGGAACGAGGCGCCGCGGTGATTCTCGATCACAGTCTTGGTCGCAAGCAGAGCCATGTTGTTACTGTCGTCCATGGCAGTAACCACAGAGGCGCAAGCACGAGTCGTCGTAGTACTGGCCATGCTCACAGACCGCTTGGTGAAGGAGCTTGCGATGCTTGCCACACTGAGCTTCCTCATCACCGAAGAAGCGCTCGAGCGGACCAGATGCTCACTTCGTGAACGGACCGTCATTCCCGGAAAGGGTAGAGCCTCACGCGTCCACACATCTGACAAGATTGCTTCCAGCCTGGACCGATCACCCCTCGAAGGGGAGAGGATAGTGACGCGACTCTCTGGCGGCGCCACGAGTGACTGTGACCTATGGAGACGAGTCTTGGCTGATACTGTGGCGACCGCGACAGAACTTTCTCTTTCAACGGTAGTGTTCTTCAGGACTACTTGGTAGAGCGTCGTCTTGGGCCCGGCAGTACTTGCACGATGGATCGAAATTCGTCGAGCGACGGTACCTGCAGCAAACCATGTCAGAAAAGCTGCAAAAAAGCTCTGTTGCCCTGAAACATACAAGGGGAGCTACCAACCTGGCTTTCCAAAGACAGTGCCCAAACTCTTGATATTCATAGAGTGGGCCCGAAAGGACATTGGGTTCAAGGGACCGGGGATGTGTGCTGAGCTTGATTGTTCTAAACGTCCGCGCCATTCTTGGTATTCTCGAGGACTGCAAGCAGTCATGATGATCTCGTACAACTCATTATCGCACTGGAAAACAAGCTTCCACGAGTAGGGTGCTGTATGACACTGAAGCCCTGATATACAAAATAAAAAATAAAAAAAAACATGTGTTGTCAGCGGGGACGTCAAAGTACTGGCGACTGCCTCGTGTCTCTGCTTACCTCTTCCGTTGTCAGCTTCTTCAACCTTGACATTCATCAAAGAGACACACAATAGAATTGTGTATGTTTGTCCAAATCTGCTTGCAGATGCGATGCACAGCCAATCTCGATAGAGCAGACATATCAAGTATTGCCCAGATACGGAGTCCTTCGTCTGCCAGCAAACATGTAGCGCGCCGCAGAGGTGGATGTGACCAAAGGAGCGAATGCGATTCTTTGAGGCCGCATCGAGAATCTGAGCATCATGGCTGTCAATACCAGCATTCAAGGTATAGAATCTAGTCATATTGAAAGCCCACGAACCTGATCAGCAAAGACGAGGCGATCCTGAAGATTCCAGGTTCTTTGAAGTGTGCATTTGATCTTAGGGTCATCAGTTGCCCGGTTTATCTCTGCCGTGGCTTCTCTGAGACGTAAAAGGGCATCTTCAACCATCATGTGGGACTGGGGACAGTCGACAACAGGAGTATACTTTAAGAGCTCCGCAAAGAGAAGGGGGTATTTGCAGACGCGTTGTATCGGCTGTAACAAATCCTCAGTTAGCACACCAATTTACTTTGTGGGTGGCGGTTGGATCCGCGCTAGTTACGGACTGACCTTTACAAGTAGATCTGAAACGGTTAAAGACTTTTTGGAGCTTTCACGGTGACTCTTTTCTGGCCCCAGCGACGCAGCCAATGTCTCCAAGCCCTTCTGGTACTTTTCCCAGTCCGTCATTGTTCGACGGGCCTCCGCGATATCCTTGATCATGAGCTCATATTTGGCGCCGTATTCTTCGTATATAAAAAATGAGTTCATCTGGTCAGTACTGGTCAGCATATGTCTGAGATGCTCAGGTCTGAGCAGGAGGATGGGCAGTGATCATTCACCTTTGAGATGAAAATTCTGGCGACTTCAGCAGCCACCTGAGGGTCAGCTATCACCCCAGGAATGGCCCGTAGCCACGCCATTCCGTCGCTCTTATCCTCGGGAACAGAGTCTAGACTTCGCCAACGATAATGACCTCGTCTTGCTGACTTTGGGGGTTGGGAGGTGGAGGTTTCATACTGGACATACTCGGAATCAGGGATGGCTAATCGCAGTTCTTCCAGCAGCTCCTCGTGAAGTTGAACAATTTCCGTCATGTTTCTGTTGATTGAAGATCTCAGGCCAGGGGACTGTGTAGGGAGAGACGCGAGGATGGTGACATAAACCTAGCCGAGATTAATGTTGGTTTAGCGTGGACAAGTGAGCCATGTATGAAAAAAAGATGGCATGACCTACATTCATGAGAAAGCGTACATCTGCTATGTAACCTTCCTCTGTACTGATCAACTCGTCAAGAATACGTCGGCGCTGCAGAGAGCGTTCTACGATAGCAGGATCCATTGCCGGAGACTTGGCTGGATACTGGCTATCTTCAGAGGTTCTCAGCCCTGACATGGAAGCCCTGCTGCTGCGACCCGTCCGTGAAGGAGCTTTGTTGGAGGTGACGCCGGCATTTCGTCGTGGGAGACCTAAGGCAGTGAAGCTTGCGAGGCTTATACTCGGGCTTTTCATCGCGGTGACGAAATCGATTGATGAGTCTGAAGACGAGCATCGGCGGTGGCCACGCTGGTAAGACTTGGCCACTTCGGTGTCTATATTACGAAAAGATTTTGGGGAGACAGGGTCCAAGTCTGCATTTCTCAGGCGTTGCATGCCGCGTTTCCGCAGTGTGTTCATCCATTTCTGGAATGGCTTCTTGTGGTGGGTGGGCGATCGCTGTGATGTGCGCTGAACTGCAAGAAGGTCCATGTCTGTAAAAGGGGATATTGGGGTCGGCGGAGCCAACGCTCCACGGTCATGATCTAGGAAAAATTGCAAGGCGGTGATATTATCCAAAGTCTTCCAGGCCTCATCGACTTCTTGCCCGATGTCACCTTCATGGCGCGGTGAAGGCGATGACAAGTTTCTGCACTCATAATGACCGGAAGATGTAGCGACAGGCTTAGTCAAGTGTATGAAAAGTGGCGGTACCCCTGAGGAACGCTTAATACCCCTGGTCCGATGGACGACCACGGAGGCTGCCGTTGAATCTGGTGAGCTGGAAGAAGTCGGCGAGACGTCGTCCGCGGTTGTATGTGGCATGACGGAGCCTACTGGATGTAAAGGTTCGGTCCAAGAAGACTGATAGAAAATCCAAAAAAAAGAAAACCGCAAGAGATCCAAAGAGAGTAGCAGAAGCACAGCAGAGTGCACGAGAGCTCGGGGCCCTTATTATCAGATCATGATAAACTCAAATGAGGATAAAGGTAGTACCCGCCGACTCGTATGTGCGGTAAAGAGATCCACCTACAAACTTGGAAGAGATGTGATATGTCGGTGGTTCGCTGCGACCGTCAAAGCATCCATCATCTGGTCCCGGTGAGAAAGCAGCCTCACCTCGATTTAAGGGGCAGGGGCAATGGGGAACCAGGGGTTGCTCCTGCTCATCCATAGTCTGTGGTAAATATCGAATTTTTTTTGCTTCACCTGCAAGCCTTAAATTGGAACAAGGCAGGCGAAATGAGGGGTGATCAATATTCAGCTACCTGCAGATGCTGGCTCTGCCTTGGTAGTTACCCAGGCACTCATGTATATTTGCTGGGTATTTCTGTGCAAGGTAAGCGAGTAATGAAGTTTGCCACGCAACACCAGTAGCCTGCACAAAGAAATAGGTAATTAAAGCACATACAGCCGGACTGTAATGTGCGTATGAGCTTACTGAGCTTCTTTTCATCATCAATATTGCCCCAGTGGCTATCTTACCTAGATAGGTATTCAGGCAGGCAGGCAGGCAGGCAGGTATATGCTTCGTAGGCATACCAGTTGATCGCATATGAATTAAGATGCAAATCGACATGAGATGGGATGACAAGGTCAAAGCTGGACAGGGAATGCTAGAGGTCACACCGAAACAACTGGCGGACCGTGCCTCCAGAGCAGCACCTTCAGCCCCCATGGTCCACTAAGGGTCTGGGGTTCTGCCAGGACGGTTGGTGTTATTCCAAGTTATATGAATTGTCGGCGTAAGGGTCTGGAGTGGATGGCCCGCGCAGAGGTAGACATTACCATGGTAGCTTGGGCGCTCGGAGCCACAGCTTTCCGGGTGGGACAAACTGACGACTGGTGATGTGTCGTGGGCGACAATATGTTTCTGGTACAAAATTTGGCAACACTCTTGTGTTGAAACGGCACTACGTAAAGTTTTATGTTCCTGCCGACCTTGACCTACCTAAGGTAGGTAAGGTACGTACGTACGTACCGTACAGTACACTGGCTCACCTACAGCACCTACATACCCGAATAGGTAGGTGTATAGAAGAGGTGGGCAAGGGACCTTGGGCGAGGCAAGTATCAAACAGGGTACCTATTTACCTACCTACGAAGTACCTTACCTAGGTATATATAGGTAGGTACCTTGCTTGGTAAGCATGGCTCGTAAAGGTGAGATGTAAAAGACACGTGGGCTACGGGTCTTTGGTCGCCTTTCATCCTTGGTTAAAAACTAAAAAGGTGGAGGTCGAGCTTTTGCTCAACCATATAACAGCAAAAGTATCGCCAAGTTAAATTTCTGGCGTTGCAATGAGCGGGGATGTCTACCATAGTAAAGTCCCTTGCATAGTATGTAGTCTAGTCTAGTACAAAAACGATCTCCGCTTAAGCTACCCCTGCCCCACCGCTTCAGGTCAGCATCTAGCTAGCTCCACTGGCGTACAACAAATTACTTGCGCGCTGTCACACCCATCAGTCATCAAACCAGAAAGCTTCAGAAGCAGCAAGTGCATGGTGTAAACTCCCGCTCATCCGAGGTGACCAAATCAATGGATCCTCTGCTTGCCTGCCTTGACTGCTTGATCCTTGTTTAATTTTATCACGAGAAAACATGGACAACCTTCATGCACCCACAATCCCCTCAGGGCCTACTTCGGCGCCCACTGCCAATGGGCGGGCGGGGCATTTGACCATCACAGAGCTTCAGCGCAAGAAAGACAACCTTGAGGCCGAGCTCAAGGCATTAGGCAGCGTTCTTGAATCGGTGCGTCGTCTACTCTTGTGATACAAGCACATATTACCAGATGATGTGGTTGCAAGATGCCAGCGATGAAGGGCGACTACTGACTGGATTTGGCGGAATAACTTTAGCATAATGTTGATATGAACACGAACCTCTTGACCCCGGACGGTTTTCCCCGCGCTGATATCGATGTTCCCCAAAGTCCGTCTCCGCCCTAGTCCAAGCGACCATATCCCGCACGGAAGGACATTGACTGATGTGGACATATGGTGATAGTACGCACTACACGTGCACGCATCATTCATCTGCGGAACGATTATAAGGACTTGATGGCGACCATTGAGAAACAACTCCATGAGCACTTCGCAAGTCTGAATGACGAGGAAGAGGAAGATATTAGTACCAATCGACAGCAAGAGCAACAAGCATCGCAGCTTAGAGATTCAGTGCCAGAAACCCTGGCACTCCCGTTTGCAAAGGTGAACAGTGTTGTTGACAATAGCCCAGCTGATTCAGCAGGACTCAAGGCAGGTGATCTTGTGCGCAACTTTGGCTATGTCAATCGTGAGAATCATGATGGACTGAAAAAGGTTGCCGAGTGCGTCCAAGGGAATGAAGGAGTAAGCATCCCCCCGCGAAGCTTGTGTGTGCCTTGGATTTCCAGAAATGCTGACAGCCCTTCCCAGCAAACCATTATTGTCAAGGTGTTGAGGAGTGCCGGCTCGGGCCAACATCAAGAACTCCAGCTAAGCCTAAGGCCTAGGAGGGATTGGGGAGGAAGAGGGCTGCTGGGTTGCCATATAATACCCATCTAGAAGCTCGGTTTCACCAGGTGTTGGTTCATCGCCACAGCATCTGTGTATTAATCGAGTGCAGGTGAAGTCAGCTCCCAGGCGAGCAGCAAATATCAAGGCTCCCTTAACGTTGCGCACCTCACATTATCACAGCATCTCGTCCTGAATTGACAGCCTCTCGCCCGACTCTTTCCGGGAGACGGAGAAAGGCGTATCAGCATGGAGGATATACAGTGTCAGGATGCACCATCCGTACGTCTACCTTGTGCTTGGTGGGAGTCTTTATAGTTCCGTTCTGGGAGTCAGGAGCTACTAGTCAAGTGCGATCTGCAATCTTGGGCCATCCATCCTGGATCCTAAGCATTGGTAATATGATTGCTCGTGTTTTTCGGGTATGGTTACTTGCGCATGCCGACAATGTAGAAAGAGGTTGGAATGCCCAAGGGCCCATGGCGGGTTAGCTGAAGCCGCTGTGAACAGACATTCAAAAGCAACACCCGGTAACAATTTCAGCCAGAGATGGAAACGAAATCGCGATCATGAATGATTTCGAACAAATATATTTTGCTCGAGGAGTTGCATCAGAGACCTGTAATGAAAACAAAGCAACGAAAATCCGATGTTGATGTCGATAAAACCGTTACGTTGATATTAACTG
Organism: Pyricularia grisea; assembly: GCF_004355905.1. Taxonomy (NCBI): domain Eukaryota; kingdom Fungi; phylum Ascomycota; class Sordariomycetes; order Magnaporthales; family Pyriculariaceae; genus Pyricularia; species Pyricularia grisea. The sequence continues at coordinate 4,340,216 of NC_044973.1, read as the reverse complement.
AGATTACACACTATAACTTATCGCAAGCTCATCTACGATGATCGCCAACTTCGGTATATTTCAGGGGGGAAAAGCAATAAAATATTCCAGCCCGCATGACGGGCATCAGTACTACCATCACATCATAGTGGGGTCTATTCAATGTGGAGCTTCGCATACGAAGTGGAAGTTACCAAATGCGCTGACGTCTGGATGCAGATAGTCAGTAACAATCACGTGACGATAGATACCCCGCCACCAGGCTGCCAACGAGTTTTTTGCTGGTCAGGCTTTTGGGCTGGGATTGTCTCCCGGGGGAAAAAAAAACAACATCCCAAAAAAAGCCCTTCTAATACATTCCGCATTCTGAAGTTTCCGTTCTTCGCCCGATACAAATTCTTCACATAGCCATCGCGCGCAGGTACGTGTCTGCTCACTTTTTGCTTCCGATTGCCCCGCTTCCACCATGTTCTCCGCCTCAAGTTTCTTTGGGTTGCTTTGTGGCTGGTAATCTTCACGCTAGAGCAAAACCCCCCCAAAAATCGACATCATCTTTTCCCTCGTCCCTCCAATACACCAATTTAACTCAACTGACATTGCGCGCCGCGTCTCACAGTGTCTGCGACGATACCACGAGCGAAACTAGACGTCTTTTTATCCTCGTCACATACAAATACCATCACTACTATGGCTGAGGCTCAGCAAGTCCCCACCTTCAAGCTGGTGCTTGTCGGTGACGGTGGTACTGGAAAGGCAAGTTGACTGCCTCGGCAAAGCGGTCCTGATGATCTATTATCAAGAGACATGAACAACTTCGAAATCTCTTTGGCGATCTGGGAGTCCAGTCATATACTGCATACAACTTCACGATGGTCTTGGTCATGGTCTTATACTAACACCATCCCGTTTGTCTTTAGACCACCTTCGTCAAGCGCCACTTGACTGGTGAGTTCGAGAAGAAATACATGGCCACACTTGGTGTGGAGGTCCACCCGCTAGGTTTCGAGACGGTACGTTTGCGAGTAATATCTTCCCAACGCGAGACGGAAGGAGTATAATTCTGATTCCTTGCAGAACTTTGGCAAGATCCAATTCGATGTGTGGGACACCGCAGGTCAGGAGAAGTTCGGTGGTCTTCGTGACGGTTACTACATCAACGGCCAGTGCGGTATCATCATGTTCGACGTCACATCCCGCATTACCTACAAGAACGTCCCGAACTGGCACCGTAAGTCTTACCGGCGGACTCCTAACACTGCATGATCCGGAAAAAGAAGACAATGGCGAATGCTAACCAAAATACCAAAGGTGACTTGGTTCGTGTCTGCGAGAACATCCCCATTGTTCTCTGCGGTAACAAGGTCGACGTCAAGGAGCGCAAGGTGAAGGCCAAGACCATCACTTTCCACAGGAAGAAGAACCTCCAGTACTACGACATCTCGGCCAAGTCGAACTACAACTTCGAGAAGCCTTTCCTGTGGCTCGGCCGCAAGCTCGTTGGCAACCCTGCTCTGGTAAGTCGCGTTCGCAAAATTAGTGACTCGATGGACTGGCAGAGCGCTGTTGTGCTTTTGCTTTTTTTTTTTTTTTTTCTTTTCTTCTCTCTTTCCAATTCTATGAATGGAAGCTTACTGGATACTTAGGACTTCGTTGCCGCTCCTGCCCTTGCTCCCCCCACCGCTGAGGTGTCCGCAGAGCAGCAGGCCGCATACGAGGCTGAGATTGCAGCGGCTTCGGTTGCGCCCCTGCCCGATGACGATGACGATGACTTCTGAGCGGTGGATGACTGCTAGCCCTAGCGCGAGGATTCTAATGGAAGCGCTCGGTGAAGCTGGGATTATGCCGTTCTGGGTCTCTTTGTGGAGAAACGCTGAGCTCGAGCGGCAGGCTGACTACTTATGACGATTATGGGATTGATGGGAGGGAAAAGGTTGCACAAGGACTACCTCTGAAGGAAAAGTGAGCGAAGTTTCGGAATAGGATTTTACATATCCGGGACCGGCACATCCACTCAGCATCGCCCCTTACGAGATTCACGACACGGTGGTAGAATTCGGCGTCAGTTACTGCATAGTGAACAGCTTAGGTAGACACTAAAATTTTCAGCTGACTTTGACTTCTTTGGCGGAACAGTTATTAGAGTTTCCATAGCAGACACGGCGACCATGGTTTTCGAGAGACAGTAGAAGTAAGGTTTCACTTGGATTGAAACAGCACGAACATGTGGAGTAGACAAATGTAGTGAGCACGATCAAAAGTTCTGGTGTGTCGAGGTTGCCTCTGTTGATTAGGTTGCTTGAGCAAGGGTGCCTGTGTTCTAATTGGACTCAAGCTAGTTTACTTTGTACTAGGTAGGTAGGTAATAAATGAGTGTTCAAGAGTCGATCAAATCTCAAGTTGACACGGGCCATCGCGCGCCCATTACAGTGATCGTAATAACCTTGAGGTTCTGCCCCAAGTGACTTGACGTATACTGAAAGCTTTGTCGACGAGCCCAGCTCCAGGTATATCTGTTTCCCAATATAACCCCCATCTCCAATCCCCCATTGACAACACGGACATGTATATTGACAAACTGCGGGGTGACTTTGATCAGGATTTGTTCATATACGCGGTGCCACCCGGCCGCCAAAGGGTTGGCAGAGCCTCTGTCAATTCATTTTGCCGATCTTGGCATACAAACACGCGTCTTGTGGGTGCTTCTCGTGGAACGTGGAAGACCCCAGCAGGGTTGGTAGTGCGTTCACTTAATTGTATCATCTCGCAGAAACTACTAGGTCTAGAGTAGGGCTTTGTTCGGCGCGACAAAGCGCCGACCATCAAGTTTGGGTATCTTAAAAAGCGTTGCCCAGTTGATATTGATTGCCAGCCATCATTACAAAACTTAGAGGCTGTACAGATTGGATGCTGGATACAGAAGAGAGAAAACAACACTCTTGGCTTCCTAATCCTAGGCCAGCTTTGCAGTGACTGCGGGCAGCGCCACCGGCGGCAAATTAATATCACATTGTCGTTCATTTTCCGAGCTTGAGGACCACAGCAATCACTGACTGGGGAGAGGAAGAAAAATAAGGAATTTTTTTTTAAAATAAAAATAAGGTGGTTGGAATCATGGGTGCGACTTGTAAGAATTGCAGAGGGTGGAACTGCATCCGTGCTCTTAAGCATTAATTAGGCATAAAGTCACGCGTTTGCCCGCCATTGAGCATTGAGCCGAATGGCGGTCAAGATTGGCCCATGCAGGTCAGAGTTAATTACTCCGTACAAAATCCATTTCCGTACCCGACCGTTCACGACGCGAGTAACATAAAGTTGACGGGCTGGGCTGGATCGAAGTGAAAAATTAAATAAAATAAAAACATGGTAGTAGGTGTTATTGACTCACGGCCAAACGCGAACCATGCAACAAAAACATGGAACAGGGCAAGGTAGTGGATTTACAGGGCATTTAATAGGTAATACGCGTTTCCGTTGAAAAAGAGGGATTTGCATTTCTTAAAACGCAGCTATGGAGGTAGGGAGAAATAATAGTGGAGGTGAAGGGGGGGTGGTTGGTCGGTTACTACCGGGTTTTAAATTGAGTTCGGGCCCTTGTTAGCTTCAACGCCATCAAATCCATTTAAACAGCGCTGTGGCGTACTGTCTACTAAGAGATAGGCAGCCAGTTGGTTTGCCTACAGTGTGTGCGGCCTAATTATACCTGTGGCGAGTGAATGAACTTTGTTGTCTGTCGTCGTTGATGTGCTTGCTGTGTGTGTTCTACGCGGGAGGCATGCAAGGCAAGGAAGGCATGCAGGCACGCCGTTTTGGTTTTGTTTACTGTAGTGTACTGTACGTACTCCATACGGTCGGTAAGTTAAGGTCAAAGGGCAGGTTCCGTCTTGTTCGTTGTTTCCTTTGTTGACCTGTTTTCCTGATTTGGGGTTAGCAGGGGTCGGGCCAAGGCCTGATTGGCGCAGTCCTGCGACGCGAACAAAAAATGATGCGGGGAGCTTGGCCCCAAAAAAGTCGCGCGCGCTTGAGATCTGCCTCCTGGTCTTGTCTCGCCCATCCACAAACCCATGGCATTTTGGTGTCAAATCTCCACTTTCCACCCCAGCCCGCCAGCCTTCTTTCCCACATCCTCTGCAGGGCAGTTAAAGTGCTTTTTCTCTTCTACGTCTATCCTTTTCTTTTTCTCACCGTGACTTGTGTGTGTCTGTGTGTGTGTGTGTGTGGTGTATGTGTGCATCCGTTATATTTTTATTTTTTATTTTTTGCTCTCTCTTTTCATCCTTCTCTCTTCCAAATTGTCGTCCACTCGATGCCATCACCTTGAGGAGCTTCAAAAAACCGTGTGCTGTATTACCGGTCTTATTGGTCTACTTGTGTCTGGGTATCGTGGTTTGGCCTTGTGTGTCAGGGGCACCGCACCGTCGAGGTCTAGTCTCATCGGGTCCAACTAGGCTCTAGTATGCATCTTTGAACACCGACTTGGACAAGACATCGATTTGACCGGCACGATCACCCAAAACACATACAGAGCATACACTCGAAACGCACAGACGCAAACGACGACGTAAATGGCCTTCTCTTCCCAGTTCGCTTCTCCCAACGCGTCGTTCGCGTCAATGGCATCGCACGACACATCGGTCATGGAAGAACCAAATTCTCCCGGTAGCAGCAACCAAGAGGCCTCATTCACCGTCTCGCCGGATTCTTCGATGCAGGCCAATGGGGATGAACATCAGCCACGGGCGGAAGAGAGGGAGCGGCATCCCAAGGGACGAAGAAAGCGTACAAAGTATGTTGTGTTGGTGGCATTTGAAGCTGTTCCTGGGCTCCCTGCCTGCCAATTGAAATCAGCGTTCAAGTTAGTAATATGGAGTACTGACATTCAGCCCTTTCAAATCACAGCGCCAAGGACAGAGCCGTTCTTGAAGACGCGTATAACAAAAACTCGAAACCCGACAAGAATGCGCGTCTAGACATAGTAAATCGCGTCTCGCTCAACGAGAAGGAAGTCCAGGTAAGTCATAATATACTAGGGGACAAGTGCAGAGATGGAACTGAATGTCGCCGTTACTGACGCTGTTCCTCGACGCGTTTTATCAGATCTGGTTCCAAAACCGCCGTCAGAACGATCGTAGACGAAGCCGACCCCTGTCCGACCAGGACCTTGCCGCGTATAGGAATGGAGGCATCAAGATAGTCTCGGCAGACGGACACGCCGGAATTTCGTTCTCTCAGCACTGCGAACAGGCCGAACATGACACGGCCCGATCGCCGGCTCAAACTACTTCCACCACCCCGACGGGTTCCCCGGACCTGGGACCATGGATGCCAGGGAAATATCACCAGTTCACTATGGAGGTTCCTGTCCCCGCAAAGACTCCATCCCACCCTTCGGTTAGCAGAGCACCGGCGGACGCGTCACACCACTCGGCCTCGTCCAAGTCATTCTCCGTTTCGCAATCAGGAAGTTTTGTCTCAAACCAGAGATGGTCCACGGGCGCGTCTTTCTCCACCCCTTCGTCCTTTAAGCGCCACACCGACGTTGGCGATGATTCGTTCAGGACCGACCCCTTCGCACCGTCATCGTGCTCCTCAATTGCTTCTGCCCCCATGCTACCCCTTCCTCGCACACACTCCCGTTCCGATTCGCGTTCCAACTCGGCGGTGCGCCTGTCAATGTCGCTTGATGGCAAGGCCACCCTTGTTTCGCCGTCTCCTGAACGTGCGAGCACTACGTACAAATATGACCCGCGGGTAGAGCCGATTCCTATTTCCATTCCGTCGCTAAAACGTTCTAGCCTGAACCGCAGCCAATCGGTCACATTACCTCCAATTTCCGTTCTTACAGGCTCTCTTCCTGGCCCGGGATCACTGGAAGGCGCATCACCCCTTCCTCCGCGGTTAACACGCGGCCGCTCCCGTGATGTCCACGCGTGGGAGTTTGCTGCCGATAACGGTTCGGACCGCGACGACGAACTAACGCAACAGGCCAAGGACGAAGCGAGCGGGTCCGCGACTGCAGCCATCAGCCTTTTGCGCACCACGTCGGCCTCGGCTGGCTCCGTTCGCGCATCCTCGCCGGTGCTTCAACCGAACGGAAGCAAGCGCAACGCCTCTGTGCGCCCACCTCTCGGTGCCAATGGTTCTGGAAGTGCTATGCAACCCTTTAAGCGGGCCAGGTTAGGCCGTGCGCAGAGCAGCGTTGCGAGACTTCAGTCTCCCATTTCGCAGTTCAACGTCGGCAGGCTAATCGACCACACCGACGCCACACACAGGCCAACTGGTGAGGACAGGGAGGGGGATGATGGCCCCGCCGTAAAGAAAATGGATGTATCTTCCATCCTCTCCATCAACGGCAACGAGTCGGATAAGGAAAATTGGAGCCCCGAAGGCAAGGACGTTACGACAACCGTTCCGGCTGCCGCCGACCGCATACTTCCACCGGTTACGTTCCCTTCCATGTCGGCGTCACGGAAACCGCTGCCCGGCGGTGGCTTGTCCAACACGCGTCGTAACATCTTTCTCATGGATGGCCGGCGCAGCCCTCTGAGCAACACACGTGCCTATACTGCTCCTGGCGGGGTGCGCGCGGCACGGCGAGGTCATAAGGCTGGATCTAGCATCGAGATCTTTGAGGACCACGAGGATGACCTCCGGGGCGAGGAGGAGGAGATGGTCACAACAGAAGGCCGGAGGGCTGGCGGCGGCGGGCGGCGTGACGATGAGATCGCCAGGTTTATGAGCGGCGAGGTTAGTCCTAGCAAAAAGCCGGACCTGGACTGCATCACAGGCCTCTTGTCCCTGTCTAAGGGCAACTGGCGATGAGTCTGATGTGGGTTGACTGGACAGAATTTATGGGGTGTGTATGATTGCTCTCAGGGCCCGCCTTGTTTTTTTTTTGCTGTCTTGAGTCTCGGTGCCTCTTGTGTAAGCTTTTGCGCTTAGTGGGTTGGTTCGCATAGCTCCTTGGATGGCCGGAATGTGGTTTTTATGGTTGGAGTGGTCTAGATTTTTGCAAAGTATAGCTGGCGCATGGCCATATGTATTCTTGGAGTTCTATGGGAATGATGGGAAGGTAGCAAGGTTTTCTGGGACGGAAAAGAGAATGAAAACAATGGCATGATATGTATCCTGGGCTGCCCCAACGACTCTGTTTTATGCGAGACATTAGGAGAGATGTTTTATTTTGTTTGGGCATGTCGCGGCCGTTTCATGTCTCTTTTTTCTTTCCTTCTTGAGAGCTACCGCGACATGATGTTTTGTTTACTAATGGCTGCCATCGGTCTTAAGTTCAAGGAGCGACCCGTATCAAGTCAGTGACCCTCCCTGAAATGAGGCCTTTTACTAATTAAATATTGACGACATATGTAGAACTTGTTTTTCCTTCATCAGGCGTGCAAGAAGCGTAGAAGCTCGGTGTTGAATAGTTCAGGGTCCTGCATGTGTCTGGGGAAACGAAAAGGGGCCACCCCCCCTTCCAGTCGTCAGCCAAAAGAAGGTTTTGCTTTTCTTTTTACCACTTACCACTACGCAATCAGCATTGCCCGAAGGGCAAATGGACAATCATCACAAGGAAAAAAGGTTCGGGTGGAAGAAAACTCACGCATAGTGACTAACCCCCGGCAACACAACCACGTTGCTGCCGGCAACCCAACCCGCCATGACGGCGGCGGTCCCGCGGACGACCACCTCCTCCCACTGACCCTCGACGAACCAGACCAGCGGGCCATGACCATCATCATCATCATCATCACCACCACCACCGCCGTCTCCGCCGCGACGCCTCGCCGGGATCCTCGCAAAGTCGGCGGGTCCCCAGTGCGGCTCCCTGGCGAACTCTGCGCCGTAGGCGGCCCTCACGGCGGGGACGAGGTCTGGCGTCCGGGACAGCCTGAGCATCTCGGCCAGGGTGCGGGGTTCGTACTGTGCCGACGCCGAAGAAGGGGGCGGCGGCGGCAGAGAGTGGTAGAGCGACGTGTCGGCGTCAAAGAAGCCCGCGAGCAGCAGGGCGCGCTCGATCCGCGCCGGGTGTCTGGTCAGCGCGTCGACGAGGACGGCGGCCCCGTTGCTCCAGCCGACGGCCGCGGCGCGCGGGATGGCGAGGTGGTCCAGCACCGCCATGGTGTCGGCCGTCTTGAGGGCAAAGGTCACGGGGAAGCTGCTGGACTCGTTGTCGTCGTCACCGCCACCGGTATAAGGGCCATAGGTGGAGCGGCCGAGGAAGCGCAGGTCGATGGTGATGAGCGTGGTTGCGTCCTCGGCGTTGTCGGCATAGTGACGGAGGAGGAAGGCGATCTGATGACCCCACCAGTCCGAGTTGGCAAGTGCCCCGTGGAGAAATACAATGGGAATTCGCTGGCGGGCCAATGTATCGGCCAGGCTAGGGCCGAATGTGGCATACCAGATAGCGTTGCCGGTGGCTAGGTCCACGTACCCGGTAGTGGTTGGGGGTGGGAGTTGAGGTGTGGGCGGCAGGGTTAGGTCAGGGGCGCTGTTGGTTGATGTCATTGTCATGGTCAGTTGGCTGGGTAGTTTTCCTCTACCTTAGTAAACCTATCTAGGTATTCTTCATCCGGGGTGGTTGAAATGCTAAACTGAGCTTGATTTGTTCTCCATGGGCATGAGTTGCCGACAGATTTTCAAGGTTCCCTAAACCGTCAGCGACTGCTTCCAGGGGTGTGAGTTGAATGATTATTATTTTGCACACCTCCCTGAACTATTTGGGAGGTAGTTTACTCAGCAGAGTTGGAAGGGTGTCCAATCACCAACAACTGATTTCTGGTTACTTATCACCCGCCGATGGCAAGTGGCACAAAATGCCATCTCAACGTCACATGTCAAGTTTTGCTGGTTATATGGTCTGGGAAGCGTATCTCTTTTTTTTTTCCTTTTTTTTCCTTTATTTTTTTCCAACAGGGCGCTTGGTATGTTGTAGGTATAAGCAAGCAACAGAGAATCCGGGGTATAATATGACATGAAAACTTCAAACCCAACTCCGTAGTCACGGCCCTGAAAAGAAACAGAAGAAGAAGAAAAAAAATACACACGAAACCGTCACCAGCGGTGTTTCTCATAGTCACATAAAATAGCGAGATGCTATTCCAAAAAAGCCTCGAGCTTTCAAACATCGGCAACAGCCCGTGCCGCACTACGAAGCTGCGCGAGAAGGTGGCATAGATTCTCATTGATAGAAACCATCTGCTCCTCATCCTCATGTGCGCTTCCCGATTTGTCGGAGTGGAAGATATCGAGCGCGATGGTCATGCAGGCCTGCGAGTCCGAGACAGGGGCCACGACGACGCCGCTGCCGCCGTACTTCTGCTGCTGTTGCTGCCGCTCGTCGTCCTGTCTCAGGTTCCCGCTGTTGCCCACGACGCTGCGTGTCGGTCCCCTGATGGCGGGACAACCCTGGCCAAAGTTGATAAACTGCGTAACCTGGGATGCCTGTGGCCCGTCCAGGTACACTAGATCACCCAAGGATAGGCCGCTCAGGTTGCCGGGCCCGGCCGCATTCTTGATGACGCCATAAGTCCAAATTGTGAGTGCTGCGTGGTGCACACCAATCGCGTAAAAATCCTTTAGATGGCCCGTTGGGAAGAGCTTGGCCATACGCAACACCTGACCAGCATGCCAAATTGCCCTCCGAGCCTCCTCAGACTCGGCCCATGTCTGAAGGTGGATGAAAACACGACGGGCCTGCTCCTCGTTCTCTCGGCCCGAAAGAATTTGTAGTTCATCCATCGACACGTGAAGATGCAACTGTAGTAAGTTGAGTGTCAGAATCTCCTGGGCTGAAAGCTCGTTCCAGTCGCTCGTCGCCGAGGAAAAGTCTTCCAGCATCTTGCATATCTCATGATGTCTCGACTTGAGGAGTAGGGATGCAGGATCTTGGGCGCCAATTTGGCTTCCCGGAGCGGTTGATGCCGAGACCCGAGAGAAGATGCTGTGCCGCTGCACCGCCGCCAGCTGGCGTAGCTCCCATATCAGCGACCATACACCGTGCAGATAGATGGCAGTGGCGTATTGTATATCGACTCGGTGCCGATCTCTTCCCAGGGCACCCATGTCTTGAAACAAAGTGACGAGCGAGGGCAGGACGTTGTTGCCCGGCTCGCCCCGTGCCAGATACTGTGTCTGCCATTCCTTGGCCGTACTGGCAAACCAGAGCTGTTTAGGTTCCGGCAGTGGTAGGGTAAGCTCAGCATAAGACACTTGTGGAGGTGTCAAGGTGGTCAGTGACTTTTGTGCGTCTCTCAGATGGCAGTGGAAAACAAGCCTATTTGACAGTGAGTGAGTCAGTCCAGTCAGTCATTCAACTAGTCGGTTGGTCGGTAACCAACGCCTTTGACCAAAGGGCGGCCGACGAAATTGCTGCTCACCTCTTCCAAGATTCTTGCTCCCTCCAATGTTTCCATTTCTGCTCGAGCACTTCACCTTGATCCTCAGGTGTAACTACTATTCTGGAGTAGTATGACCTCTTGAACTTGTTCCTGTACCGCATCATGGTTATTGGAATGTTCAGGTGGCATTCGGCAATCTAATCCATCAAAGCCCCCCCGCGTCAGCTACAACCAGTCGCCTTTCACAATGAGATAACTTCGATTGACTGTGTGTCGGGTGCCATCATACCTCCATCTTTCGCCGGTTACCACTCCACAGCCCTAGGTCTTGCATTAAAACCAGAGACTGTACAAGTCCAATATCATTGATGCGAACATGACTTTCTTCAAAACGGGCCGGTAACGTCAAACCTGAAAAGAAAAGAAGAAAAAAAAAATCAAAATTTTAGTTGAATCCGTCTCGGGGAAAAAGGGGGGGTATTCCATCACGTCGGTTACCGAGCCACTTACGCACGACTTCCTGCAAAGCTTGACCAAAGCGCCTCAGCGTCATGTTGGGACATATGGCTGCCCCGGACGACGCAAAACAGGCTATCAGCTCTGGGTGACTGTTGTTTAGCTTCAAGGTAGGCAAGTGCAGCCAGGAAGATACCGACGACATGTGAGACGCCACAAATATGTTGCTGAGAGACTCCAAAATTTCTGTCGAGGGGAAAGAGGATGCCACACGTCGGAGCGTATCGTTGCCACGACACTCGCTCAAGACCGAAGCCAGGATGCGGTCACGGATGGAGGGATCCAGCTTGTCAGAGATGATGCGCTCGACCTGGTTGAGCAGACTGTCCGCCTGGGGCACGGTGAGGTTCTCCTGTTCACAGTAGCCAGAATCTTGGGTCGTTGGGTTCCAACGCCATGGCGAGTTGCTCCAAGACTTCACAAGTCGCTTTCTCATCTTGGACAAGTCAGCCGCGGCCTTTGTCGCCGTGCCTGTCGGTGGCTGCTGGGTTGCGTCTGGCCGAGGAATCGCATGTCCACTCCACTGGTCCAACAAACCGAGGTCGACGTCATTTAACTCCATGCTCGAGTTGGCATTAAAGTCCAGAACAGACAGTCCCTGAGCGCCCACCATCCTCGACGGGTCTAGTTCATCGTAAAGAACATCTCGCATAAAATATGCAAAGGGCGCAGCATCTGGGGGGCTTCCACTGGTCAGTGGTCTGTATGGAGTCGTCGTGAAAGTTGCACCTTGGTACTGCCGGTCACATGTGGCGTCCATGGCCACGTCCCCGTCGGGTGTGCGAGACATGCTTTCAAAACCGGCCGCGGGATGGCCTATGACACCACTTCCGTTCGCGCTGTCCATTCCTGCGAGGCGTGGGTCCAAGGGCGGCTGGACCGGTAGCGTAAACTGGGGTTGCAAGAAAGCGTTTGTAACAGATATGGGCGTCTGTTGGCCGAAGGACGCCGCGTCGATTACCTGGTGCGTTTGCAAGGGAGAAGGCGAGTTGGAGACCGACTTTGTTGAGGATTTATGATCATGGCCATCTGGCGACCCTGAACTAGACCTCGCTGCGGAAAGATGTAGTAGGTGCATGGCAGCTGCGGAGCTGGCCTCGGAAGTGCTGTACTCGCATTTTTGGTTTCGATTTTTGCAGCGAGCACATGGCTTGATCTCATCACATTTAACTCGGGCACGAGCACACGCCTGGCAAGCCGCTGTAACCCGGCCAGCTGTTGAGGTTACTCTCCTCTTTTTAGCCCCCGTCGGATCGTCCTGGTGGTTTTGCCGATGCCTTTTCAACAAATCTCCGCGTCCAAAAGCTTTCTCGCAGATGTCGCAGACAAAGCGCTTTCCGAGGGTGTGAGTGGCTATATGCCTCTGTGGTTGAGAGCCTCGACCAGTCAGTCGGCGGTTTGCTCGGATCATCCATGACCTTTTTGGTCATGATTTTTCTTGTTGAAAGACAGATAGAGACAGACAGAGAGACACAGACTGATGGAGAAAATAAAACAAATAAAAAATAAACAGATAAGAAAAGAAAATAGAAAAAAAAAGAGAGAGAGAGATCGGGGATGGAAAGCTTACCTGGAGATGCTCAGGACGAGAGTACCTTCGTAGGCAGTATGCGCACTGATAAAGACTTTGACTTGTGGCATGACTGTTCGCTTGGCCAGTGTGCGGTTGTGACTTTCTCCTTGATGGTGGTGTTAAGGAATCAGGCGTTGGCTGCACAACTGCTGTGGTATCCATGGTAGCGGGCGAGAAGGGTCCGAAGGCGATGAAGAATGAAAAGAAAACAAACAGGCGGGCCACCGCCTCTCAAACGATTGTGTATCTGCTGTCGTCGATATCTGTGCGGAACGGGTAGAGGTGATCTGTATGCAAAAAAAAAGCAGATAGATATGCCCGCCAACCGTCAGTGCTAAGGAAGGGGGCCTTCTTTCTATGGGCGCAACGGCAGCTCCCGCGCTGGCTGCAGATCCCCAGTTTTACGGCGTAAATTTGATCTGATGTGATCCGATCTGTGTGATCTGTAATCTGGGATGTCGATTTGTGTTGTTATTTTTTTCTTCTTTTTTTTGGCACCGGCTTGTATAGCAGCGGCAGCAAGCCTGCCTGCTGTTGATTTCCGAGTAAGGCAACTGACTATGTTTGTTGCGAGTGTGACGTTTTGCGGCGACAGAGACTCTTGTGGTGTCCGCAAAGAAGAACCCGCCAATATGTTAAGCATGGCAGCTGCTTAAGCTGCTATAGGGTGCGCCGAGATGTAGTTAAGACGAAAAAGAAATAATAAAAAAAAAGGATCGCGCACCGCGCGTGCTGGTTCAACTAACAAGCTCACCCAAGCCACAGCGCGCTACTAGGTATGCCCGATGGCCGGCGCGGTGGATTTACATCGCATCTGTGCAGAGGCTAGCCTTGTTCCATGAACCCTGGTTCGAAATGCGATGCTACATGACAGCTTGGCAGTGCAGTTCAATTGCAGCTTGGATTATGGATAAAAAAGATTATTTCGATCAAGTGTCTTGACTAATCTTAATCAGCAAGCAGCTCTGGACATATTTCTTGACATGACCTTGTTGCATCCATGCCGTTCCATGGGGTGTGATGTGATTTGATCAGCTGAAGATGCGACTGAGTATGGTAGAGCTAGTGGGTTCCTGGCTGGACCCCCCTGACGAAGCCCCGCTTGATTGCGTCCCGGCAAAGCTAGGATCGCCAGTTGAGGGCAGGGCACCTAAGGGGTAAGAACCTAGACTAGACTGGCTTGACTGGTTGGAGAAAAAAAAAAAAAAAAAAAAAAAAAAAAAAAAAAAAAGAAAGTGAGGAGAGACTCCCGCGATTTGGGAGAACTTGACTCGGTAACAATTTCCCGCCCGGCTTATCCGGGTAGATTGTATACTTTTTTCTTTCTTTTTCGGACTGTGCATGCATGAATGATGTCGCTAGGAAAGAACTTAACACCAGCCGTTGGCGCCAACGGCGTCTCACGGCCCTTCTGTTGACGCGTATGCAAAGTGCGAATGCTACAGGGCGCAGCAAAGCGTGGGGAATGAACTAATTGATTGGTACAGTACGTACCATCGGATCCTATTAATGGCATACATGATGCTACTGTGAATATAATGCTTGCTATAACTTGTTGGTACAGTACAGTATATACAGTACTATAGTACGTAGAATGTTGATTCACGCATTCTGAACTAGTTCGTTTTCTAGCTATGTATCTGTTGCATGCATCGTAAGGATGTTTGTTTGGACGACGTAATTACCTTACTAGGTACGAGTGCATACCTGTGGGGGCGGCTGGTTTTGTTTATTCATGATATGTAGGTAGGTACAATCAAAAATACCAGGTAGGTAGCTAATGATTATCCCCGGGTCATCTATCTTCCTCGTTCTGACAAGCTGAATGACAGATATCCACTTCAAATCGGGTTTTTGCAGTTTTCGATGCGTAGTAGGTAGGTAGTTTACAATACAAAAGGTACCTACCTAGGTTCCTACCTAAAGCGGCAACTTCCGTTTCTGCCCTGCCTACTGGATACCTATGCAAAAGGTATACGGCAAAGGTGGTTGTTTTACCTACCTAATTGAGCTGCTGCTGGTCATTTGGAACGAACCTTGGATGATCATAATGCTCTCACAATTTTCTTCGGGTTTTATTTTGAAAACAAAAAAATAAAAATAAAGGGGGAAAAAAAAAGGAAGAGAAACACTGAACTGAGTGATGTCACAAAAATTCTAAATTCATAGTAGTGCAGGCTGTGCGTGCCGTGCAGCCGTTTAGACCCCTCATGTACCTACCTGCCGGTACGGTACGGTAGATTTGCTAGTGTACCGACGGTACGAAAGTACCTGCCGACTTCCTAACCTCCACTACCTTATTTGCAAGCGGAAGGTCTGGAACTGTAAAACGCCTAATATACCCTGTTTCTTGTTGCAACCTGAGGCACCGAACCCTGGGTTGTTGGTTCCAGACTACAACAGCACTACTACAAAGTGTGTAAGACCAAACCCCTGTCGACCGTCCCATATCCCTCCCAAGCCGCGTGTCATAAGGATGTTGTTTCCTTACCTATAGTTTAGTTCACTACGTAATGCGCACGCGATTAGATAACTCAAAGGATCAAATCTAGTACCCTTGTTTTTTTTTCTTCTTATGATTTAGAGTGCCAATGCAAAAATCGTTCAGATATTGCTCATGCCATTTCCCATTCGCGCTTCCCCCTCCTTTTACCCCTGCGCAAGTGGGGGAGAGTCACAGAGGGAATTCCAACGTTTCAAAGAACCCTGACCTCACTCGTTTCGATTGGCAAAAGTTGGGGGCATCCAAATCCAATACCACCTTACCGGGACATAAAGCGGACATAAAAATTGGGTACACACGCAAGCGGCAGGCATTAATAGCCGGCCCTAGTTGCACAGCCTCAATAACCACCCTCCACCTCCAACCGCCCCCAGTTTCTGGTTCGACGCTTATTTGTTGATTTAATTCAATTCTTAATTTATTTATTTTTATTCATTATCCACTATACCCTTTACGAAGCTGGAATTCTAGGCAGAAACTAATATCAGCAAATCAATCTTAATCCAGTGGATACGTCGTCGTAATCATCTTCGTAGGCCACTCGTATTAGCACACCCATTTATTCACTTGTTTTTGCTCGTGCACCCCCAAAACCAGGAACTAACTTCCTTGAGAAACGCTCACAAAACCTCCGCCGGTGGGTTATCCTACGTGTTGTGTAATGTTTTGTTACTTTTTGTTCCAGTTAAACGATACACGTTAAGTCTAGGGCTGAGGCTTGGCGTTCTTGTGCCGACGGTGGACGGTGGGTAATGATGTGTGCTAAGCTTTCGCCAAGGCTTCCTCCAAAAGCAGTTTGGGGCGTGCAGTGCATTTGTTCCCACCCACATAAAAAAAGGGCCACGTTAAAGATCACCCACGATTCCTTAGCCAGCACCCTTTTTTGATCCACACAGCAGATGTCTGCACTGGGTACGTTTTGGGTGGGGTTTTCGGCCAAATTGGACAGAGTGCATGAATCAACAACAGTGGGCCTGGCCAACAGGGATTAAAATCAAGATCAAGGGTTAAAATTAGGGGGGTTACGTGATTTGAATCAATTGGCAGAATTTTAAAAGGGTAAATGGTGCGGTAGGTGGTAGGTATTACGGTAGGTGGTAGGTATTGCGGTAGGTGGTAGGTATTGCGGTAGGTGGTAGGTGGTAGGCATTACGGTAGGTGGTAGGTGGTAGGTATTGCAATAGGTGGTAGGTGGTAGGTATTGCAATAGGTGGTAGGTGGTAGGTATTGCGGTAGGTGGTAGGTGGTAGGTGGTAGGTGGTAGGTATTGCAGTAGGTGGGTGTAATAAATGGTGTGGTTTGGGAGTTGGGAATAGCTTCATGTAATTGTTGGCCGAAAAAACGGGTTTACCGCTTTCGGCAAAATTTTCACCGCCTAGTGGCAGAATTTCATCCACAGGTGCAACATGGGGTCGGACGGGGTTGGGTGGGTTTTGGGTGGGTAAAAGTCTCGAAACCGTATCTACCAATGTTCACGCTGTGTGGATCAAAAAAGGGTGCTGGATAAGGAATCGTGGGTGATCTTTAACGTGGCCCTAAAAAAACATTAGGTATGTGCAGTGCAGTCAGTACTCCTGCATAGTAGGTAGTATTATACTACATACTATGAGATCTAGACCTCTTACTTATCATATTCCCCTTAGACAGTGATAGCTAGCTGGTGGATCCTTTCGTTTCCAGACTTGTGGTTATGGTAAGACAACTAACTACCACACCTACCAAGGCATAGACGCCCGCGGGTCTGTCCTTTATCGCAAACTCGGAAACTCTTCAAAATCGAAAATTGGCGCAAATGTATGCCAGAAAATTGTTCACTAAGTTTCAGACGCCGGCAGAGACGCCCTCGTCTGCAACAAAAGATTCGAAGAAGGGCGCTGTTGCTCTATACAATGAAATCAATTGTGCTTCTCTCGGTACTGTTCGTTTACGCAATGATCACACGGGTGAGATCATTCTCGTGCCTACGCCGTCCGACGACCCCAATGATCCCTTGAACTGGTATGCTTTTTTTTTCCCCCTTCACTGAGCGTCTCTTTGGTGGCTTATATCTCCTCCTTCTCCTCTCTCTGTCTCTAAAATATAGGCAACTAACACAATAATAGGCCCCAATGGTACAAAAATGTTGTGGCTGCCCTCATCTGTTGCGCAATGCTCATGTGCAACTTTGTAAGTCTGCCCAGCATATTGCCCACAGGCCTTGGCTAGGTGGTGCTCACTCCTGAAAAAGGGGCACTAACCAATTGCCTGCAGCTTGCCGCTGGCCCTACAATCGCCTTGGTAGATACCGCACTCGACTTCTTTCCTGATGCGGCTGAGCCGGACAGTAACTCGGATGCATATGGCGACGCCGTCACTGCTGTCGCCTATTACTTCACTGCAACTTCCCTCCTTCAGGGAGTATCAAACTTTGTTTGGGTTCCCCTTGCCAATAAATACGGCCGTCGCCCAGTCTACATCTTGAGCTATTCCATCTACCTCGCCTGTGCTGTATGGTTGGTGTTTGAAGAGTCATACAATGGCTTCTTAGCAGGTCGCATCCTCATGGGAGTCGGCTCGGGAGCGGCGGAAACTATCGGTAAACCTCTTCACATATTCACTTTGTCTGCTTCGGCGCCTCTGCCGGGGAATCTTTTGTCGGGCCCCAGGCCTCTCGGACTGACTCTCTTTCAGCACCCATCAGCATCGCCGATATCTTCTTTCTCCATGAACGAGGCGCGATCATGGCCCTATACACTGCCTTCCTGAGTGCAGGGGTTGCTTTTGGAATGATCATATCGGGGTGAGTCGGGTTGACGTTAATCCAAATCTTAAGTCTTTACCCGTGTCCTGTCTGACCCGAGTCTAGACTCATCACCATTGACCATGACTGGAGAACAATATACTCCGTCGCTGCCGTGTTGATAAGCATGACTCTTCTTGGAGCCGTTCTCATCTTTCCCGAGACGGCTCGAGACGCCTATGTCGGAGACGCTCATTCTGCGAGACCCGAAGCCAGATATCCCCTTCAAAACATAGGACAACAACCAGCCGTGAGCGATATTGAACCAGAGCATCATGGTGGGCAACCGGTTTCTGCACTGCAAAAACGGGGATACATCCAATCTCTCAAGGTATTCTCAGGTGTGCACACGCGCGAGAGCATCTGGAGGATCGCAGTGCGCCCCTTTGGCCTGATTCTTCTGCCTCCTGTTTTGTGGGCCGCCCTCGTGGAGTCGGTCACTATAGGGTATGACAAACCTCCTCATGCCCTTTTTTATTTATTTATTTTTACTTTTTTTTTATTTACGTCGTGTAGCATGTGTTGCAAGTAACTAACACGACTCACCTTTTTTTTTTTTTTTTTTTTTGTTGACAGCTTTCTCGTCGCAGTGACGTCCAACGTGGATGTGGCATTTGAAGGAACATATAATTTTGAGTCGTACCAGGTTGGACTGTGCTTCATATCAGGTGTCATTGGCGCGCTCATTGGCATCTTTGCGGGCGGTCATCTGAGCGACTGGGTTGCGGACGTGCTGACCAGACGCAACGGGGGCGTGCGAGAGCCCGAGATGCGACTGCCCGCTATGATACCACCCCTGATAACCACACCACTGGCCCTAGTACTTTTTGGGGTTGGCATAGAGCATAAGTTGCATTGGATTTGCCCCACAATCGGCCTCGGTCTTCGTATGTTTACCGATCTTTCATCTCTAGCTCCCCCCCCAGGTACCCTTGTACTCCTCGTTTATACTAACAGGGATGTGACATCCCAAGTCAACTTCTCTGTTACTTCAGGTACAAACGTCTGCCTTGTTTACGTCATCGACGCCTACCGCCCCGTGGCTGGCGAGATTACTCTAGCTGTCATGGGTTTCAAGTGTAAGAGCAATATTAAACCCACCCACTGCCTATTTGCAAATTGGCCTCTACTCTAATCTTAATATAATCTCACAGCAATCTTTGGCTTTCTCCTGTCATTCTATACGAACCCTTGGGTCGACGACGCAGGTTTCATGGACGCCTACGGATCCATGGCGGGCATCGCGGCGTTTGTCATTCTTGGATGGCTCCCGCTGTATTTCTGGGGCAGTAGGATCCGAAAAGCAACGCTCAGTTGGCCAGCTATGAGGTTTGTCAAATGGAGTCATGATAGGGAAGTAGGGGAGTAGTTTAATTATATTGACTCTTTGTGAGAGTGACTGGGGTGACTTTTTATGTTTTTCCATCAAAGTATATGTGTGCATATACCATAGTAGATAGATAAATCGGATCAAGAACCAGGCACAGTATAGCTCAGTATGAGTCAAGGCTGCATATTCCTAGATAACCTACTCAGGCAGTAGGATCGCGTGTATAGACTTTGAGACCAACCAACTAGTGTAGCGCTTATTCCCATCTGACCTGTAAAGATCTGGTAAAACTCTACTACGGAGTAAAAAGTTCTTTTTACTAGAACATCATGAACTGGTTGCCCCCGTCACGAAATCTGTCCGTAAGCGCGCCACCTGCACACCACCTTTTTTTTTTTGTATTTTACAGGGACCACCCGGCATCAATGACGGCATTCACACCAGTAACCCCTTTGCTCCTTGCAAAGCAAAGAACTTGCTCAGCCGTCTCCTGTTTGTCCGCATGGCCCCATTGCGGTGGAAGCCAAGCAGCCCCGAGTCAGCAAATAAAAGTCTCCGCAACGATAAGATATGATCGGCCGAGTCGAGTGTTTTCAGAAGGTAACCCTCACCGTCAACTGAAGAGAGCGAGAGAGCGAGAGAGACAGAGAGGATCCCACGTGGGGGGTTTCTTACCTCTGGGGTTACAACGCGCTTGAGTTTGCTGCGAGCAATGTTGGATTCTTGTACCTCTTTAGAGAAATTCAAGCCCCAGTCCTATTTTTACCATGACAAGGTTAGCGGATGGGCAATTACCGAGAGTATAATTCTCGAGAAAGAAGGGGGAAAAAAAAAGGATTCGCCAATAAGCTGGGAAGTAGCATATGAACAACAGGAGAAATGTTTGTATGAACAAGAAACAGGTGAAAAAAAAAGGACAACTTACCGTCAGCATCAACCCAGGACACACCGCATTAACCCGAATCTTTGGTGCTGCCAGAACAGCCAGACCCTTGACCAGGTGGTTCAACGCGGCTTTAGTGACGGAGTATGCCTTTTTTTTTTTTTTTTTTTTTTTTTTTTTTTTTTTTTTTTTTTTTTGTTTTAGTTTGTTAACATCAAGAGAATGGACGCGTGTATTACTCCTTAGCTCCAGAAGATCCTCATCATGTCCAGGGATATATCCCTATGAACGGCCCGAAAGCACGTCGCATTTGACACATCCCCACACCAATAAGGGGTATTAAGCTTTTAATTTTTTAATTTTTTTTTGCCTTCTTTCTCTTCTTCTTACTTGGCTTTTCTCTTTTCTTTTCTTTTTTCCCACCCTCTTATGAACGGCTCCTTACGGGGCCCCGTGGGAATAAATTTGCCACTCCCCGGCATTCATGCCACAGGAGGGAGGGAGGAGGAGGGGAAGAGGCGGAAAGAAAGAAGAAAAAAAATCATAAAAGAAAAAAAAAGTACATACCAAGCTACTTCCTCCCGGCTTGACCCCGGCAAGCGAAGATGTCACAACCATGCAGCCCTCGGCCTCATCGAGGTACGGCCTAGCGGCGTGTAGCAGCCACAGGTGACTCTTGACGTTGACGTTGAAACAACGATCCCAGTCGTCCTCAAAGACGTTGTCGTCAAGCGAGTCCCAGCCGCGTATGTGCGTGTACCCCTGGTTGCTAAAAATGACGTCGATACCACCAGCGAAAGCTACAGTCTCGGCTACCAGGGCCTGGATCTGCGCCTTGTCCCCCATGTCGGCCTTGATAAGCTTGTGCGTAATGCTACCACTGCTGGTGTTGTTGTTGTCGTTTGAGTCGGCCGTCGTGGTGGTGTTGGTGGTAGTGGCGCCGCCCGAAATGGTATGCAGCTCGGCCAGCAGCTCCTCGGCTCGCGCCGTGTTGGAGTTGTAGTTGACGATGACGCGGTATCCGTGGGCCGCGAAGAGACGGGCTCCCGCCGCTCCCAGACCGGCGCTGCCAGCCGTCACGAGGACGACAGGCACCTTTGTGGTGGGTTTAGTCGCTGCTGACGTTGATTTGGTAGCCATGGCTGCTGGTAGAAGTCAGTTCTCAACACTTTGGACCCTCTTCTGTAACTTTGGTCTAGGCACTTGTTTCGCTTTGTATCCGTCAGTACAAACACTATGCTAGAATAGTGCTAGTAAGGTGATTCTATTTCCTATTGCGGCCTTGCGACAAGGAAAAACAATGCCCCGTCTGTCTCTCTGCTTATCTCGGCGGGTAATATTCAGCGCTGGTTGTTTTGTTGAACAAACATTAATTATTAGTACGACAACACCAGAACACAAGTACCGAGTATGAACAATATTTGGATCCGATCCCCCAAACCCCGCACCAACCGAACCGAACCATACTGTCAAAGGTACTATAGTACGTAAGGTAGGTAGGTAGGTAGGTACTGTAGACACTCACTGCCCATTCATGGCCCCGCTCTGTTCACACTGCGAAGGGGGGGTTTCTTTTCAAAGTGGAACCGATATACGGGCCCAGTCTCAGCTGGCTCGTTAGGTGACCGAGTGCAAAAATGAGAAAGTGACAGTCTTTCATCTTTCATCCAAACCTCTTGTTTCAACTCCATGAATCTCTAGGTAAGTTGCTACAAATCATCAAAACCCGCTACGGGTATCTATCGCTATGCATGAATGCAACCTCGGTTGCCCTTTCCCTCCAAACAAAATAGCGCGATCTCTCGTTATATATATCCTGAGTGGTTTCATCTTTCTAGACTGTATAAGATGCATATCCGCAACCTGGAGACGCTACGTATGTACTTACGTTTCCCCCTTGACAAAAATTCAAAACTCTGGTGACCACAAGGTTACTACTCCTTATTTCATCCTCAAAGATGATAATTTGGAGTTCTTCACCGGTGCTGGCAGACATGCGCTGAGATTGTCTCGATCTGGTTGCTAGATGTTAGTAATGGCTTTGGAAACACTTTGCGCAACCAAGTCAACAAAAGAACTTCTAGGATATGGCAACTTACCAGCTTCCGACGCAAAGTAAATAGTGATGTCGTCGTGCTCTCCAGGGAGATCAGGGTGGTCCAGGCAAACAAAGGAAGCGTCATCGCCTGCTGCCGAAGCACCTTCATCTGATATGCGTGGCAGTGGGAACTTGGCATCGTCAATCTTGATCCCTGATTTGCTACCGCGGCCAACAGCCTCAAAAACATCGGTGCCTTTGAGCACGAATCCCATGCTGTGTCCGTGATGCCAGTCCTCGAAAAATGCCAGCAGTTGCGTGACCTTCTCCTGTTGCACCACTTGGATGCGTGTTGCACCCGCCTCCCATTTCTTATGGATCGGAACAACCATGCGTCTTCGCGAGATCCCAAACGACATTGCAGTACCGTCAAAGAGAACCTTGAAGCCTGTAATGGCCTCTTGGAAAGCGTGCAGGTCTTTCTTGTCGCCAAAGTGGAATGTCCGAATCGTCTGCGATGCTTGAATAACCTGCATAGCCTCCGACAATTCCCTTGGTAAGTCCCTGGATACGTCCCCCTCCGACACTGCCACCGTCAAGTCTTGTTGTGGCGGCCGCAATACCCTTAACCGGCACTCGTCGCGGATGTCGAGCCTGATCTTGAATTCACCAGGCGCAAAGTTCATTCTGTCGTTGAGGACACCGTGGTTGAAGTCAACAATCACCCTCAGTCTCTCAGCCAGCACCGTAGATGGTGGCTCGCTGTCGTCTCCCACATTGATGACCTTGGCGCCTTTCCACGGCAGCTGGCTAATGCATTTTATACCCTCTTCGTCGGCTAGTCGTTGTGATACCGTATACGCCTTCAGTGGAACATCGGCACAGATCATCTCATCATTGCCGACCCTGGTACCAAGCAGCATGCTGTGCAATTTGGTCCTGTCCCTCTCGTCATTGAATGACATGACCATTCTGCCTTTGCTCTGCCCATTCTCGAACTTTAGCAAAAGAGCCGGTGTGCCCTTGTCGTCTTTTAGGAAAGCAAATTGAATTGGTGTAGCAGGCAAGTAGGCATGATTCACACCACTCATAGTCCTCGTCCTGGTGCCAGTGACGACGGCGATGCGGAAGCCTCGGTGGTACGATCTGGGCCCTGTAGCTGCCCCTTCTCTCGCTATCCTCTCAAAAAGACAAATTTGGCAACTCGGCACAGCCTCTTTGGGGAACTGCCGCGAACCTGGATCTGAATCGAAATATTGAAACGACTTCAAAGTTGTATGGAATACCGCCATTTCATCCTTGCGGGGATAAAGTGTTGATTGCACCTTCTCGCCAAAGTCGTACATGCTCCAGAGCATGCGGTAGTCTGCTGCCGACATTCTGATGGCGAGAATGAAGCCCCTGGGAAGTTTGATCTCGAGAGCACAAGCCTCGTTGCGCCAACGAACGTCCTCCCACGTTGGCCCGACGTCTTTGCTGTTTTGTACTTTGAGTTGGATTGCACCGTTCTGGCTTGCTACCACCAGCATTAATGATGTAGATTTTTGATGTCGAACCATTGACAACAAACAAGGAAAGGCAAACTGCTGGTTTTCCATGCCTTGCTCCATCAAAAACACGTCAGAAGCAATCCTGCCGTACGTAAAGTGTTCCGTAGTGTCTCCTAGGGGTAAGGCTTCCAGTATCTCTCGGGGTGAGGTCTGCAGTTGAGGCGCCGCAAGGGAGCTTCCAGAAGACCCGTGCAGGAGCGCTATAATGTCTTGGCTCACTTGGGGATAGTCCACCCAAACCGAAAGTTTTAGGGTCTGCGGCAGCACCGCATCTTCAGGAGGTAAAAATCCATTCCGCTTCATTGACATTGAGAGTTTCCGCAGGTTTTGGCCCAAAGTCTTTCGCACCTCATCAACCTCGCCGTCGTAAGGACCTGGATGGTTGGCCATTATATCTGGCAGTATCTCTTCTGTGATCCAGTATGCCTTGGCAAGATCTGCATATGCTTGTTGTTTCATAATCTCCTGGGTCTGCGAAGGGCTGGGCAGCTTGGGACTGTCGCCACGCACGGCCGTTTCCAAAGCCATCCTCCCCTTCAGAAACCACCATGTGGCTGCTCGGACCAGGCTATCTGATGAAGAGGACATTAGGGGTCTCACAGCGTCAGAGTGGAGACGGAAGAGCGCAAATAAATGGCGTGACCGAGCGGCAAATTCCTGCAACGCATCGTCATCGTAAGGCTGCGCAATAGGTACCACAGGCTTTGTGGGCGAAGGAGGAGAGTCGGTGCGATATTCGGGTGGTGGTCGATTCCACTGCCTCGCGGAGCCTGCAGATTGCATATAGCTCGATCCGGCCGAGTAAGCAGAAATTGGGCTTTGGTCCATCCCCGGTTGTCGTACGTGGCGGCGCTCGGTCTGCTCGGGGGAGTTGTTGAAGGAGCGCATTCTCAGATCAGGAGATTCGCCAGCAAAAAGATCAGAAGGCTGGATCAGGGGAGATGGTTGAGGCAGAGGAGAGGCGTGAGGAAGCAGAGGAGATGCATGAGGCGGTGGTGCTGGTGGCTGAGGTGGATCAGGGGACAATGTCTGCGTGCGGCTTTGTGGCGGTGATGGGTTTGGCTGCGATGGCCTCCAGTGACCGTTATCCTCGACCTCTGGCTGCATCCCTGCGCTTGCTGAGCGATATGCCTGGGCCAGGGCTCTGCCTTCGGCCTGGCGCATCTGGGCTTGCTGCACCTCGATGAAGGATCTTCGGTTCTCATCCTTGTTTACGACTGGGCTCTCGAGATATCTAGACAAAGTCTCCGTTCCGGCAGGCAGTGACCGCGGGGCTTCTGCAGATGGCTCCAGGAGACTGCTATGACCAGTCTGTACACGCCGCAGCGGACCAGGTCGAAAGTCATCATTGGTGGCTTGACGTGGCGCATCGTTGGGTGGCCGATACTGATCGTAATTCTCGGGTGTGCGGAGAGGGGACCTCGGCGGAGGGACTGGTGAAGGGGTGGACCGGAGCTTCCTTCTCGAGATCTCCGCTGTTGGTACATCGCATTCGTCACCACCCTCACCAATGACGGTCGGGAACGTGTCAACGAATCGAACGACAAGACCTTTCCTACTCCTCCCTCGAGAGCTTGGCACACGCGGTAGTAAGCTCTGTTGTGAAGAGGTGACGTTGAGGGCGTTGGGGTATCGGGAGGCGCTCGAAGTGTCGAGTTTGGTGAGTATCGGTAGGCCTGAGCCTGGCGGGGGTTGAGGCTGGTGACCTGGAGATACAGGCAGGTCGGAGGGACGGCGGAAGAAGTCGTTCAGGTCATTACCTAGACCGGCAGGCGGGTCTGGATTGGAAGCTTTACGTTCGGGTTTTCCAAACAGTTTTCCCATAAAACGTCCTCGCTTGGACGAGGCAGGCTCATTGTCCATTCTTGCGGGAGCGAGGCAAGACGGGGGCTCATGGGATTACAGGTGGTTGCTGAACCGCTGTCTTGTCAGCCCTAGAGGCCCCGCACCACTCTTCGCGTGAATACCTTATTATGACGATGGCAGGAGTAACGTGGCTGTTGAATTGGAGGCGAAGATGTGTGGTGGACTGGTAGTAATTAGTTGCCCGGCAGGAACGTGGTCGCGCGGGCGGGCGGCCGACAGGGGGCGGAAGTGATTGTTGGTTTTGGGTAGTGGAGGTAGGGTAGACCGTCGGCTGGGTCCTAGTAATTTAGTTCAGCTACCCTGCGTAGGGTTGTTTTCGTTTGGACTTATTGGCTTGCAGCTACAAAGCAACATTAAAATCTGGGCGCCCGTGGCTCTGGAACATGTGCGCCTCGGACCATTGAGTGTTGACTACTATTAATCGTATACCAGAGCGTCAGAAATGTGTGGATCGCAAGGCGGCGCCGACCAAGGCAGTCGTAAAGGATGTATCGTGCCACGAGGCACGACGTAAGTTGAGTGTTTGTGTGTGCGTGTGCGTGTGTCCAGGTTGCAAATAGTGGGTGGATTGATTGATTCGACCTGTATGGGACGGGTTCGAACATCAAACGGCCGCGGAGGCATGGGCGGCCATGCGGCTAGGTGCAGGTTACCCCTCTTATTGGGCGTTAATTGGGGAATTTTGAGGGGCCAGGGGCCGCTTATGTCTAACTGCTGCCTTCTATTTGTTTGATTCTGGCACATTTCTTCAACAGGCACACGACACAAGGCGGCATTGGAACATGGATGATTCAAACCTTGATCGCGAAAGAATTATGGCAATAATCAATTCAACTCTTTTGCTTGTTTTTCTTCTCTGTGCTAATGACAAACATTGGTACCGTCTCAACTCTACTTGATCCCGTCCGTATCACCGCCAAATGCCGCGTTCGACTTGCCATGAAGATCATCCTAGTTTTATTTCTAGTCCTTCTTGGCGATCAATTAATTATACGAGGACCTGCTTAGACCCGTCTCCAAGGTTTCTCTAAGGGGGACGAAATTGATTCATGTTTCGCGGGTTTGTTGCCATTTTGTTATCTTTGTTTCGCCGATTTCTTCTAGCAGCGCCATCCTCAAACGAAACAAAACGTTACCAGAACTAGCATATATACTAGGTATACATCCATATACTAAGGGGCATCGGCAATTGTTTTGTGCGTCTGGATTGGAATCCATCCCATCTGATTACTATTACACTGCTTCACTGGCTTCCATGCATGGCTTTTGCTCATTACGATCGGATGGCAGGGGTCCTCTCTCCCGTTTCAGTGCCTTGGCTGATTTCCATCCAGGGTCCCGCCAAGGTGCGGAAACTTGGAATGTACTCCATCTTCAGCTGAGTGAATGGACGGACCCGACCCTCCGCTCCGTATCCAAGGTATGTAGGGCTGACTTATTGTGATTGAGTGAGGTGATATCAATGCTTTCATTAATACAAGAATCGCTAAAGGAAACGCAAGGGCGCTCCTGCAATATGACTTGGAAAACCTCGCTCGTAGTTTCGCACATGCGTCCCTTACCTAGGTACGATATGAAATTATTGCGCCTTATCTATTATGCGCAATGGCTGCTCAAGTCTATTTGTAATTCCACAAGCTCCTGCGGTTTTTTACCTTGACGATAACCCCGAAAGAATATGACTGGCTAATGAGGGCATATTTATTACGGCAATCAGTAGAACACCATACTTACCTCGCACTGGTAAACCTCATGTCCTGTTGTATAAGAAGTAGAAATAAAGTAAACGGCCAGGGTGGAGCTGGAAAGGATGTAAACTCCACTCCACTCTCAACCAGAAGCAAATCGAGCGCTACCTGAGGAGTATAAAGCACGTCTTACAGGTTGCCATGGCGGTGTTCATACCCACATACTCCGTAGGTACTCCGTACCTTACCTGTTTATTAGGTCTAGTCAACTTTTCTTTTCAGAGTTCCTTCTTGATAAAATATGCTTTTTAAGTCTAGAACGGCCCACCAAAGTCAGACAACAAATCGATCAAAAGGATTCGCGCCCGGCCCTGACATAAATGCTGCATGCGCACTTGACAAGCTTTTAAGAGGCTCGGCAAATGCTCTCGTGAATTTTCGAGTGGAGTAAACATAAACAACTTGGGTGCCTACCTACCTAGGTAGGTATGGTGTTTGCTGCCCGTTACCATTATTAGGGAGTAGCGCGTTAAGCAGGCACATCCAGCATAGTATGTTAATGCTCGGTCAGGGAATTATTTACGACCTTCTGCAACTTGTTGGATATTGAGTGGGCTTGTGGCTTATGTGCGTGAGAGGGATGTTGTTGTGCACTCCCCGCCCTGCCTGTTGGCCTGGTTCCCAGGTGCATTCAAAGTTTTATCATTTGTCAATATAGGTATGAAGCTCCTAGCACCCGGGCAAATCTGGTGGTATTGGAGATACAGGGATCAGAAGGTGAACCTCCTTCGAGCCTATTCCGAGGCTTAGCAAGGGTTTGTGGATGGTCAGGTGAACTGCCTTAGCTCCGCTGGGATTTCACGAAAGTCTTGTTCATCAAATAAAGTAGGCGAGGGTATTGATGCAACTGACTTGATTCGGTCCCAGCATCTTAGGTTTACTTGAGATTTTGAGGTACGAGGGAGATGTTTTGACTTCATAGGGTCCAAAGAAACACGGAACGACGGCTTTGAGCGGCTCAATACCTTGTCCAAAGACTTGCTTACCGCGTTCTAGAATGCTCAATTAACAATTAACCCAAAATCGGGCTATTTAATTAGCCCCACTACCCCTGGGTAAGATAGGGTCGTCTTTGACAAGTTCGACTTCTCCCCCCTGAGGATCCTTAATGCTTAATCCAGACCATACAGTACTGACTGTCTTAGGACCACCAGCCAGCACCTTCCCAGCGCGCATCTTGAATCAATAGCATTGTTCCACCACGATCAAAATGCATGGCCGGCTACTTGAAATTTAATGGGTGGAGCGTTTCTGTGGCACACACAGCCTCACTGTTCACAAAGCGATATTAGACGGATGTCAATTCAGACCCAGGAAACAGGAACGCTTGAAACGGAAAGCCATTTTACACTTGACAGACACCTTCTGTTTTGTTCCCTTACTTAGGTAGGCAGGTTTGGTATTATTTTATGATTTGCTCTGAAAGTGGCGTACGTTGTCAAACTGATCGTATTACTAAGTCACAAAATGTGATACTTCTAGGAGGAACATCGAACGCAGCCAGATGCCAGGTCCGAAAATAAAAACAAGACAAATTAAGACTACCTGTGAAGCGCTGCGATATCGGACTGTTATACTGTTCACCACAACAGAACCACTCTATTTTCATATTTACGTACCTGAGTGTGAAGCAGGTTGGTCCCAATTTCTAGTCGCTAGGTTTCGAATGAATGAATACTCAACGTCAGCTCTGTAGTCCGCCCATCCAAATTTCGGGGGGTCTTTGCCAGAAAGAGTCATCACTTTGCACTGTCTGCCTGGCTCAATGCTGACAGCCATCATGCCGTCCGAACATTCTCAGAAGCAGGCTGTGAGTGCGCCAAGGTGACGACTCTCCAGTTAATACCATGCTGCCCCTCATTGGCCAAGCACGTCCAAGACGTGATCCATTTGGTGTATCCCGCCCCGCATATACAGCGTCTTGGCAGTTAACAACGTCATCGTATGTGGGGCAACTGCCTCCCAGCTCCCACCTGAAAAAGATTCCCAACCAGCATCCCCCACCACCAAACCCATGTCACTGCTGACCTTGTTGGGCTATGCAGCGGGGGAAACAACTCTTTGGTAATTGATGACATTTTCAGCAACTGCTTCCTGACTCTTCCATTGCACATATTCACTAGGTGTCGACTCCCAAGTTAATGCAAAGAACTTCAGAGCCCACTACAAGGCTTGATCGTGAAGTTGCATAAGGATTCCATGAGGAAGTTGGGCAACGTGCTTCAAACGATTCCGTTTATCGAGGTCACCGTAAGCCGCTGAGTTTTCGCGTCTGTCACAATTGCAAGCCATCCTTGCCTACCGCATCTGTCTTTTATCGATCAAGCTCTCCGAGATTCCTCGCGACCCACAACCGCTTAGGTACCTATCTTACGCTCCCCGCGCTCCGAAAAAAAAAAGAAAGTTTTGCGCAGTCGCGACCATGATGGACTTGAAAGGGATTGTTCATGGCCACGGCCATAGTCGCCGCCGCACGATCTCAAATGCTAGTAAGTGCCTGCCTACCTAGTCAAGTCACGGCAGTTACCTTACCTTGTGCATATTAAGTGTACTTTGCCTCCTATTATCTACATGTGTAAATCGAGGATCCCAGCTAAGTTAGTGGCAACAAAATCTCAGGCTCCGTCAGGTCGAATCGCTCCGCAGACGACATGAAAGGAGAGGCGGCCCAGGACGACACGCTCGTGGTCGAGCCCGACCAGGGCAATGGTTCGTGATCAACCTCCGTGCCTTACCCAGAGAAATGTTTCGGTTGTGATTTGAAAGTTTGTGAAATCTAACTGGGAAGACGTATAGTCCTTACACACATCATCTCACAACTGCGCCCTGGTGCCGATCTAAGTCGTGTCGTGCTCCCGACATTTATCCTCGAGCCAAGAAGCATGCTGGAGCGGATTACCAAGTAAGAAAAAAAGACCTATTTCCGATGGTCATCAGGGTATTAGTCCACACAATGGACTTCCCAACAGTCCCAGATACTGACAAGAGTTGTGCAGCTTCATGTGTCATCCCGAGATGCTGCTACCGATACCCGATATTGACGACCCTGTCCAACGATTCGTTTCAGTAGTAAAGTTCTACCTGAGCGGATGGCATATCAGACCGCCGTAGGTCTCCAAAAACAAAAGAAGCAGCTTACGAATCACTTAATGGAAAATTAACACTTTTTGCAGTGGCGTCAAGAAGCCTCTCAACCCGATCCTAGGGGAAATCTTCACTTGCTACTGGGATTTCCCTGATAACACTCGCGCGTATTACATCTCTGAACAAACATCCCACCATCCACCAAAGTCTAGCTACTTCTACATGGTACCTGAACACCATATCCGAGTCGATGGAACTTTGAAGCCGAAAAGCAAATTCCTTGGCAACTCCGCCGCAAGTCTGATGGAGGGCACGGCTATTCTGTCGCTCCTCAATCGGGGCAAGGACCCGGCCAAGGGAGAGCAATAGTGGGTTACCCCGAAAACTCAGTTTTATCCTGGCTGGTGGTGCTGACTTTTGTTTACGGACCAGCCACTTGACCCAGCCGAACATGTACGCACGCGGTATCCTCTTTGGCAAAATGAAGTATGAGCTTGGCGACCATAGTGTTGTGAAATGTCCAGAGCTTGGACTGGTCGCCGACATCGACTTCAAGACAAAGGGATGGGTTTCTGGCTGCTATAACGCCATCGGCGGAACGATCAAGGACGAACACACAGGCGAGATCCTCTACGAACTATCTGGGCTCTGGAGTGACGAAATGTTTATCAAGGACATGAAGGTAGGCAGCTATCTCTTTCCCGATTGCTTGTGCATTCGGCCACTACAACTTCCAGACAAGATATATTCTAACTTCGATAATCTCAGACTGGACACAAGGAGATGTTTTTCGATGCTCACAGGTCTAAGCCATCCCCTCCTCTAGTCAGGCCGATAGAAGAACAGGAGGAGCGTGAGTCGCAGAGATTGTGGCAGAAGACAGCGCAAGCCGTCAAGGATTCCCAACACGAACTCGCTACGGAAGAGAAGACCAAGATAGAGGATATGCAACGAGAGGAGGCCAGCAGGAGAGCGCAGGAGGGAGTTGAGTGGCATCCCCGACTGTTTCGGCGTGTAAGGGGAGGCCAGGGTGGAAGTGAAGAAGGCGAGGAGGATCTTGAGTGGATCATAAATGCCACGATGTAAGCTTGGTGAGCCCCAACATACTGACAGGGACGAATGACTGACACCATGGCAGTGATGGCGAAACGCCCGAGGCGCAGGCCAACCAGATTCTAGCCATATATCCTATCCTCAAAGGCCAAAAATCCAGCGAACGAAACCCCATCCCGCCACGAGGCTCGTCGTTCCGTCAACCGAAAACAGAGGAGTCGGCGTCTCGAAGTGGTGATTTGATAGACTTTGATGGGGGCAATGAGTCGATACCAGCCCACGCTCCCTTGCAGCCGGACTTAAAAGCAACGACAGAGAAGCCAGCTACCAGTACCAACGGCGGCGACGACATCAAGCGGTTACTGGACGCAACTGGGCAACCGCCAAATAAGCATGACCCGCTGGTTGATTTTGGCAAGGATCTCAAGAAAAACCTACCCACGATGAAGAGAGCAGACACCGAAGAATCGGCAGATGAGTTCCATGATGCACACGAGTGATCAACGGAATGCATTGAGCTTGGTCGAAATCCTCCTCATCATTATAAGCAGCGGACTTCGGTGGAGAAGAATAGGAAAGAATCGGCCTCTGTTGTGTATGACTGCTACTTTTTTACCTTTTGGCCCCTGGGTCTAAATTTCTGCCAGATTTTTTGATTCGTGACGATGACCATTATTAGTGGTATCGCGTCCCAATAGCCCTACCCTTGTCGACGGTTTTGACGAAGCGCAGCACACATCTCGATTACCACACGCATGAAGAATCTCTGCTAGGAGTGTCAGTTGCATCAGCTTTGGAAGTGGAATCTTGGAAGTCTTTGGGCATCAAAACGTTGATAGATTATACCCAAACATGGTCCCGTCCCAACCACAACGCCAAACGTGACAGATCAAGACAGCAATAACAATGCTAATGCTGCATTTCCCATGTTACAGTCAAAATGAAAAAAAAAGAGTAAAAAAAAAAAGTACAAACTCCTGCCACCTCGCCAGACTTCAAAAGACTAGAACCGCCTCCTTGACGGTTCAGGTGTAGGAGAGCGGCTAACGCTGCGCTCGTCGCGACCCCTCATCTTGAGCCACTTCTTGGTTGCAAGTACCAGCTCGCGGTCGAGTTCCTCGCTGGGATTCTTGCGGTGTATAAAGTTGCAAAAGCCGCCTCGCGTGCAACCCTCGCCACTATTTAGTCGACAACATGCTTCTCGGAAGTCGGTCACAGGCGACAGCTCGCAGTATATAGGCCGTGCGGCGTACCATCTGCTATTGAGCTCGTCGCATGCCTTCTGGGCCGAGTCTTCGTATTTGAAGCGGGCGTAGACGTTACCGATGAGGTCTATTGGCGAGATTGATGAGAAATCGCAAATGTCAGCGCATAATGCCTGCAAACAATTCACTGGCGTCGTTAAACGCGTAGCATATGGGGAAGTGCGACTCACGATCATTGTTGTTGTCGCATACTACCAGCTCCTCAAGCTCGCCGTATTTACATAGCTCACACCACAGGTCCTCATAGAAGGCGTCAAAGTGGTTTTGCAGCTGCGAGGCGTTCATGTTGTTCTTGGGGTCGTATGCGGGATTCTGGTACATGTTCGGCATCAAGATGGTCTGGCTGTAGGTTGGCTTGACGTGTTTCCTGCTGCAACGATCGCCGTGGCGGCAGGCGCCGATCTTGAAGTAAAAACTGCAGTTGACCTGGCCGCGGGGGTTAGCATGTTGAAGCTTTTTGTGGCAGGTCACGAAGGAAGCGGTTCAACTGACCTTGTCCTGCTCGGTGCCGAAGATTGAGGCTAGGAAGTTCGCCATTGTGGATGTAATTAACGAGTTATTGAGCAGTCAAATTGATTAGCGCTGAAAATTCAAGATGAATATTGTATGCGAGAGTTTGTGTGATGAGCGAGGCTGATCTCGGTAGGTATTGCGTCGAAGTTGATTGCATCTGATGCGATGGCGAACCTTGTCTGCACGTCGCGCGCGCAAAAGTTCCAGGCGCGGTTAGTGGATAGGATAGCTAACCGCTTATCGTGCCGATAAGTCAGGTATGAAGTATGGCTTATCAATCCTTGCCCAAGTGTGGCGGTTACTGTGGCTGACAAACACGATTCACGGCCCCCCACCTCGGTCAGATCCAAGCACAGCAGATGCGGAAATGAACTGGGATCTTCCACTCGGACGACCCGACCAGTGCATGGGTGGTGCCATTTGGGAATTGACTCAATTGAGGCACCACACATCTGATTATAATCACGACGCAATTTCTCTCGCAGTCCTGTGCCGGAGAAGCGCATATGGAGGATGCACTCACTCATCAGCAGAACTCAGACTGCAGCCCGACTAATTCTACTGCACAATACGTTCCATGTTTTTTTGCATCATTGTCATACCTTGCCGACCAACGTTTGGAGTGTCCTGGATCGACATGAGCTGAAAATTTTCCTGTGATAGCGATCTACGATTTATTTTGTTGATTGCTTTGCCGGTGCCTATCTGAATGAGAGCCAACGGAAAGTACTTCTTTCTTCTTCTTCTTTTCTTCTTTCTTTCTTTTCCGCACTACGTTTTTTTTCTATCTCTTGCTTCTGGTCTCAATGCCATCCGCTGGTTGGCTCTTCAGCCAGGGAAAGGCGCTTGCATGCAATGCGCGGGAAAGAAATGGATGGAAGCGAGGCATTTCGAGCTGTAGCTGCTCATTGAGTTTCGTTGCCTTGGAATAAATCCTCAAGTTCTTGATTTGTGTCCTCCCGACCCGGCTGCGGCATGCACGACCAGGGATTGCTGGTGATACGTTTGCAAGCAAATCCAAAGATACTTTATACTCACAGCTTCGAAAATAGAGTCACGATCCATTCCTACATGAAAATTATGGAGTATCGGGTTGTTTTTAAAGCGCATCTACCTTTTGCTTTTGCCTTTTTATTCTTCATCGGTCGGTCCCTTGGAGGCCATACGTCAAATTTGATCTTCAGTGTACATCCCTGCTAAAAGTTAGAATTACTCCAGAATTAGTTCCCAATGTTCTGGAACCGAATGTCTTCCGTTTCGGTTGCACTTTCGGTTGCCTCATCGAGCAGGTACGACAGACAATGGAAAAAAAAAAAAAGAAGAAGGAACTTGATCTTTTACTTTCGGTTGTAGAAAGCAGCCAGCCTCGTCCTCGAAACCAAAGGTGAGTTTGCAGCCACGACGCCGTATGCCGTATTGCCGTGACACGTAAGGTGAAGAGGTCATTGTCTGACCTAGACTCAGCATCATACTAAAAATTCACTTGTTGAACATTGGCGACCCTGGAAGACTCCACCCCCGAGGCTAGCGGGGGCCACCCTGGCTTGCTGCGACCACTTGGCAGCCCATATCAGCAAGGAGCTCTTCGCGACTTGCATGCTTGAGTCGCTGACGTAGTACGGGAATCCGTTCTTCCTGCAAACGAAAGTCTTGCACTGCCCAGGATTCCGCTTCTGGGCACAAGCCGGCTATTTGGCATTTGTATCGTCTGCCAGCCACATCATCTCCCAAAAGGCCAACATTACTACTGTCTCGTAGCGTCAATTTCTTGATGGCCATCACAGCTCACATTCACTCAAGCTTTTCCTTTCCGCCGCTGTCATTTTCTGTAGTTCAATTGCGCTGACGTAGCAGCTAGCTACCTTGCCTTAGCTAGCTAGCGTGGTGATAGTTCACAGTTCGACGCAAGCGCCGCATGCACCCGTCAAAGTCTGCTTAAACTCCTCCGCCAGCCGCGAACATTGGGCGCGTGCATCTTTGCCACGAACTGGGACTCGCGAGAGCTTTTCAATTAAATCCTGTACAAAGTGACCAATCGACTTCTGTCATCCACCACCGAAAGGAATACGTGAGCCGGGCCCCCGACGGCATCGCCTCCTGCGGCAAAGATGGCCACCGAGAAGGAAGCCAGTGAGCTGAAGCAGCAGGGCGCCGTTGAGGCTGCCCAGGACCCCGAAAGCTTGGTGACTGCTGAGGACGCCGAGAAGTTGATAGTGGAAGAGAGCAAGAACGCCGGCGTTGCCGCTTTTTCGTTCGACCCCGACGCGAGCATCCAAGAGAAAAAGGAACAGATCAAGGCCGCGACGGTAGGAGAAACACACACACACACACACACACACACACACACACACACACACACCCTTCCGTGGGTTTACTATCAGTCGTTAAAGGTGGCGAAGCGCTGACTCGGTCGTCAACAGAAGCTACCAGAGGGGATACCCCACCGCAAGAAGGGCGTTGCGATAGCTACAGACATTGACGATGGCAGCAAGCCCGAGTACGATCTTCCTTCGCCGTCCAAAGCTGGCGTTGTCGACCAGGAGCAAAATGGCTATGTGGATGCGGATGGAGAGCCTGCAGAAGAAGAAGAAGAAGAAGTGATGGGTCCCAAGACAGGATGGGCACCCAGGATTGGCTGGCCTACGGAAGCCATCCAGGAAGCCCAGAGCTTACTTGATCACTCGACATGGCTGGAAGGTCATCTCCCTGACCATCTTTACGGAGGTATGTTCCTAGATACCTATAGTATCTCGTTGACATCTTCTCTAACAGCAGTCCTCAGACTGGTATCACAATGTCGCAATTATCGTATTTGCCTCCCTTTCATCGTGGCTCGTTGCAGTACTAGGAGGAGGCCTGGGTTGGGTCTTTATCTTGCTAGCTGTTTGCTCTACATACTACCGAACCTCGATACGTCGAGTGCGTCGTAACTTCAGGGATGATATCACTCGTGAGATGACACTGAAGCGCCTGGACACCGAGACCGAGTCCCTCGAATGGATCAACTCATTCCTGGTCAAGTTTTGGCCTATTTACCAACCAGTTTTGGCTGCTACTGTCATCAACTCCGTCGACCAGGTGCTGAGCGGCGCAACCCCGGCTTTCCTTGACAGCCTCAAGCTCAAAACTTTCACACTTGGGTCCAAACCACCGCGCATGGAGCACGTGAAGACCTACCCAAAAGCCGAGGATGATATTGTCATCATGGACTGGAAATTCAGCTTCACGCCCAATGACATTGCGGACTTGACTGCCCGTCAAATCAGAAACAAGATCAATCCAAAGGTTGTGTTGGAGATCAGGGTGGGCAAGGCCATGATCAGCAAAGGTCTCGATGTAATTGTCGAAGACATGGCCTTCTCTGGTATCATGAGGCTCAAAATCAAGCTTCAAATCCCATTCCCCCACGTGGAAAAGATTGAGATGTGCTTCCTCGACAAGCCTACCATTGACTACGTCTGCAAGCCACTAGGTGGCGAGACCTTTGGCTTCGACATCAACTTCATCCCCGGACTCGAGAAGTTTATCCTTGAGCAGATCCACGGCAACCTGGCGCCAATGATGTATGCCCCCAACGTCTTCCCTATCGAGGTTGCGAAGATGCTTGCTGGCTCGCCCGTCGACCAAGCAATTGGTGTGGTCGCCATTACCCTGCATGGCGCACAGGGTCTGAAGAACCCAGACAACTTTTCTGGTACGACGGATCCCTATGCAGTTGTGACGCTAAACAGGAGGCAGCCATTGGCCCAAACCAAAGTCATCAGGGACACGGCCAACCCGAGATGGAATGAGACACACTATGTTATCATCACCTCGTTCAACGATACCCTTGACATTCAGCTGTTTGACTACAATGATTTCAGAAAGGACAAGGAGCTTGGTGTTGCATCATTCCAGCTGGAGCACCTCGAAGAGATTACCGACCATGAGAACGAGCGGATCGAGGTTATCTCCGACGGCAAGGCCAGGGGTGTACTTTCTTGCGATGTAAGATTCTTTCCGGTTCTCGGCCCCACCAAAACAGAGGATGGCAGGGAGGAGCCTCCCCCGCAGACAAACACGGGTATTCTTCGCTTCACAGTCGAACAGGCAAAGGATCTCGATGGTACCAAGAGTCTTGTGGGCTTGTTAAACCCATATGCTGTCCTTCTGCTCAACGGCAAGGAAGTTCATTCTACCAAGAAGCTCAAACGCACAAACAATCCTATATGGGACAACGGCTCCAAGGAGATTCTCATTACAGATCGGAAAAGTGCCAAGCTTGGTGTGGTTATCAAAGATGACCGAGACCTCGCAGGGGACCAAATTATTGGCACATATCAGATCAAGTTGGAGGACATGTTGGATCTTATGGAGAAGGGCAAGGACTGGTACGACCTGGCTGGCGTCAAGACTGGTCGTGTCAAGATGCAGGCCAAATGGAAGCCCGTGTCAATCTCAGGTGTTATGAGTACCGGCGGCTACCAAACACCAATAGGTGTCATGAGATTCCACTTCAAGAAGGCGACTGACTTGCGCAACTTTGAGACTGTGGGCAAGTCTGATCCTTACACTCGTGTCGTCGTTTCAGGTATCGAAAAGGCTCGTACTGTCACTTTCAAGAACGACCTCAACCCAGAGTGGGACGAGGTTCTGTACGTTCCAGTACATTCGGCACGTGATAAGATACAACTGGAGGTTATGGATGCTGAGAAGATGGGTAAGGATCGCAGCCTTGGTTTAACCGAGGTTTTTGCTGGCAATTTCATCTCTCAGGATGAGACTGGCGAGTATCTTGTCCACGACAAGAAGGAGCTAGTAGAGGCAGGTCTGCGCCTTCACGGCAAGGGTATTGCCAAGGGCGTGCTGCATCACACCATTGCTTTCTATCCTTGCCTGAATGTGGCCGATCCGGACGAAGACAGTGACGGGGAGGAACCCAAGGTTGTTCGAGATTCGCTCGACGTACCTCGTCCGACGGAACCGGGTAGGATTACATCCTTGGACGAAGATCACGAGAAGCAGCCAATAACACCAAAGACTCCGCAATTCCCGCTGTCGCCAACGATGCCCAAATCGCCAACATCGCCGAGAACACCAAGAAAATCACGAGACGAGCAGACACCTCCCAAAGTTCGGCTGTCACCCCAGGAGCTTCTCAAGTACGAGTCGGGTCTGCTCATCTTCAAACTGATAGAGGCCGATTTGTCCAAGAGCAACAGCCACGTTGATCTTTATGTTGACGACATGGCATTTCCCTCATATATATCTTCGCTCACTCGCAGCAAACATCATAAGTTTGATGAAATTGGGGATTGCTTTATCCGAGAGTTGGACTTTTCCAAACTGACTATCAAGGTCAGGGAAAAGGTGGACAAGATGAGTGAACGCCAAAAGTCTGATGAGGTCCTTGCTAAACTCAAGGGCAGCACTATCGAGACCCTCAAGCAATGCCTGGTGAGTGCTCTAAACATTATGGTCGAGATATCCAAATGCGAATACTGTTTACTAACCACAGAACTGCTCAGAACAACCCAACAACACTGAAAATGAAGGACGATGACGGCAAGCCATGCTCCATCAAAGTTAGCTTGAAGTACCTACCAGTCAAGATGAAGCTCGATCCCAGCGAGAGCATAAACAACATGGGCACTCTCCGCGTCGATGTCCTTGATGCCCACGATTTGCCTTCTGCTGACTCTAACGGCAAGAGTGACCCTTACTGCAAATTTGAGCTCAATGGGCAGGATGTGTTCAAGACGAAGACGGTGAAAAAGACACTCAATCCTACATGGAACGAGTTCTTTGAACTTCCAATACCTTCTAGGACGGCTGCCAAATTCAAGGCAACAGTATGGGACTGGGATTTTGCAGATAAGCCAGATTTCCTTGGCCAGACTGACATAAACCTGCAGCAGCTGGAGCCTTTTATGGCTCAAGAGTTCACATACCGCCTGGAAGGAAAATCAGGAACCTTGCGGCTACGACTTCTCTTCCGCCCTGATTACGTTACGCGTACCCGGCAGGGCACCTCAACTTTTGGTACTTTTGGCGCTCCAGCACGCATCGTTACTGGCGTTGCAGGTGTTCCAATCAAGGGAGGCGCGGCGGTGGCAGGCGTTGTGGGCCATGGCGTTGGCAAGGGAGCGACTTTTATCAAGGGCCGCTTCACACGCAAGAAGACCGAGAGCAGTATTCCCGAAGTTCCCGCTATCACCATGAATGGAGAAGACGCGCCGCCGGTGCCACCTGTGCCAGGACTGGGCCTCAAACGATCTACCGGTCTCACCCTGGACAGCGAACCAAGTGTAACGCCACCAGGGCCTGCCAACGGCGCGCCCAACGGCGGTCATAGCAGGTCTAGGAGCATCGGCGCCAACTCGGTACACAGCATGGCGCCAAGTAGCCCAGGAGCGGGCACCGCGACTTTCACTGTCGTGTCCGCCAGTGGTTTCCCGCCGTCGGCCGACACCTATGTTGCTGTGTGCCAAGTTGGAACCAAGACCAAGACCATTGGCAAAACCAAGGACCGCAGACCCTCCGCTTCGAATGGCATCATCACCTATGACGAGACGTTCAAGACGACCTGCACACCCGACACCCAATTTCAGATCCAAGTCAAGGAGAAACACACGTTTAAGAGTGACGACGATCTCGGCGAAGCTCTTTTCTTTGTCGATGAGAGTGGATCAAACGCTGACAAGGAAGTCAAGGTCGGTACCGGTAGTGTCACCATCCGAAGCACCTTCGTGTCCAACGATGCGGCAAATGGTCTAGTGCCGGAAAGTCCCAACCGATCTTCGACGATACGGCGTAGCTTCCTGGGTAAACGTATTGAACCACGCAATGCCCCGCCAAGCCGTGATGGCACGCAGTAAATGGCGCGTCACGCTTTGATTGAGAAGATGCACCACTATAGCGTCTGTCTCTTTGCATGGCTTGATTGGCTTCGATACCTGGCCAACATCCTCCTCTTATCTGCTAGCTGCAGATGAATAAGGAATCATCGCTTGGATTTTTTTTTCAGTCGTGTATTGTCTCTTTGGGTACAACATATAACATGCTAGTTAAAAACAAACTACCGACAGGCAGCCGACGCGCAGGATCACCAAAAATTTTCCTATGTCTATCATGGTCAACCCACACGGGTAGCTATTTTTCTTTTTTTTTTTAACTGCCAGAACAAAACCTTGGGTTTTCCCGAGTTAGTACTTTCAGGGCAATGACCCTATCCAACCTAATTTTCTTTCCTCTTGGAAAAAAAAAAGTCCTTTTGTTAGCATTATTGATAGCTGTTAGTTTTAGCCACTGAATTAAATGAGGAGTAATGAGTTATGAACTCGGGCAGGTCTCACATCGCACAACGCTAATAGTGACATTTTTTTTTTTTTTTTGTGGTTCGGAAGTCTTTACTCTCTCTACTAAAGAAAAGAAAATGACCATTCAAAAAAGGGGGGTATTGGGGTATCTATCATTATTATCAAGCCACCAGAAACATCGTCGTGGAACAAGCTTGACTTTGATAAAAGAAGTAAAATAGAGAAGCGAGAGAAAGACAGAAGCCAGAAGTAGATATACTCCACCGTCAAGGGCTAATCCTCGGCCAAGAGACGTTTAAACCCCTCCATTCTGTCTTTGTAATCGGCAACCTTGTCCTTCAACACCGTCCGCTCGTTCTCCAGCGCGGCGATCTTCTCCTGCAGTGCCGAAATTTGGCCATCACGCTTCGCGATACCCTCCCACGCCGCAGCCTGGCCCATTTTGGCACCTTTGGTCTTGAGCACCTCGGCATCGAGCCGGCGGCGGATGGCGGACCGGAGCGCGGGCAGATCCATGACCATAGCTGCTCCATCTGCGGAGGCATGCGGTGAGATTTGGCTATCCAGAAGCGCGAGGATCTGGTTTGTGAGCTCGTAGCTCTCGCTGTCGTCCTGCTGTTGATGACTGGAACCCAGAGTTGTCGAGGACGAGGACGTAGCCGCTCTGGAGGAGCCCAAGGGAGTATCTCTGGAAAATGGCGTCGACGTCGGTGAGCTGATGCCATTGGGCGTGCTGAGCCTCACGCGCTTGTTGCTAGAGCCGCCCTCCCCCTCTCGTGCTATCAGCAACGTA
Source organism: Pyricularia grisea (assembly GCF_004355905.1). Taxonomy (NCBI): domain Eukaryota; kingdom Fungi; phylum Ascomycota; class Sordariomycetes; order Magnaporthales; family Pyriculariaceae; genus Pyricularia; species Pyricularia grisea. The sequence goes on along the minus strand of NC_044973.1, from coordinate 4,299,111 downwards.
TTCCGGCTCAGCGGGGTTGGCAGGCCGCCACCTAGTGCGACGCCGATGGCATGCCCCTGTCGCTGCTTGGGCGGGGTGACGGGCTGCTGGATACTGCTGGTGGCGTGATCGGCGAGGTCTGCGAGGCCCCGCACCAAGTCTGGGTCGTTGAAGCCGTCCGAGAAGTCTTCTTCGTCTTCCAGACCATCTCGTCTGCGCTTTGAAGATGGTGGTAGCGCAGAGGGGCTTTGTGTCGGGCGGCCTAGAGTATGAGAGGAGTTCTGCAATGTTGAGTTGCCACCACTCGAGTGTTCTGCTGCGGCAGCAGCGGCGGCGGCGAGGGCCTCATCACGATCAATCTCGGCGTCGGTGGAAAGGGACGCGGCGTCATCATCATCATAGTCATCGTCTGAGTTGTCAGAACCCTTCTTTGCAGTCGCCTCTAGGTTGCCGGTAAACAAGCGCTGGCGACCGACAGGACGCGTGGGTGTCTTTGGTGTGGTGGACACGATCTGCGTCTGCCGAAGACGGCGCTGCGTCGAGGACGGCGTCATGGCGGCGATTTGGGCCTCGGCCTCGGCCTCGACGACGCGGGCGTCATCGTCCCAGAGGAAGAAGTCACAGCTGGCGCGCCTGTCTTTGGAACATGTCCAAAACCTGCGTCCTTTGTTTTTGGTTTCCTTGCTCACTGTGCGGATGTCGGCTAGGATGCGGGGTATGCAGTTGCCTTTTAAAGAGACACCTATATTAGAGACGTGGATCGAGATCCTAGGTAGTTGCTTGATTTTGATTCAAGTGTGTGAACGAGGAAGATATGGATAACTTACAATACCACCTCTTTTCATTCTTGTCATAGTAACCTGTCGGCTCTGCTGGAGTAGTGCGCGTGCTCGATGAAGAACCTCCCCCTCGTCCTTGGGCGTATGAGGGAGGCTTGCGGATCCGCGAAATGAAGCGCGGCATGACGTAATTGGCGGTATTCGTTCACTGTTGCGAATGGCTCTGGGAAGGTTGCTAAGTTTGTAGCAGGTGCATAAATAACGCCAAAACTGCCTCAATTGCTTTCCAAGTAACCTCCAGAATAGAGAAGGAGATCAGGTGTCCATCCCATTGATGCGAACGGAGCCTCGCCCGCCCGTTGAAGCTGAGCTGAATGAAATGAAGTCTTGGTCGGGAAGTTTGCAGGTGGCTGGGGAAACCGACAGGCACCCTGGAACGGCTGAGCTGAGCTGCTTGCTATAGATAGACCCTGAAATCTATTCTATTCGTTTGTACCAGACCCACCTGTCCCACTATTACCCGTTGCAGTTGATCCAGTTTCCCTTTCAGTTACAATTCCTTTTCACTCACTACATGTAGACAAAAGTCCAAACTTCAATAAAAATTTCCCAACATCTCTTTACCCGCTTTTGGCCAGCTTAATCCTGCACATCAGCGGCTTCTTGTCCCAGAACGCAAAGGCCTTTTGCTGATTCCACGGCGCTGCCCCGTCGTCAGCAACCAGTTCCATGTCGAACCGGAAATACATGCAGGCCAGCATCAGCCGCATCTCGTGCATCGCCATGCTCTTTCCAAGACAGTTGCGCGGTCCAACGGTGAACGGCTGCGACGCCTCCAGCCGGTCCGAAGCGTAGCGCTCACTGTCACCGTCGTCGGCCAGATCCCGAGCCAGCCACCGCTCCGGCGCGAACGTCTCAGGGTCCGTAAAGTTGCCCGGGCTGTGGCTGCTTGCGTAGTGATGCACTGAAACTTGGGTGCCCCCGGGCACCCATTTGCCAAGGATGGTAGCGCCCGGCGATGGGACCTCACGAGGGACTCCGATCGGCAGGGGTGGGTAGATGCGAAGTACTTCTTGGATACCTGGGCTCGGCTGGCGTTAGAATCTCTAAATATTTCTCCCCCCATGTCTATCTGGAAAGTTGTGTTTGATTATCTCGATGTCTGCCTGGGGCCAGGGTAAGACTCCGGATGCTACGAGGTTGGATGACTTACACGCATTCAAGTACTTCAACGGGGCTGTCGTCTCCATTGTGATCTCCTCCTCGCTCGAGAATCGACTGCGGATCTCATTCTTGAGTCTGGAAAATTTGCTTGGGCTTGCGGTGAGGAAGTAAGTCAATGCCGTCATTGCAGTTGCTTACATACCATGAATGTCAGCAGGGAGATAAAGAGTCAAATAGAGCACCAGGGAAACCGAACCTGTTGTTTCTGATCCAGCAATCATGAAGCTCTCAGCATTGGAGTGCATCTCTTGCACGGTGAGCCGCTGGTTTTCCTTTGCCGAGAGCGCGTAGCTCCAGATGTCGACCTGAGGAGACGACCCTCTCGCAAGCCTCGCGTTGACGCGGTCAACATTGTGCTGGTGCGACTCGTACTTCAGCTGCGTCACCCACTTTGGCTCCAAAAGGTTGAAGATCTTGGACAGGAGAGGGTAATACTGGATGAACTGAACGACAGGCATGATGCGGACACCAGAGGCAAGCGACTTCATCCACTTGCTGTATTTTTGCGTCTGCAGCATACCCAGGGACTCGCCCAGCGCCAGGTCGCCCATGATGTCGAACGTGGTGAACTCGAAGAGCTCAGTCAAATTGGCCGGCTCGCCCGTCTCGGCTGCTTCATCGGCCAGGATTGAACACAAAAGATCGATCTGCTTTCGAAACAAGGGCTCTTGGCTCCGCAGTGCGCGCTCGGAGAAGGCCGGAGAGAAGGCCGCGCGGAACCTACGGTGGATATCGTGGGCAGGGACGCTGGTGATCGGGTTGATTCCTGCGCCAGCGATTAAAGATTCAGAAGCCGAGCTTGTATTGGACACCATGAGGGCGAGGATCGAAGCTAGGGGAAGAGTATGGTACTAACCATTGAAAGGTTCTACATACCACGCCTTGATGCGTGGGAATTCCTTGACCCCTTTCTCCTGCCCGTAGATGGCCTTCCACGCTGAGCCGCCCTGGTCTACGTAGCTGAGCTCATCCGGGCAGAAGCGTACCACTGGCCCGTACTTGAGGTGGAGACTGTGCATCCATTGGACTTGATCACCCCTCATGCGTGCGATACAGAAGGGTAGACGGCTCAGCGCAGCCCACCACGGACCTGGAAACTTGGCCAGAGGGTGAATAGCGAGGGTGTAGACTGCGTTGCTGACTAAACAAAGCGACAGGAATACGAGGGAGATGGTGGGCAAGCCCCAGCTCCGAAGAGTGTCGACGGTGCTACTGATGTAGTCCATTTTTGCCAATGGTGGTCCAGTTTTTGTTGCGCTGGGAGGGGGTTCTTTGGGATGTAGAGGACTCGGTACAGTTGGAATCTTGGACTGGGAGGATGGTTAAGCAGTCGTTTTGGGCCTGGAATTTATATCTCAGACTTTTGCTTGCCTATGATCAATCATTCGGCTTTTTCCCTAGAGGATAAATCCGTGGTTACGAACTTGCTCCGTTGACTTCGGGTTTATCGTTTCTCGGATGTGGTCGCCGGAGACGCCTCGACAACCCCGTCGACGGCCTTGTCTCCGGTATGTCCGGAATTAGAATCGGAATACTACAACGGTTCGTCGGCTTCGGATTAAGGGTCGGGATCTGTTGTCTGCAATGAAAATTAGGGGGGGGGAACAAAAGACCGGAGAAGAAGGATGAGAGAAATCCGGATACCTACTTGGGTAGGCGAGGCACTTTGCAGAGGATATATTCGGGCACTGATCGCACGCCTGTGATCTAGATCCGGCCCTACTTATTGTACTTTTGTAATAAAAATAAGCTAATAAGCTAACTCCCATTTCAGAGCGTATTCAGCTGGACAAATTTCAATGTGCCGGAGTAATCGCCCTGCATCTTTTCTGGGCACGCTAGACTTTTCCCTACCTAGCGATACTCCGGATGACAGCCATCATTCAAATTCTATAGGATCACACTTGGGTTTCCGGGGTAGCTACCTTATGTATGGATATCAGTCACACAGTCTTGGCATGTACCGTTAGATCCACCATGATAACAACGCATATTTGTGACACAAACAGAACACAACCTTGTAGTATCTGCAGCCTTGCTGCACTTGACCGATCGATTTGCCGACCAAAAGTCTTATTGCATGCTTCACACAATATCGCCGGGAATTTAAAAAAGGTTTGGTCTATTATCGACAGTCGGTGTAGGAATCTATGCCGGGATAGAAGTAGGGGGTATATAAGACAAAAGCCAGAGAAGGTCAAGGTATCAACACATAATAACAAGAGAAACAAAAAAAAAAAAAAAAAAAAAAAAAAAAAAAAAAAAAAAAAAAAAAAAAAAAAAAAAAAAAAAAAAAAAAAAGAAAAACAGTATTAACAAAAAAGAAAAAGAAAAAAAAGACAATCCCGAAGAAGCTGATTCTTATCAGAGTAAAAGGGGCAGAACTGAAAAGAAAGAAAAAAAATGTCGCCGCAGTCTTTCTCTCATATATTATCACATTCACAGCGCAAAACAAATCTTCATCAAACCTCGTAGTAGTAATTGTCATCCAGCCCCTCACGGCTCGGCACCTCACCCGCCCCCGGAGCGGGACCCTGATACACCGCCTCGACTCTGACGTTTAGCAGCCTGATTTTGAGCCCGTAGTCGCTGACGAGGGTGACGAGCTTGTTGGTCTCGGACGTGATGGGTTGCTGGTTGAGCAGCATCAGCAGCCCGTCGAGCCACTCGGAAGCGAGCGAGTGGTTTAGCGGGTACAGCGTCACGATCGCCTGCTCCTTGGCGTCGCCCCCGCGCGCCGCCTCCTCCGCATTGACGTAGCTGTAGATTGTAATCTTGGTGGTCGCTTTGGGCGGTGTGGTGTTGCTGTTGGCGGTGGTGTTGGGGGCGTTGGGTCCGTTGCGGAGCGTAGAAGAGCTCGAGGTGCTGCGCGCGTCCTCGCTCGGCGCCGAGACGTTGGACACCACGGAGCTGATGGTGCCCAGGTCCACCTTCTCCGTCAGGTCTTCCAGTCCCGGGTCCTGGGGCGTTTGCATGGCAAAGTCGGCGTAGTGGAGAAACCGCCTGTTGTGGGAGAGCTTGGCGAACCTCCAAGCCTTGGCCTCGTACAGCCTGCGCTTCGTCGTGTTGCTGTCTTGCCGGGTGTGCTGCGGCTGCTGTTGGTCGCGCTTAGGGATCGGGCGCGTGAACCATGAACCGTGGAGCAGACACCGGATCCGCTGCTCCTTAACGAACTGCAGCGCCTCATGCTTCAGGTCCTCCCGGACCTGGTACATGTGCTGGCCCCACTGGTCCTCAAACGAGAGCTCAAGCAGGTTCATCTGGAGCTCCCGTAGCCGGGCACAACTGAATTCCTGCAGCTCATCCTCAACCTCTAGCACATCCTTGGTTCGCGGTGCCTGGCCTACCACCTGCTCAATCAAGATTCGCACCAACTCGGCCACCTTGTCAAAGTCGTCACGCTTTGCGCCAGTAGCCTTCCACAGGCGGAAGAAGGCGTGCAATCCTGCCGTGTGCAGTCGAGACCACTGTAGCAGCAATGGCCTGAAGAGCCTGTCGTGGCTCTTACTCCCCGGCTCAAGCGTCTGGTACGCCCTCAGATCTTCACTGTCCGCCTTGTCGACCTCAAAGTGCTCGTAAAGAACCATGCTAACGGCAAAGCTGGCACGTGCAATGGGGCAACGCTCCTCCATGGGCCGGGTAGCCTGTTCGAGAAGCAACTTCTGGAAGCCCTCCTCGTTCTTGCGCACATAGTCTGTCAAGTCCATCATGCCTAGAAATCCTGTCGACTCGAATTCGATGGCAGGACTCTCCGTCTCGAAGCCAAGACGTCGCCACTTTTCGGGATTGTGTCTCTTGCTCGTTTTTTCTGGGACCGCCGGTGGGCCGTCCGAACCGCTAGTATCGGGACCGCTGCCTGTGGCGGTGGCGTGCTGCCGATCGGGGGCGCTTGCAAGGTGCAGACCTTTGAGAGCCCTGCGGTGTTCGGGTCTCTCCAGGTCGACACGGACCTCCTTCCACCGGTGGAGCAGCGCCTTCGTAAGGGACTGAAACTCGAGCAGCGGATGTGCCAGGTCCTGCAGGGCAGAGCTCTGCATGAGGTTGAAGACGGCCTTGATCAAACCGAGGTCCTGCAGGCGCTTGATCAGCTTGGACCACTCCTCGCCCCCATTGGTGGTAGACGAAGGTGACTTGGTCGAGCTCGAGTCGTTGGACACAGCGTCGCGTATAAGGGCGTTTATCAGCGCAAGGGCATTGGCACAAAGGGCGTGATCGGCCGACTGAAGCTGCTGGATGACCAGCTCGAAGAACTGCGGGTAGACGGCGACGGCAGGCTTAAGGGCGCGGAAGCCAAAGGTACCTGGGGATCGAGTGGCGGCTCCGCGGGCGGTGGACTGACTGTGGCCGACGAGGGCGACCAGGATGCTCATGGCGCCTCGGAGGATGTTGACGAGCGGGTTGGTAACGATGAGCTCTACCACGCGCTCAACGAGATCGCCTGACGATGGGCCTTCGAATATGTCCCAGCCCATGTCGACCTCGAGCAGCCTCGTCAAGCTTTGTAGCGAGTAAGCGAGAGTGTTGCCGCCAGTGGTCATGATGAGGCGGCGCAGTATCACGAGGCCACCCGAAGATATGAAGACATCGGCGAAGGCGGGGTCGTTGATGGATGACTGCAGCTTGAAGACGGCCATCTTGCGGGCGGCATCCTCGTCGCTGGCCAGGCGCGAGAGGAGCGCCGGTATGTCGGCCTGGTCCATGGCGAACGGGATGTGTGCGGAGGGGTTGTGTGGGAGATGAGTTTCTCAATCGGCTATTCGAACGGTCTGGGAGGATGAGGAGAGTTTCGAGATCGGTATCAACGCCACCTGCCGTAGCCTAAAGCTTTCTTTTTGGGGGGTTGGTGAACCTGTTCGCCAGTTGGATGGATGCTCGATTGGATCCGATCCACATGCGTGCCAGCTCCTTGGACAGAGTCGCCGCCGAGTCCAGGGTGATTACGCCGCCAGATGGACACTCTTGGTGAGAGAAGAGAAAGAGAGAGAGAGAGAGAGAGGAAAAGATCCAATTAACTTATCATGGTCGTATAAACAAACGTCATGAAGGGAAGCTTTTCTGCAAATAATTTCTGGGGCGTTGAGGTTGCTGAAGATAAGTTAGCGGTTACTCCCGTCATAGTTTTTTCACAATCCGTTGATTTCTTAGGTGGCCAGGGACTTTTGCTGCAAGTGGAGATTACAGGTTGTGACTGGGTTCTACTGTAGTTCTAGATGAGGTCCCTCTGTGCACCCCAAGGCACCCTAGCCCACATTAGACCAGGCCCTACCCCTGGTGGTCAAGCCCCCCACGCACGCTCAAATTGAGGCGTGCAACTGTTGTGTAATTCTGAAACGATTCCGACGCCAACCAATGAAACGGGCTAGCAAGCCTGGGCCAACTAACATTCCGATGAGGTGCCTAATCACTTTATTCAGATGATGCAAGCCTGTGTGTGCATCTAGAAATTCTTTTTATTATCCAGCCTATTTTATACATTTACCATGTGCTCGGCTCTGTTGTGTGTGGTGCAGGCCATGAGAACCCCATCTTATTCATTCGCTTCTTTTAGGTCTAAATGTAAACAATCAGTCGCGCAGACCCCGACCACACAGGGTTTCTCCAGTTCCAATCTTTCACTTTGTCCGTGCAAAGACCAATTGACGAGCTATAAAGTACCTACCTTAGCTTAATCAGCCTACTGGTAATCTTACCTGACTACCTACTTTACTGTTCACTATACAGCCAAGACGGCGTATCTACCCGAGTAGGGGACCCAAAACCTAGGCACAGTATATTCATAGTATGTAGGTAAGGTATGTAGGGAATCTTGTACGTGGTAATTTTTCTTGCCCTAGTCAGCCCTGGACCACATCCATGCATGCAGTCACTGGTTGTGCTCATCCCATACTGTTCAAGTAACTTTTAAAGAGCTGCCTGCCAATCATCAGACGGGTCCAGCATTGTGCTTGCATTAAAATCCGAGACTTCAGATAGCGTTACGTGCCATCCCCATCTTCGGTATCGTGTATAGTGTGAGTCGTTCAACGGGTCTCATCTTGATCCCAATGTAATTATTAGTCTTTTACCTTTGTCTACCTTGTCTACTATTTAATGACTGCCAAAATAGTCACGTGGTTATTCAGCCAAACCTCACGTGGTGTATTACTAGGGGTAGGCTAGACTAGGCCTTAGCTAAGACATACCGTCAGCTCTGACCAGGCTGTTGAGTCGAGGGAGAAAAAAAAAGCCATGATTTTCAATCAAGCTTACGTTCAATGCCCACCCATCAAAACGCATGCAACTCAATATGAAGGACAGTACCGATTCAACAGACGGCGAGAAAAATGGTACGACTACAAAGAGGAAAGCCGTTGAAGAACCAGAACCAACCCAAGTGACAAAGAGGACCAGACCCTCTGATGATGGGTCGCCAGAGCCAGTTGCTCCACCGGCAGCCGAAGTTTGGAGGATTCCTTTCCCAGAAAAGGTACGGTACTGTACGCAGAGTGGTTGTTTTACACTTGTTGCCCACTGGCCCCAGGACCCTCCCTCCCTACTTTTGAATGCCTTACCTACCCCACTCACTCACTACCTACATACCTATACTACACTACACTGCACTGCACTGCACTGTAAATTTATACCACCACAGTAATACCGTTGTACAAACGAATTGCTCACACTTAAAATTCACAACAACAACAACAACAATAACAACAGCCTGCAGTATTGGAAGAAAGAAATCGAGAAATCGAATTTCGAGTTGTCAACAACGATGGCGCACACCACAGTTCCATCATCTTGGCAGGCCTCAAATGCCTCTTTCAGAAACAGCTTCCAAATATGCCAAAGGACTACATTGCACGTCTAGTCTATGACCGCACCCATCTATCCATTGCAATTGTCAAAATGCCTTTGGAAGTCATTGGAGGCATTACTATACGAGAGTTTCGAGCACGAGCCTTTGCCGAAATAGTCTTTTGTGCCGTGTCCTCTGATCAGCAAGTAAAGGGATACGGAGCACATATAATGGCACATCTAAAGGACTATGTCCGAGCCACATCACCCGTGATGCACTTTTTGACATATGCCGATAATTACGCCACTGGCTATTTCCAAAAGCAGGGTTTCACAAAGGAAATCAGTCTGGACAAATCCATTTGGATGGGCTATATTAAAGATTATGAAGGGGGGACGTTGATGCAATGCTCAATGCTCCCTCGGATTCGGTATCTCGAGGTCGGCCGGATGCTTCTGAAACAGAAAGAAACGGTAATGGCAAAGATTCAACTGTTGAGCAAGAGTCATTTGGTTCATCAACCACCTGAACAATGGGCCAGCACCGGCAATGTTAGCCCAATCGACCCGCTGTCTGTTCCAGCCATCAGGGCGACAGGCTGGTCTCCAGATATGGATGAGCTGTCTCGAGAACCACGCCACGGACCTCACTTCAACGAACTCCGGAGGTTCTTGTACCAGCTGCAGAACCACCAACAGGCCTGGCCATTTCTCAAACCGGTCAACAAAGACGAGATTCCCGACTATTACAAGGTTATCACGTCCCCGATGGATCTATCGACTATCGAGGAACGCTTGGAGCAGGACATGTACTCTACCCCAAAAGAGCTCGTGGAGGATGTAAAACTGATTGTCAGCAATTGTCGTCAGTATAACAACCCCACGACAATTTACCACAAGTGTGCAAACAAGTTGGAAAAGTATATGTGGACTCTGATCAAGGAGGTCCCTGAGTGGTATAGTCTGCTAGAAGAGTAATTTGTAAGTCAGGCGTCAATTGCCTGCAGGTAGGTAGGTTGGTAGGTAGGTTGGGAAAGTGATTTATGAGGCCTATTATGGTCCCGGCCTATTTTCCTATCAAAACCACGTGGACCTTGTTTACTGTCACGTTTATACTTGGCACTTTTGCTGGAATCTTCTAGGGTATGCCTTGGCGTGGTTTTTTTTTCCCCTATACTTCGTTTACGTGCTTCCTAGTTAGTCACTGGAACTTACTTAGGCTCACCGACATCGGCACTCGGGTATTAGGCTCTTGAGCACGCCCTTCGTGTCAAACGATTTATGGGACCCTACAAATTAGGTAAAATGCGGATTTTACAGTCATCAAGGGTCTTATTTGTTTTCCTATTTTGGTAATCTATTCATTTTACCTACGAATCTATATATTCTGTCATTGGTTTTTATTTTACTTGCATCTCTTTCTCTTTTCTCTGGTCCTTAATCCCCTTACCACAAAGACTGAACGCCGGTCAACATGAGCTCTACGGCCACAGAAACCATTGAACTACATGCATTGGCGGTTGCGACAGATGTTGGCCCGGGCAAGGGACTTCACTCTATCGCCGATGATTCGCCTAGGCTGATTGTAGGTGCTGGCGAGAGGAGCCGTAGAAGCACTGACGAGTCTGTTTATGTTGATGGGACTCATCCGGGACAGGGCAACGGAAAGTCATTACTTCGCATTTCGCTAGCCATCGGTCAGCCTTCGCTCGTCAATTTCGCCGTTTCTTTCACCAACGGCATCATCACCGTTGCTCTTCCCGCCATATCTCGTTCTATAAACCTTCCCCGCGAGCTGTAAGTCTAATATCACAACGGCGTCTGGCCTGTTGAATAAGTAACCGATTATGTTAACATGTATCCTATGGTTTTTGCAGCTTCCTATGGCCTTCCTCGGTCTATGGTCTCACCTCTGGTGCGGCCCTCCTCCTCGCCGGCAGTATTGCGGATCTCGTTGGGGCCAAAAGTGTTGAGTTGGTAGGTGTTGGCATCCTGGCCATCTTTGCATTAGCTAGTGGCCTTGCGCAAACCGGACAGCAACTAGTAGCCTTCAGGGCCTTGATGGGCATTGGAATGGTAGGGGAATCCCTAATATTTTCCCCTCTGTGTCCTCCTGTTCGTGTGCTGATTGATGAGTGCAACCTCCACCTCCAGGCTATGCATCTGCCGTCCTCAGTTTCTCTGGTAGCTGCTGCTGTCCCTCGCGGAAGGGCTCGCAATGTGGGATTTGCATTCCTTGGCCTGACCCAGCCTCTCGGGTTTTCTCTCGGACTCATCCTTGCAGGAGTTCTCCTGCAGAGCTCTGATGAGGGCTGGAGGAAAGCCTTCTTCACATCCGGCAGTCTGACTGCGATTGCAGCCATGGGTGGCTACTGGGTCTTGCCTAGTGTTGAGGCTGCCGCAACCGGTAGCAGCATATGGTCGAAGCTCAAAGCCGAAGTCGACTGGGTCGGAGTTGGCCTTTCCTCTGCCGGCTTGTCACTATTTGCCTACGTTCTCGCGTCAGTATCACCACCCTGCCTGTATCCAGACGGATATCTTCTAGAAAACTGACGAGATCTTTCCCTGTTGTGCCCAACAGTATGCTGAGCGCGGATCTGAGCGTGATTCGCACCGGAACAACAGCAACGCTTCTTGCTCTAAGCTTGATGCTCATCGTTTCATTCCCCTTCTGGATGTCATACAGAACGCGTCACGGCAAGGTGGCCCTAATCCCCAACTCTCTATGGCAAAATGTGAGTGGTATCTTGAAGCTCGAGCACAGTGAATCCACTTATTTTCTTTCCACAAGTATCATGGGAATCACTAACCCAGAACGGCTGGCCCGTCAATGTCAGATCCCATTTACGAGCATTTGCCTTCTTGTAACTCTATCTTGGGGTGCCCTGAACTCGATCGAGCTGTTCTCCTCGCTCTACTTCCAGGAGATCCAGCATCACTCATCGCTGACTACTTCGCTGCTCCTCCTGCCCATGATCTTGGTCGGAACTCTTGCAAACTTCTCCACGGGTGTATTCGTCGATCGACTACCCGCACGATGGTTGATTGCGATATCATCCTTGCTGACCGCGGGGACGCCTCTGATAATGGCCTTGGTTGATCCGAACCTGAATTACTGGTATTTACGTAAGTCGACTTTGGTTGCCCTGTTGCTAAAATGGACCGGGTTGCTGACGCTTTTGACAAATGGCGGTTATTTCTTTTTTTGTCTTTTTAGAATTTTGGGCACAGGTTCTCGCACCACTCAGCGCAGATATTCTATTCACCGTCGGCCTGATCGTCGTCAGCGAGTCGTTCCCGGAGCAAACTCAAGCCCTGGCTGGTGCTGTCTTCAACACTGTGGCCCAGCTCGGCCTATCCCTGGGCATGGGAGTCTGCCAGGTGGTTGCGCTGGGGGTAAGCGCCACGGGAGGCGGCGCGGGTCATGGCGGCAGCGGGAGCCAAGACGCCGGCATCCAGACAGACGTGGCCAGCCTACTCAGGGGATATCGCGCCAGCTTCTGGACCATATTTGGCTACATGATAATTTGTACGGCTGTTGCGGTCGTGGGCCTGCGTAATGTTGGCAAGGTTGGCGTCAAGCGGGACTAATCTTAGCCCCAAGGGTCAAACCAAGAGCGAGTGGCGGTCATTTACAGACATACAGTCATCTCTCCAGGAGGAAATGGGATTGTCTTGGGTCAAGATATGATCTAACAAATGCTGGTGTATGATGTATGTCTATGGACTGTTCGCCCCGCTAAGTGTAATGCTTCTAAACTGATAAAACGCAAAAAAAAGTAAAAATCTTGAAATATCCATAATACGCCCCAATCCTAACAAAATAGAATGAAAAAAGAAAAGAGAAAAAAAAATCCCAGGATCCACAACCCATCACTCATTTGCAAAAAAATCACGCAATAGACTCCTCGGCAGCCGGAAACTCGGCCCAGAAAGCATCCAGCTCATCCAAAGTCTCCTCGGCGTGGGTCATGGGAAAGTCGTGGCTCGCGGCTGGGAAGACTCGCCACCTGACCTGGGCACGTCCGCCCAGGAGAGGAAGGGCGTCCTCCTCGTACGCCTCTGGGTCGATGATCTCGTCGTCCTGACCCAGGATCACGCAGGTGGTGCCGGCCCGCCTGCTGGCCCCGACGCGGCTCCAGGCGTCGTCCTGGCCCATCAGCGGGGCCTCGCGGATGGTGCTCATGAAGGCCGGCACGAAACCCGCGTGGTTGGTCAGCATCCAGCGCACGTAGCGCATGACGCGCCGCTCGAGCCGGTCTGCGGACTCGTGGGCGTGCGCCGGCTGGGTTTCAGAGGTCGCCATGCTGACGGGGTTCGTCGCGCTGTGCGAGTGCTGGTGTTGTTGGTGCTTCGTGCCGTTGCTCTGCCGCTCGGGCTTTTCCGATACCGTTGCCGTGCTGGTGCTGGTGCTGCTGCTGCCTTCCTGACCCTTGGGCCCGTTCGCGCCCGTCAAGAGCGGCTTGGCCTCGCCCTCCTTTTGCTGCTGCTGGCGAGGCCTCTTGGCGGCGGCGCTAGCGATGGGCTTCTGCAGCTTCCACCTGGTGAGGGCGGCGAGGACGCGCTCGGGGACCAGGCCGGCGGTGAAGACGAACCTCGTGACGGCGCCGAAGCTCTCCTTGCGGATCATGCCGGCGGGGGCGAGCAGGATGAGGCTCCGGACGGCGGCGGGGAACGAGGCGGCAAAGTGGACGGCGACGCCGCCGCCGAGCGAGTAGCCGGCCAGGTCGAAGCCGCCGGTGCTTCCGTCCATCCAGGACAAGGGGGACGAGGCGAGGGCGCAGAGGGCCTGAGAGACGTACAGCCTCGCGTCGTGGGGGAGGTCGCCGACGCCGTCGGAGAACCCCCGGCCGAACAGGTCAAAGAGCATGACGCGGTGGCCGCGGGCCGCCAGCCCGTAGGCGAGCTTGGTCAGCGTCTGGCACGAGGTGGATATGCCGTGGATGAAGAGGATCTTGCGGCCGGTCGTGGGACCGAACTCGTATACTCTCATGGATCCATACTTTGTTTTGGTGAAAAAGGTTAGTTTTGTTTTTTGCGAAAAGGAGAAACTATATATGACGAGCCCAAAAAAAAATAAAAAATAAAAAAAGTTTATAATCTTTTTTTTTTTTCTTACCGGAGTCTGGACATCCCTGGCACCGGGAAAGTAATCGGGCGTATAGTCGAGATTTGCAACCTCATCCTTTGTGAGGTTCGGGATGACGGTCTTGAGTGGACCTGGAATTATCCTCGGATGCCTCGGGTACAGATATCTTCGCAGAGTGATGAATATGGCAAAGGTTGCGGTGATGGTCGTCAAGACGACGAATGAATGACTTGGCCTTTCTGGCCACAGACTGGTGGTAAAATTCATCATTCCTCTTTTTGTTGGTGGTGATTTGGTGGTTATAGTGAGAGATGTCTTCTCACTTGTACGAATCCAAGGCGAATGACGAAATAAGAAATGGGGCAAGTTTGAAGAGAGTGAATTTGGATCCGGGAAATGACGCAAATGAACAAACAAGAAGAAACGCAAAAATAACAAAAAAGAAAGAGAAAAGCAAAATATAAAGTATTTATGCCCAAATTTAAGTGTGATGCTTGTTTGTAAACAAAGACAGAAAAACAAAAAGTTCAAGAAGATGAGAAAGAAGAAAAATGTATGGTTGCTTGCTTTTTTTTTTTTTTTTTTTTTT